>NW_026110452.1:70000-710000 GCF_024679095.1 Eriocheir sinensis
ATTAACACTGAATGTAAGATCCATATCCACCAATTTCCAATATTTCAAAGACACTGTACTGTCTGACAATGTAATTTATGACGTGCTTGGTTTCACTGAAACCAGGCTCGACGCAGGCATTTCTACATTGTATTCTTTGACAGCATATGAAATGTTCACAATAACAGGAACAGGTATGGTGGGGGTGTGGCTGTTTACGTCTCGAACAGGTACACAGGTCATAAAGTAATTGAATTCAGTAGAATGGAAACATTTATTGAGAGTGTGGCAGTGGAAGTAAAATTTAATGGTAAAATATTTTATTTATATGTATATAGACCTCCTCAAGGTAATGTGAACAATTTTCTTAATGTTCTCAATGAAATTTTAACTACTGCAAAAGATAAAAATCCTAGTGAAATATTTATTTTTGGAGATTTAAATATGAATTTATTACATAATAATGACGATAACATTCAGGACCTTATGAATTTAATGTATAGTTATTCCCTGTTTCCACTGGACAACCCTGCCAACACGAGATACGGCCACATCCGCCACCCTTATAGATCACATTTGGTCCACATGTGTTGAGAACAACGTAGGAAATTATGTAATCAAAACTGATATTACTGATCATTTTCCAGTGATATCTTTTATTTAAATGTAATAATATTCCATCTCCTCCAGTCCCACATTCATAACGAAAAGAACGTTCACCCAGGAAGCTTTAGACACATTTAGTGCTGCACTTTCACACAGATTGGTCTGATGTCATAAACTGTACATGTCCTAACAACTCCATAATCTATTTTACAACAATTTCAAAACAAATTATGATAATTGCTTCCCTAAGAAAACAATTAAGTTAGTAACAAAAATAATCGCAGTCCACACATTACTCCAGCATTAAAGAAGAGCATTAGAGAAAACATAGACTTGAAAACTAGCATAAATGGCCTTTAACTTTTTGAGAGCAATATAGGGCTTTCAGAAATAGACTAACATCACTTTTAAAAGAAGCAAAGACGAAGTATCACCAAGACCAACTATTAGCTAGCCCAGGCAACCCTAAGTCTCACTGGAAGTCAATAAATAACTTATTAGGTAGATCTACAGATGGTAAAAACAGTGAAATTGAGCTACGATCAATTTGTTATAACATTCCAGATAAATTTAATGAACATTTTTTGAAAGCAAGTCAGCAAGCAGCAGAAACTGTAGGTAATGAATTTTTAAATTATTTACACAACTCTCCCAATTTTTCTATGTATTTATTTCTGCCACAAACTTAGAAATTGAAAAATACATTACGGCATTTAAAACTTCTTCTCCGGATTTGATGATATTTCCCCAATTGTTTTGAAACGCACAGTTATAATATATCCATTCCATTAACACACATAGTGAATCTGATGTTAAAAAACTGAATATTTCCGGATGCACTTAAAAAGCCAAAGTTGTACCATTACTTAAATTTAAAGTAGATCCGATATTAAAAACTATAGACCTATTTCAATACTTCCAGCATTTAGCAAGGTTTTTGAAAAAGTTATTACTCCCTGTCTTGTAATTTTTTTTTAAACAATAATCTACTCACAGACCACCAGCATGGGTTTAGGGCAGGTCGTTCCATGAAACAGCTATTTACAGTTCATATCTAATGTATATCAGTATTTAGAAAAGAAACATTATTTAATTGGAGTATTTTTAGATTTATCTAAGGCATTCCATACACTGAATCACAAAATTTTATTGAGAAGCTAAGTCACTATGGCGTTAGAGGTAGTCCCTAAACTATTTGAAAGTTATTTAACCAATAGGTCACAAGCTTGCATATTGCAAACGCCACGTATTCTTCTTTAGTCAATCAACAAGGGTGTACCGCAAGGGGGGTCAATATTAGGACCGATACTCTTTCATCTATATAAACGACATTGTTAATGTAAGTTTTAAATTCAAATATGCGATTTATGCTGACGATACAAATCTTTTATTAGATAATGTAAACATTAACGATCTTCATATAAATTTAGCTACAGAACTAAAAAAAATAATTATTGGACCACAATTCATGAATTGAGTCTGAATATTGCAAAAACTAATTACATATTTTTTCAAAATCGTTCATTACAATATAACATTCCTCCTATAGCCATAGAGGGAAACACATTAGACAGAGTAAATTTCACAAAATTTTGGGTGTTTACATAGATGGAGAATATGAATTGGAATCAACATATTTCATTTGTCACAAATAAATTAGCAAGGATGTGTGGTATGTTATACAGAGTACCAAATAATCTCACACCTGAATCTCTCACTAGTATTTGCCTTACACACTTTGTTATCCCCATCTCACCTATTGTGTAGTATCATCAGTTCTGGGCCTGTACTTAAGTGGCAGTCCTTCATTGAAGAGAATATCAGTAGCTCAAAATAAAAATGGTTAGTGTATATTCTATATGAGTAGGTTTGAGTCTTACACGAAATATAATTAATAAGGCCATCAAAATTTTCTAGTTTTCCAAATATTCATAAATATTTTTTTATTGTTACATTTGCTATGAACACTTACACAGTATTGTGGAGGTCAGCCTTCAGACTGGCACACACACATCATACAACATTCGAGGTAATGATATCAATCTCATATGTCCACAGTTCAGAACTTCTCTTTAAGCACAGTATATTATACTCAGGTCCCCAAATGTGAATTCATTTGTCTGCATATTAAAGACTCTTCTCAATCATATAAATTTATCCATTTTTTTAAAAAATCTGTTGAAACTTATTTATATACATTGTCAAAATAGTAATCAAATGTGTGTGTGGTATGAACTAGTTTCACAAGTATAATATTTTATTATTATTATTATTATATTATTACATATTATTATTATTCTTATTATTATTATTATTATTATAATTGATAATAATTGTAATTGTTGTTCTCAGCAACATATTATTATAATTTATTCTTATTGTTCTATACGTTGTTAATAATATATTAGGTACCAATTTTGTGCCAATGTAAACATTAAATAAAATAATATAATTCCATGTCTGTCGGAAGCTTCGGCTTGACAGGCTGTCAGCATACATGTTTTATGTTATGTTTATATATAACAATATTCTTATATTTTAAAGAGCAATAAATATTTACTTCTACTTACTTACCATTTGCACACACACACTTAATACACACACACACACACACACACACACACACACACACACAACCTTGATTGGCAGAGCGAGATAAAGTTCATTTATTCTTAAACGTATCATCGGGCTCCCATCACGGCTATTTTCTGCTGCAAGGTCACAGAAAAGACTAACTGGTTTTCAGTCATAATAGTAGTAGTATTAGTAGTATTAGTAGTAGTAGTAGTATATACAGGGGCCTTGTCCGCCCTCGTATGGAGCATGCATCTCACGTGTGGGGGGCTCCACTCACACAGCTCTACGTATTGGACGAGTGGGAGTCAAAGGCCTTCGTCTCATCAGCTCTCCTCCTTACTGATAGTCTTCTTCCTCTTTAAATTCCGTCGTGATGTTGCCTCTCTTTCTATCTTCTATTGTTATTGACGCCAACTGCCTTCTGAACTTGCCTAACTGCATGCCTCCCCCTCTCCGCGTAGCTTCCTCGCCTCACGACTTTCTAATCAAGCTCATCCCTATACTGTCCAAACCCCTTATGCAAGACTTAACCAAAGCATCTTTCTCTCTTTCATCCTTCACGCTGGTAAACTCTGAACAATCTTCCTTCATCTGTACTTTCCTTCCTGCCTACGACTTGAACTCTTTCAAGAGAAAGAGGTGTCAGGACACCTCTCCTCCCGAATTGATCGTTTTTGGCCACTCCTATGGGACTCTGTTCAGAACAGTAAGCAAAGGGCTTTTTTTTTTTCATTATTGTATTGTTTCTTCACGCCATCGAACTGTCTCTTTTCACCAATATGATAGTAGTAGTAATAGTAGTAGCAATAATAATAATAGTAGAAGTAGTAGTAGTAGTAGTAGTAGTAGTAGTAGTAGTAGTAGTAGTAGCAAGGTAGTAGAAGTATTAGTTAGTAGTAGTAATACTTAATAAGTAATAGTAGTAGTAGTAGTAGTAGTAGTAAAAGTAGTAGGTAGTAGTAGTAGTAGTTAGTAGTAGTAAAGTAGTAGTAGTAAGTAGTAGTAGTAGTAGTAAGTAATAAAGTACTAATAGTACGTAATGTTTTTTTTTTTACAACAAAGGAGACATGCTCAAGGGGCACAAAAAAAATAATAATAAAAAAACCCTGCTGCTTTCTGCTGCTCCCAAAAAGAATCAAAAGAGGTGTCCGAAAGAAAGCAACAATTTCGGGTAGAGAGGTGTTCTGATTTTCTTTTGAAAGAGTTCAAGTTGTAGGCTGGCAGGAAATACAGATGAAGGAAGATTGTTCCAGAGTTTACCAGCGTGAGGGATGAAAGAGTGAAGATGCTGGTTAATTCTTACAGTATTAGTAGGTGTAGTAGTAGTAGTAGTAGCATTAGCATTAGCAGTAGTGGCCATTTGTGGTGGTGGTAGTAACTCCAAGATCACCAAAGAATAAAAAAGTATGACTGACCTTTCTGTCGCGTCGCTTGCATGGTACTTCTGCCTGCTCTCACCTTTTTTATGTGACGCATAATGTGTTTGACTGTCCTTGTGCCCACGACACTCTGCTGGACGGGAAAACGATCATTAATAAACAGTACCATTGAAGACAACAGTTAGAAAACTAAAGGAAACGTATAGGATAAAGGTGGTTCATAGCAGCAAATGGTAAAAGATGGTAATAATGGAAAGTGGTAATAATGGGAATAAAATAAAATAATAATGATAATAGTAGTGATAGTAGTAGCAGTAATAATAATAATAATAATAGTTAATAATAATAATAATAATAATAATAATAATAATAATAATAATATAATAATAATAAACACAATGTACTATAAAAACAGAAAACTAAATTAAACACACACACACACACACACACACACACACACACACACACACACACACACACACACACACACACACACACACACACACACACACACACACACACACACACACACACACACACACACACACACACACACACACACACACACACACACACACACACACACACACACACACACACACACACACACACACACACACACACACACACACACACACAAACACACACACACACACACACACACACACACACACACACACACACACACACACACACACACACACACACACACACACACACACACACACACACACACACACACACACACACACACACACACACACACACACACACACACAAACACACACACACACACACACACACACACACACACACACACACACACACACACACACACACACACACACACACACACACACACACACACACACACACACACACACACACACACACACACACACACACACACACACACACTCACACACACACACACACACACACACACACACACACACACACACACACACACACACACACACACACACACACACACACACACACACACACATATCACACGACATTACCCTAAACATATCACACGACATTCTCTCCCTCATCTCACACACACTCTCTCTCTCTCACACACACACACACACACACACACACACACACACACACACACACACACACAAAACACACACACACAAACACAAACAACACCACACACACACACACACACACACACACACACACACACACACACACACACACACACACACACACACACACACACACACACACACACACACACACACACACACACACACACACACACACACACACACACACACACACACACACACACACATACACACACACACACACACACACCCCCACATTACACATACCAGCTGTGTATCCCGACACACACAACACACACACACACACACCGTGACACACACACACACACACACAAACACACACACTCTCTCTCTCCTCTCTCTCTCTCTCCACGACTCTCTCCACACACACACACACGACATTACCCTGCATATCACACACACACCTGCCTAAACATATCACACACATACACTCTCAACATACACACACAACACAAACACACACACACACACACACACACACACACACACACACACACACACACACACACACACACACACACACACACACACCACACGACATTACCATATCACACGACATTACCCAAACACACACACGACATTACCACAAAACATATCACGACATTACCCCAAAACATATCACACACACACAAACATACACACACACACACACACACACACACACACACACACACACACACACACACACACACACACACACACACACACACACACACACCACAAACACACACACACACACACACACACACACACACACATCACACGACACACACACATATCACACACACCACAAAACACATCACACGACATTACCCCTAAACATATCACACGACACACTCCAAACACATCACACGACATTACCTCTAAACATATCACACGACATTACACACTAAACACACACGACACACACACACACACACACACATCGACACACACACACATACACACACACACACACACACACACACACACACACACACACACACACACCCACTAAACATATCACAAAACATATCACATGACATTACCGCTAAACAATTCACACGACATTACCCCAAAACATATCACACGACATTACCCAGAAACATATCACAGGACTTTACACCTAAACATATCACACGACATTACCCCTAAACATATCACACATTACCCAGAAACATATCACACGACATTACCCCTAAACATATCACACGACATTACCCCAACCCCAGCTTTACCCCAAACATACACATTACCCACAAACATCACACGACTTTACCCCAAACACACACAAACATATCACACGACATTACCCTAAACATATCACATTGTTAACCAGCACCTCTTTACCCCTAAACATATCCACGACATTGCCCTAAAACATATCCACGACATTACTCCAAAACATAATCTGACATTACCCTAAACATATCACGACATTACCCTAAACATATCACATTATTACCCTAAACATATCCACACGACATTACTCAAAAACATATCACACACGACTTCCACCTAAAACATATCACACGACATTACCTCTAAATATATCACACGACATTACTCCTAACCATATCACACGACATTGCACCAGAAACATATCACGACATCACCAAGAAACATATCTACAGGACATTACCAAGAAACATATCACAAGACATTAACAAAGAAACATATCACACGACATCACCAAGAACAGGACACACGACATCGCAAACATATCACAAGACATTTAACAAGAAACATATTCATATCACGACATCACCTTAAGAAAACATATCACAGACATTACCAAGAAACATATCACAAGACATTAACCGAAGAAACATATTATACTGACATCACCCCAAAACATATCACACGACATTACCCATGGAAGCATATCACACGACATTACACCTTAAACATATCCACACGACGTCACCTTTCAAGAAACATATCACACGACATTACCCCCTAAACATATCACACGAGACATTACCCTTAAAACATATCACACGACATTACCTTAAACATATTTCCTTCACGACATTACACTCTAAACATATCACACACGACATTACCCCTAAACATATCATAACGACATTACCCCTAAACATATCACATATTGAACATTACCCCTAAACATATCATTATCGACATTACCCCTCAAACATATCACACGACATTTATTTCCCTAAACATATCACACGACATTACCCCTTTGAAGAGCATCATCACACGACATTACCCCTAAACATACTTTCTGCACACACGACATCACCTCATAAACATATCACACGACATTTACCCTTAAACATATCACACGACATTACCCTAAAACGAGATCACACGACATTACCTCTAAACATATCACACGACATCGCCTACCCTTAAAACATATCATCACTTTGACGTCAATACCTCCCCAAACATATCACACGACATTACTCCCCTAAACATATCAATAACGACATCACCTCCTTAAAACAGTTATCATTGACGACCATTGCCTAAATGATATCACACGACATTACCCTCAAACATATCCACACGACATCACCTCTTAAACATATCATACGACATTACCCTCTAAACATATGCACGACATTACCCTCAAAAACATATCACACGACATCACCCTAAACATATACACTGACATTACTCCCTAAACATATCACACGACATTACCCCAAAACGCATCACACGACCATTGCCCCTAAACATATCACGTGTCATTACCTCTCAAAACATATCACACACGACATTACCCCTAAACATATCACACTACATCCTTTAAAACATTATTATCACACGACATTGCCCCTAAACATATCATACGGCATTTACGGTCCCTAGGCATATCACACGACATTACCTAAAACATATCACACGGACATTACCCCAAAACATATCACACGACATTACCCCTAAACATATTGTCACACTACATTACCCCTAAACATATATCACACGACATTACCCCTAAACATATCATACGACATACTCCCCAAAAACATATCACACGACATTACCCCTAAACATATCTTGACACGACACCCTAAACATATCACACGACATTACCCCTTAAACATATCACATTCACCCTATTATCACACGATACATTACCCTTAAAACATATCATCTGACATTACTCCCTCAAACACTTATCACACGACATTACCCCTAAACACATATCACACTACATTACCCCCTAAAACATATCACACGACATTACTCCCTAAACATATCACAGCAGCGTCACTAAAGAACATGCCACAGACATTACTAAAACATATCTGCCATTTTCGACATATCACGACATTACCCTAAACATATCACACATTTACTCCCTAAAATACATATCAACATGACACACTCTAAACATACTGCACACGACATTACCTTCTAAACATATCAACACGACATCTGCCTCTAAACATATCATACGACATCACCAAACATACCATTAATGATACTACCCCTAAACATACTACACGACATTACCCCTAAACATATCACTACGACATTACTTTCTAATAAACATATTTCATTAACGACGTTACCTCTAAGCATATCATATGATATCATTACCCTAAACATACTACACGACATTACCCCTAAACATATCACACGACATCACCTCTAAACGCATGACACGACATACTACCCATAAACATATCACACGAAATTAACCATAAACATATAACACGACATCACACCTAAACATATCACCACGACATTACCCTAAACATATCACACGAGTTATTACCTCTAAACATATCACGCTAACGACATTGGGCATTCCTCAAACATATCCACACGACATTTACCTAAACATATCACACGACATTACCCTTTGGAACATATCACACGACATCACCTCCCTAAAACATATCACACGACATTACCCTCTAAACATATCACGACATTACCCCAAACAAGCATCACACGACATTACCCCTAAACATATCACACGACATTACCGCTAAACATATCACCACGACATTACCCCTAAACATATCCACACGACATTACCCTTAAACATATCACGACATTGCGCTTCAAACATATCACACGACATTACCCCTAAACATATCACACGACTTGTTACCCATAAACATATCAGTTATCGACATTACCTCCTTAAAACATATCACACGACATTACCCTTATATCATATGTACTCCCAAATGACATTCAGACCACATTACCCTAAAGAGCATCACACGATATCAATCTAAACACATCACACACTTATGTAAACATATCACACGACATTAATTCCCACATAAACATATCAATAATGACAATGTTACACCCTAAACATATCACACAACATTACCCTTAAACATATCACACGACACTTACCCATAAACATATCCACAGCATTACCCATTAAACATATCACTGGCATTACCCTAAACATATCACACAACATTACCCTTAAACCACTTATCACACAACATTACCCTAAACATATCATACACAACATTACCCTAAACATATCACACGACATTTACCCTAAACATATCACACGACATTACCCTCTAAACATATCACACGACATTACTCCTTAAAACATATCACAATGACACAATTACCCTAAACATATTACAACGACATCTACCCTTAAACATATCACACAACATTACCCCCTAAACATATCACATAACATTACCCCTAAACATACTTCCACGACGACATTACCTCTTAAACATATCGCACGACATTACCCCTAAACATATCACACACGATATTACCCCTAAACCTATATCACACGACATCACCTCTAAAACATATCACCGTACGACACCTCTAAAACATATCACAACGACATTGCACTCCCCAAACTTTATCACACGACATTACCCTAAACATATCACACGACATTACTCCCTAAACATATCACACGACATTACCCCTAAACATATCACACGACATTACCCTAAACATATCACACGACATTACCCCTAAACATATCACGACATTACCCTAAACATATCACACGACATTACCCCCTAAACATATCGCACACGAAGAGCCATTGCCCTAAACATATCAATAACGACATTACGCCCAAACATATCACACGACATTACTCCCCTAAAACATATCATGACGAGCAATACCCTCAAACATAATACACACGACATTACCCTCTAAACATATCACACGACATTACCCTAAACATATCACAACGACATTACCCTAAACATATCACAGACACTCTAAACATTATCACACGATATCACCTCTTTAAACATACTACACTATTATCACCCCTAAACATATTGCCACTTATAGTTACCATCTAAACATATCACACGACATTACCCTTAAACATATCACACGACATTACCCTTAAACATATCACACGACATTACCTCCTAAACATATCACACGACACATTACCCTTAAACATATCACACGACATTACCCCTAAACATATCCACACGACATTACCCTAAACATATCACACGACATTCACCTCTAAACATATCACACGATCATTGCCTCAAAACGCGCATATCACACGGACGAATACCCCTAAAACATATCACAATAGAGCATTACCCTCAAACATATCACAACAGACATTACCTCTAAACATATCACATCGACATTACCCTTTTAAAAACATATCACACGACATTACTCGCCGACATATCACACGACATTACCCCTAAACATATCACACGACATTACCTCTACCTCTAAACATATCACACGACATTACCCTCAAAAACATATCACACGACATTACTCCCTAAACATATCACATGAAATAATTACTCAAATATATCACACGACATCACCTAAACTAAACAGGTAAGAACATAAGAAGATAAGAACGGTGAGTCTTGGCAATATAGAACGAGTGTGAACATAAGAACGCAGGAGTCTGCAAGGGCAGTGAGCTATTACGAAACATCTTGACCCTAAGTCTCCCGTGTATCTTAATCCCACCTAATATCAGTTGTCCATGAATTTATCTAGTCTATTTTGAATGTGACATATTATTATTGGCACTCACCACGCATGACTGCTGTTTATTGCTAAGCCACTCATCCTCACCTACCTGTTAGTAAACCAATTTTTGCCTATGTCCTTGTTGAATCTGAATTTATCCAGTTTTAAACCCATTTACTTCGTGTCCCTACTTGAAGTTCTTCTTACTCTAACAAAAACCTTATGAATGTCTCCCCTTATTAAAGCCCTTCATCCATTTATAAATCCTCGATCAGCGTCTCCACGCACCCTTCGCCTTTCTAGAGAATGCAAGTTACAACTGTTTGAGTCTTTCTCATTATGGTAAAAGCTTCTTTCTCCAACCCTGAATCATCTTAGTCATCCTCTCTGCACCGATTCTAACATTTTGATTTCCATTCTATAGGTAGGGTGACCTTTAACTGAGAACCACATAGTCACAGATGAAGAGTCTAACTAATGCTAAATATAGTTTGAGGGAAGACTTCAGGGCTTCTTATTTGCTTCACGCTCCTTGAAATAAATCCCAGTACCCTATTAGCTCGATTTCTGCTTAACGAATGCATTGTGCCCGCCAGACGGAGATCAGAGCTCACTAAGACCCCTAAATCCCTCTCGCACCCAGACCTACTTGTAGCAAGAGTGTCATTTAAGCAATGAGTTATGTGAGGGGTTGTTCACTACCTACACTCGTGAGGAATACTGCACTTCCCTCACATTGAACTCCATCTGCCATTTATCCGCCCAGTCACTTATAATCTGTTGAGTTCACCTTGAGAATACCAGCGTCCTGATCTGGACTCAATTACCTCTGCACCGATCTTGGTATCATCTGCAAATTTACTAACATCACTACTAATTCCTGTGTCTAAGTCATTGATATAAATAATAAACAAAAGTGGACCCTGTAATTCCACCGAACCTTGTGGGGACCCCACTCGTAACACATCCCTCAGTCAGATCTTTTTACCATTGATTTGCACTCTTTGCTTCCTATTGCTAAGCCACGCCTTGACCCAGTTCAAAACTTCCTTACCCTCTACTCCGTGAGCCTGTAATTTAAGCAACAGTCGTTGGTGAGGAACTTTGTCAAACGCTTTACTAAAATCAAGATAGATTACATCATAATTTTCATCTCTGTCAACCGCCTCAAATACTTTATTGTAGAAGGACAAGAGATTGGTGAGGCATGACCCACCTTTTGTGAACCCATGCTATGAGTCGTGAATTGCTATGTTTCTCTAAATGCTCCTGAATGTTCCTGGCCACAGGACTCCAGCACTTCCCTATAACCGATGTTAAGCTAATTGGGCGTGATAAGTTTCGAAGTAACTGACCTGTCCCCTTTTTAAAAATCGGCGTCACATTAGCTACTTTCATAAGCTCTCGGCATTATAGCTCAGTATTTACCGAACATCTTAAGATGTCGGTTAGTAAGAATCTTTTGATTATATCACCTAACTCCTTTAATACCCTCGAAATATCCCGTCAGGACCTGGCGACTTGTTCTTCTTAAGCTTATCTATCTCATCCTGAACTACGCGCACTGGTAATGATTATATCCCTCAATTTATCGCTTCATCCCGCCTCGTAACACCTGAACTCTTTCCGGTATAGTCGTTCGATCCTCCCAGTGAATACTGAAAGAAGTAGTCGTTCAACAATGTGCTCATATTTTCGTAATTTTCTACTAGCTCCCCTGTGTTTTGTTTTCAGCGGTCCAATTTTCTCCCAGTGTTTTTGTTCTATACATCTGGAAAGAACCCTTAGAGATTACTTTCTTTTTTCGCCTCCATTTGCTACTTTGATCTCATAGTTCTTTATGCTATCCTGGTATTTTCTTTCAACCAATCTAGAAATAGTTCGATCGCACTGGTTCAAGAGATGTGTTTCCCATTCTTTATTTTCTGATAAAATTCCTTCTTTAACCCAATCTCGTGTTTTAGTCTGACGAGTCATCCACTAAGATCATTGTTTTTCTTTTCTAAGTGTTCGCTGTAGTATATGCTGCTTCTTGCCTTCTCTATTACTCTAACTAAATTATTGTAAAACATTGCTTCTCACACATTCTCCCTGGCTCTCCAATCCCACAGTTCTGGGCCCTCGCAAGGATCCTTTTAAATTATCCCAAGTTTACCTTCTTCAAGATGTCTTTAAGCTCCTCGTAGTTTTGCTCTTCTAAATCTGGCACTAACACTGAGTTTGGCTCAAGCAGTTACCGCATGATCTAAGCTAAACGTTTCGTTCTGTGATCACTATTTCCTAACTCTCCGCCCACCTCCAACTTTCACGTAGTAAAGTTCCCATTATTGGTTGGGACTCAAGTCTAATATAAGTTATCTCCTCTGATGGCTCAGTAACTACCAAGCTTAAGGAAATTATCTTGTATAACTTCAAGAAAGTCCTCGGCTTCCAGAGTCTGTACCTAGATCTTTCCCAGTCTATATTCCTATAATTAAAGTCCCCCATTACGCAGACATTTCTACTCACTACTCACCTGCCAATCTCCTGTAATGTCTCTCAAAACTGCTCTGTTAAGGTTGGGGTGGCCTGTAAGCATAACTCAGGCCAGTTGGGGTTTTTCTTCACTTTGTAAACGTCCCACCCAAACTGATTCTGAATCCATGTTGAGTTTTGACTGAGTTGTGCTAAGCAGACATTTAAAGCTGAGTATTTAACATATACCAACTCCATTCTCCCTTTCTGCCCTTCTGTTTTTTGTGAAACATCTGATAACCCATTATTCTCAAATTACAGACTAAAATTTCTATTAGCAGTGTCTATCCATGTCTCAGTGATCGCGCTATTATGTCAAAATTTTCTGAACAGCTTCACCCCTTAGTAAGTCTGCTCTTGTTTCACCAAAGAGGCTCCTGCTGGCCGTATAGAAAGATTCTTAGCCCGTCCCTCTGTTACTCTCTAGAAATACTTCTAGCCTGGTTATGTGAGCTAGATGTCTCCCATTGAGCTCCTCCCATTTGCTCGTACTACCCTCCCCTCGCTCAGCTACTCAAAAATCCCTCAGGGTACCAAGTGCTCGCTCAAGGGGTGCAGAGCCTCAGCTTGCCAGCTTGAACGTCAAGTGTATCCCTCTGGGTCACAGGCGTAAAGAGGGCGTCGTCAGCCAAAGAAGAGGTCCCAATTGTCGACGAACAGTTAATTATTTGCGTTTCGCAGTGCTCAGCAAGCTCTGCTGTTCACTGCTATCGCCCTGAACAGCCATCCATCGCGCTAACGCCCACTCCTTGGTTAAGTAGACGCCACCACAATTACTGGTGACCCACCAGCGTCACATTATCCCTGCCTAACAAATTTCTAAAACGCCTGAGAAGGTCCTCGCTTGGCACACGAGAAACGTCGTTTCCGCCACAGCTGAGAGTAAGACAATGGGAGTTTCGATCCCCTTGCTCGCTTACCATACACGCCTCAATCCTGGTCCTGATATATACTCCCACCCCCTGCCCCTGGGGAAACACACCCTCTGCGTCCTGTTCTTATCCTTGGGAGCAAAAATACTTGTCAACACTACAACGAACCTGGTTTATCACATTAACAATAAAGAAACCCGACGGTCGGAAGGGGGCCAGGCGGAATAGGTGAAGGGGGAGGAAAGGAAGCGGGAAGGAGGGAAGGACCTGCTGTGAAGAACGAGGAGAAATTGTGGAAGAGGTGGAAGGTGGAAAAGGGGAGGAGGAGGAGGAAGAGGGAAGAAGGAAAGGAGGGTGAGGGTGGTGGAGGGAGGAACGACGACAGGAGAGGGGAGGAGGAAGAGGGGAAAGGGAAGGTAAGGGACAGGTGTTGGAGGGGAGGGATGAGTGAGGGAGGCGGAGACAAGGAGGAGAAAGAGGGAGAGGGAGGAGGAGGAGGAGAGTGGGAGGGAAGAGGGAGAGGGGGGGACGGAAGAGGAAGGAGAATTAGAGGTGGAGGAAGGAGGAGGGAGAGGGGAGAGGAGAGGAGGAGGAGGAGGAGGAGAGGAGGAGGAAGGAGAGGCAGGGTGAAAGGGAGAGGAGGTGCGGTGGGAGGGATTTGACGAGGCAGTGGTGCAGGAGGACAGACGGGAAGGTGGAAGGTGGGACAGTGTGGGAGGACGATGAAGAGGGAGAGGACAAGGAGGCAGGAGGAGAGAGGAGGAGGGTGGGCGGGGAGAGGGGAGAGGGGACGGGGAGGAAAAGGAGGAGGAGGAGAGGAAGAGGAGAGGAGGAGGAAGAGGGAGCAAGAAGAGGAGAAGGAGGGTGGAAGGAGATCAGAGATGGTCGAGGAGGAGGAGGAGAGGATGGGGAGGGGCTGCTGTGTGGGAATAGAAGACAATACTAGAGGGAGGAGGACGAGGAAGAAGAGGAAGAGGGAAGGGGAGGAGGACGCGAAGAAGAGGAAGAGGAAGGGGAGGAGGAGGATAAGGCGGGCATGTTGCTGCTGCACTAACCAGTAAGTGTACCTGGGCGACGAGAAGTTCGACGCGCCCCTATTCTCTCAACTCTATGATCCTCTGATCATCCTTCCTGAGTCTTAACGTGAACCTACAAACGTCCTTGGAAAGAAAGTAATTGCTTGGCCAAGCGAAGGCCACACCAGAACAAACGCTTGGCAGGGGACGTCCTGCTTGGGTGAAGATATGGGCCGAGGCAAGACGGAAACAATTGAAAGGCGCGTTAAGACGATAAACAAAATTACGCAGCTGCGGTGAGGTCGTCAGGTCAAAATGTGTATTCTTAGGAAAACCAACCAACAGCTGCTGTGCACTGGGTAACAGCTGCTGTGGAGGTCGCCAGATCAGGTCAATTCCCCGGGAAAGGGTGTCTCGGCAAAAAGGCAAAGTGTTGGCTTCTAAATTAACCAAGACAAAATGATAGGCCAATATTGATATAAAACATATCACACGAGACATCACCCTAAACATATCACCATTACCCCAAACATATCGTACGACATTACTCTTAAACATATTACACGACATCACCGAGAAACATATCACACGACATTACCCTTAAACACATCACACGACATTACCCCTAAACATATCACACGACATTACCCCTAAACATATCACACGACATTACCCCTAAACATATCACACGACATCACCAATAAACATATCACGACATTACCCTAAACATATTACCCTTAAACATATCACCCGACATTTACCATAAACATATCACACGACATTACCCCTAAACATATCACACGACATTACCCCCCAACCATATCACACGACATTACCAAGAAACATATCACACGACATTACCAAGAAACATATCACACGACATCACCAAGAAACACATCACACGACATTATCCTTAAACATATCACACGACATTACCAAGAAACATATCACACGACATTATCCAGAAACATATCACACGACATTATCCAGAAACATATCACACGACATTATCCAGAAACATATCACGACATCACCAAGAAACATATCACACGACATTACCCTTAAACATATCACACGACATTACCCCTAAACATATCACACGACATCACCAAGAATCATATCACACGACATTACCCTTAAACATATCACACGACATTACCCTTAAACATATCACACGACATTACCCCTAAACATATCACGACATTACCCTAAACATATCACACGACATCACCAATAAACATATCACACGACATTACCCCTAAACATATCACACGACATTACCCTTAAACATATCACACGACATCACCGATAAACATATAACACGACATTACCCCTAAAACATATCACACGACATTACTCCTAAACATATCACAGACACATCCTCTAAACATATGACACGACATTACCCCTAAACATATCACACGACATTACCCCTAAACATATCACACGACATTACCACTAAACATATCACACGACATTACCCCTAAATACATCACACGACATTACCCCTAAACATATCACACGACATTACCTCTAAACATATCACACGACATTACCCTTAAACATATCACACGACAATACCTCTAAATATATCACACGACATTACCCCTAAACATATCATACGACATTACCCTTAAATATATCACACGACATTACCACTAAACATATCACACGACATTACCCTTAAACATATCACACGACATTACCCCTAAACATATCACACGACATTACCAAGAAACATATCACACGACATTACCCCTAAACATATCACACGACATTAACAAAAAGCATATCACACGACATTACCTCTAAACATATCACACGACATCACCCAGAAACATATCACACGACATTACCCCTAAACATATCACACGACATTACCCCAAAACATAGCACACGACCTTACCCCTAAACATATCACACGACATTAGCCCGAAACATATCACACGATATTACCCTTAAACATATCAAGCGATATTACCCCAAAACACATCACACTACTTTACATCTAAACATATCACACGACATTACCCCTAAACATATCACACGACATTACCCCTAAACATATCACACGACATTACCCTTAAACATATCACACGACATTACCCCTAAACATATCACACGACATTACCCCTAAACATATCACACGACATTACCCCTAAACATATCACACGACATTACCCTTAAACATATCACACGACATTACCCCTAAACATATCACATGACATTACCCCTAAACATATCACACGACATTACCAAGAAACATATCACACGACATTACCCTTAAACATATCACACGACATTACCCTTAAACATATCACACGACATTACCCTTAAACATTTCACGACATTACAAGAAACATATCACACGACATTACCCTAAACATATCACACTACATCACCACTAAACATATCACACGACATTACCCTTAAACATATCACACGACATTACCAAGAAACATATCACACGACATTACACATAAACATATCACACGACATTACCCTTAAACATATCACACGACATTACCCTTAAACATATCACACGACATTACCCTTAAACATATCACACGACATTACCCCTAAACATATCACACAACATTACCCTTAAACATATCACACGACATTACCAAGAAACATATCACACGACATTACCCCTAAACATATCACACGACATTACCCCTAAACATATCACACGACATTACCCCTAAACATATCACACGACATCACCTCTAAACATATCACACGACATCACCTCTAAACATATCACACGACATTACCCCTAAACATATCACACGACATTACCCCTAAACATATCACACGACATTACCCCTAAACATATCACACGACATCATCTCTAAACATATCACACGACATTACCCCTAAACATATCACACGACATTACCCTTAAACATATCACTCGACATTACCCCTAAACATATCACACGATATCACATCTAAACATATCACACGACATTACCCTTAAACATATCACTCGACATTACCCCTAAACATATCACACGATATCACATCTAAACATATCACACGACATTACTCCTAAACATATCACACGACATTACCCTTAAACATATCACACGACATTACCCTTAAACATATCACACTACATTATCCCTAAACATATCACACGACATTACCCCTAAACATATCACACGACATCACCCCTAAACATATCACACGACATCACCTCTAAACATATCACACGACATTACCCCTAAACATATCACACGACATAACCCCTAAACATATCACACGACATTACCACTAAACATATCACACGACATTACCACTAAACATATCACACGACATTACCCTTAAACATATCACACGACATTACCCCTAAACATATCACACGACATTACCCCTAAACATATCACACGACATCACCCCTAAACATATCACACGACATTACCCCTAAACATATCACACGACATTACCACTAAACATATCACACGACATTACCCTTAAACATATCACACGACATTACCCCTAAACATATCACACGACATTACCCCTAAACATATCACACGACATTACCACTAAACATATCACAATACATTACCCCTAAACATATCACACGACATTACCCCTAAACATATCACACGACATTACCCCTAAACATATCACACGACATTACCCCTAAACATATCACACGACATCACCCCAAAACATATCACACGACATTACCCTTAAACATATCACACGACATTACCACTAAACATATCACACGACATTACCTCTAAACATATCACACGACATTACCCCTAAACATATCACACGACATTACCCCTAAACATATCACACGACATTACCCCTAAACATATCACACGACATTACCCTTAAACATATCACACGACATTACCCTTAAACATATCACACGACATTACCCCTAAACATATCACACGACATTACCACTAAACATATCACACGACATTACCCCTAAACATATCACACGACTTTACCGCAAAACATAACACACGACTTTACCCCTAAACATATCACACGACATTACCACTAAACATATCACACGACATTACCCCTAAACATATCACACGACATTACCCCTAAACATATCACACGACATTACCACTAAACATATCACACGACATTACCACTAAACATATCACACGACATTACCCCTAAACATATCACACGACATTACCACTAAACATATCACACGACATTACCACTAAACATATCACACGACATCTCTGGGAAATATAAAATATTGCACACGTGTTCACATTGACGACTGTTCGGGTGAAACCGTTGCTCCTTTTAGACGCAAATAAAGTTGAGCCTTACCCCTAATATTTTGTATTAGGTTTTGAGATTTTTTTTTTTTTTTTTTTTTTGCTTTTTTTGTTTTTGATGTATTTTGTAATCGGTTTTACTTTTTTATGAATCTTAATCCTAATATTTTCTATTTGATTTTTTTTTACTTTTTTTGTTGCATTTTCTATTGTTTTAAGTATTCTGTATTTGGTCTCATTTTTTTATTAGAATCTTAACCTAATATTTTGTATTAGATTTTTTTTTACTCTTGTGTTTTATATCTTTTTTTCTTCTTTTACGTATTTTGTATTTTTTTTTTTTTTTGTATTTTTCTATGCTTTCTGCAGTGGTGTCACTCCATCGTTGCCACGTCCCGCAAGCTCACTTAGTCAGAGTAATCCTCGCCTTAATCCTCCTTACACAACAGGACCAGGGTATGGCGGGCGGGTCCGAGGGGCGGCAACAACCCCCACCCCGGCCTGCCCCTCCACCACCATCCCCACCACCTCCCCCACCACCTCCCCTCTTTCCACCTCCTCAATACCATCCTCTTCTTCAACCTCCTCCTCGGCAGGCGGCTCGGGAGGGGCGGCAAGGGCCCCCACCCCAAACAACCCTTTCTCCACCGCCTCCGCTACTTCCATCCGATCCACGTTCTCAAGCTCATCCTCGTCGTCCATCTCCTACTCCCCCCTAGGCTTGAGGAGGGCGAGTCAGGAGGGGACTAGAGCCCCACCCTGAACTGTTAATCCACCGCCTCCTCCACCACCACCACCTCCCTCAGGTTCATCTCCGCAAAGTCATCCTCGTCACCCGCAGGGTCAAGATCACGGTCAGGGTTGTCATCGTCAGGGCTGTCACCGTCAGGGTTGTTATCGTCGTTGTCGTCACCATCATTCTGGCTGTCGTCATAAGGGGCGCTGGGCCCTGAGACTAAGCTGCCAGGGTAGGGAGCAGCAGCCCCTGTAGGAACCACCACCAGTAGGCGATGGTGTCCAGGGCGTCGGGGTGGCCCATGCCCAGAGCGTGCAGCAGGGGCTGTGCCTGCAGGTCGTTTAGCACGCGGAGGGCGCCTTGCGCGAGGTCGTCACTATAAGTGAAGTGAACGGCGAGCCACGCCCAACTCATTAAGGAACTCTCGGCTGGCAGGAGGAGGGCGAGGGGTGGCAGGGCGAGCACGGAGCACAGCGCGGCAATGCCCCGCAGGAGGTCACTCTAGCCTTGCTGATGGTAGGCGTAGGCCAGGGTGGCCACGTGGCCGGCCAGCAGCAGGAGCAGCAGCAGGCCGGCCACACGCTTGGAGGGGAGGCGCATAATAACCTTCAGTAGGCGTTGGCAAGGCGTTGATGCTTCAAACTATCGCCCAATTAGCTTAACATCGGTTATAGGGAAGATGCTGGAGTCCATAATAGCCAGGAACATTCGGGAGCATTTAGAGAAACATAGCTTAATTCACGACTCGCAGCATGGGTCCACAAAAGGTAGGTCATGCCTCACCAATCTCTTGTCCTTCTACAATAAAGTATTTGAGGCGGTTGACAGAGATGAAAATTATGATGTAATCTATCTTGATTTTAGTAAAGCGGTTGACAAAGTTCCTCACCAACGACTGTTGCTTAAATTACAGGCTCACGGAGTAGAGGGTAAAGTTTTGAACTGGGTCAAGGCGTGGCTTAGCAATAGGAAGCAAAGAGTGCAAATCAATGGTAAAGATCTGACTGGGGATGTGAGTGGGGTCCCACAATGTTCGGTATTAGGTCCACTTTTGTTTATTATTTATATCAATGACTTAGACACAGGAATTAGTAGTGATGTTAGTAAATTTGCAGATGATACCAAGATCGGTAGAGTAATTGAGTCGGATCAGGACGCTAGTATTCTCCAAGGTGAACTCAACAGATTATATGACTGGGCGGATAAATGGCAGATGGAGTTCAATGTAGGGAAGTGCAGTATTCTGAGGTAGGAACAACCCCTCACATAACTATTGCTTAAATGACACTCATAAGTAGGTCTGGGTGCGAGAGGATTTAGGGTCTTAGTGAGCTCTGATCTCTGCAAGGGCACAATGCATTCAAGCTAGAAATCGAGCTAATAGGTACTGGGATTTATTTCAGGAGCTAAGCAATAGAAGCCCTGAAGTCTTCCTCAAACTATATTTAGCATTAGTTAGACCTCATCTTGACTATGCGGTTCAGTTCTGGTCACCCTACTATAGAATGGATATCAAAATGTTAGAATCGGTGCAGAGGAGGATGACTAAGATGATTCAGGGGTTGAGAAACTTGCCATACGAGGAAAGACTCAAACAGTTAAACTTGCATTCTCTAGAAAGGCGAAGGGTGCGTGGAGACATGATCGAGGTTTATAAATGGATGAAGGGCTTTAATAAGGGAGACATTCATAAGGTTTTGTTGGTAAGAGAACCGGGTAGGACACGAAGTAACGGGTTTAAACTGGATAAATTCAGATTCAACAGGGACATAGGCAAAAATTGGTTTACTAATAGGGTGGTGGATGAGTGGAATAGGCTTAGCAGTCATGTGGTGAGTGCCAATACAATTGTCACATTCAAAAATAGACTAGATAAATTCATGGACAGCGATATTGGGTGGGGTTAGATACACGGGAGGTTAGGGTCAAAGGAGCTGCCTCGTACAGGCCTACCGGCCTCTTGCAGACTCCTGCGTTCTTATGTTCTTATGTTCTTATGTGACATTTTGCCTCGGACCGTTCCGTGTTTGTTGTTACTGTGTGTCTGAAGGAACACTTCACTTTGTGTGTTGGCCCCAGGAGGTGATTCAACAGTTTCGTGTTCATTGCTGTTATTGTTCTGCTGTCCAACCTCCACCACCACCACCACCTCCCTCAACTCCACTTCTTTAAAGTCACCCTCTTCACCCACAGGGTGAATATTACTGTCAGGATTGTCGTCATGAGGGGCGCTGGGCCCCGAGATGAAGCTCGCCAGGGTAGCGAGCAGCAGCCCCTGTAGGACCCACCACCAGTAGGCGAGGGCGTCCAGGGTGTCAGGGGGTCCCAGACCTATGGCGTGCAGCAGGGGCTGTGCCTGATGGTCGTTTAGCACGCGGAGGGCGCCTCGCGCGAGGTCGTCACTATAAGTGACGTGAACGGCGAGCCACGCCCAACGCAGGGAAGCACGCCCGTGCGTCAGGAGGAGGGCAAGCAAGGAGCACAGCACCGCAATGCCCCACAGCAGGTCACTCTGGCCTTGCTGGTGGTAGGCGTAGGCCAGGGTGGCCACGTGGCCGGCCAGCAGCAGGAGTAGCAGCAGGCCGGCCACACACTTGTTTAATCGTCGCATAATAGCGTTACGTAGACGCAGGTAAGGCGTTGATAAACGCGATATTATCCTTTCCATCACAGTGTGTTTCCTGTCATTGTGTTTGTGAAGGAACACTTCACTTCGTGTGTTTTCTTCGAGGGGTATTTCAACGGTCACGTGCATGTTGCCGCTATTGTGTTTCCGAATATTCGTTCGGGTTTGTGGGTTTTCTTCGAGAGGTAGTCCAACCCTCACGTCCATGTTGCTTTTGTCGTATTTCTGAATTTGTGTTTGTGGGTTATCTTCGGGGGGTAATTCTACCATTGCTTGCATGTTGCTTTTATTGGGTTTTTGAGTGCTCGCTTGAATTTGTGAGTTTTTTTCTTGAGGTAATTGAAGCGTTTTTTCCATGCAGCTTTTACTGTGTTCCTGAATGTGTGTAAGTGTTTGCGGGTACGCTGCGGGGGGTATCTCAGCTGTTACGTCTATTTACCTTTATTGTATTTCTGAGGTTCCTTTGGCCTCGGGGATCAGGCACGGGATTTTGATTTCTTGAGATGGGCACCTTTCTCGCCTCGGCTTACCATACATAGGGTCGAGATTTACCACATCACCTCGGTTTGAGATATGCCGTTTTGGGGACCTTGGAGTTGACATTGCATAGGGCCGAATCTAGAGCTAGTGGCACCTTTTGTAGTGAAGATCGCTACGGGAGCTGATTGGCTGGACGGAAGGAGGGTGATGTTACCTACGGTGATTGGCTGGATGGAAGGTATTCTTCAAGGTATCGGCGCTTCGGTTCGCCTGTTGGAAAAGCCTCGCGTTCAATTTGCTGGGGTATTCATGGACTGTTTTGTGATCCTTGTGATAGCTGTACACGCCTTCTGCACCATGAATAGTAAATCACCCAAGACAACCCGGTTAAACTTCTCCGTGGCCTTGGGAAATAGTCATACATTGAGCCCGATACGTTTAAAAATATGGCCCTTATAGTAAGAAGTGAGCGTTTTTTCCCTTCAATAATTGTTTAATCCCACTGTTTAAAACATTACGCGAAATAGATGAATAAGAATAACAACACTGGTATTTGTCCCGAGGTTACGGACTAATGGAAAGGAAGGAGAAAAATGGTGTTGTAGGTGGAAGGAGAGAGAGGAAGTGGAGGGAAGAGTCTGAAAGGAAAGGTAAAAAGGGAAAGTGTAAATGCGAGGAAGAAAAAGAAAGGGAATGAAAAAAGGGATATGTTAGTGGAAGAAGAGAAAATTGGAGAAGACAAAGAGAAAGTTAATGAAAAAAATGTGTGTTTGGAGGGAGGAAAAAAAGTCGAGGGAAGAGAGAGAAAAGGAACGATGGAGAAAATTAAAAGATGGGTGTAAGAAAGAGAGGAATAAGAGAACTGAAAACGAAAAGAAGGAACGGCAATAACGGAGAGCGAGAGATAAAAGCTGGAAATGGAGGAAAAGGAAAAGAGAGGAAGAAACTAGGAAAAGGAGACTCTGGATAAAAGGGAAGTAGGAGACAAAAAATGAGGTAAGGAATAGTGAAGGGGGTAAAGAAGGAAGGAAGGAAGGAAATAGGAATGCCAGGGAGTGAGGAAGGAAGTAAAGAAGTAAGGGAGAAAGAGAATAAGGAAGTAGGGAGGTAAAAGAGTAAGGAAGTAACGAATGAAAAAGTAGGATTGAAAAAGGAAAGAAGCAAGAAGTGATGTAGAGGAGGGGGAGGGGAGGAGGGATGGAGGAAAGAAGGGGGAGGAAATGGAGGAAAAGGGGGATAGAAAACATCAAACGGGAAGGAAGGGAAAACAAGTGAGGTGTGAGGACAGGAAAAGGAAGGAGGGAGGAAAGAAAAGGTAGGAGAGAGAGAGAGAGAGAGAGAGAGAGAGAGAGAGAGAGAGAGAGAGAGAGAGAGAGAGAGAGAGAGAGAGAGAGAGAGAGAGAGAGAGAGAGAGAGAGAGAGAGAGAGAGAGAGAGAGAGAGAGAGAGAGAGAGAGAGAGAGAGAGAGAGAGAGAGAGAGAGAGAGAGAGAGAGAGAGAGAGAGAGAGAGAGAGAGAGAGAGAGAGAGAGAGAGTCTATCCAACCCCCCCCTTCTCTCCCCTCACAGATTCCTCTCACGCCCCCCAAATGCATCGCCAAGGAGGACAAGAGCTACCCCCACCACGCCCCCCAGCCCCCCCCGCCCCCTCAGCCCCCTCCACCCAAGGACGACCCCTCCCCCTGACCCCCACCCTCACCCTCACTCCCTTCACCTCCACCACCACCACCACCACCACCAGTAGTAAGTATCGAACCAGTACGTATCACCACCACCACCACCACCGCCATCAACTCCAACACTGATATCACTCCGTCCTCTTCCTCCTCCTCTTCCTCCTCCTCCTCCTCCTCCTCCTCCTGTGGGATCGGAAAGGTGAGGTTTTGGTTTTGGTTTTTTCCTCTGTTTACTAATATTTCTCTTCTTCCTTTTTTCTCTCGCTTCCTCTCTTAATCTTCTTCCTGTTCTCTTTTCTCTAATTCTTCTTCTCTCCCTTATTCTTGCTTTCTCCTTCCCCCTCCCCTTCTCCCTCACCTCTTCCCTTCCCTCCCCCCTCCCTCCTCCCTTACCCTTATCACCTCAACCGCCGGAGGTTAGAAGGACCGAAAAGATGTTAAGTGGCGTGCTCATCGTAGAAAGTGACATTTTACGCACAATTGAAAAGATTAAAGTAAGCAAAGCTCCTGGTCCAGACAAAATTACCCCTAGGGTCTTAAAAGATATCAAACATCAAATTTGTAAACCGCTCTCCATCATATTCAATAAATCTTGAACAGCTGGAAAAGTTCCGTCGGATTGGAAACTTGCAAATGTCACACCAATTTTCAAAAAGGGGGACAAGTCTCATCCAGGAAACTATCGACCAATTAGCCTGACATCTATTGTTTGTAAGTTAATGGAGACTATCATTCGCGACAATATGGTGAAATTCTTCGAAGAAAATAATATAATAAATAATTCGCAACATGGCTTCCGTAGTAAACGTTCGTGTTTGACTAACTTACTTGATTTTTTTAACTATATTTTTGAGGTGTTCGATGAAAGCAGATCAGTAGATATCATATATCTGGATTTTCAAAAGGCATTTGATAAGGTCCCCCACCAACGATTGCTCAGCAAACTACTGGCGCACGGTATCTCGGGTAACATTCACAATTGGCTTGCGGACTGGCTCTCTGAACGGAAACAGAGAGCAGTTTTAAACGGTGTTACATCTAACTGGCTCGATGTCAAAAGCAGCGTACCTCAAGGATCAGTGCTTGGCCCCATGCTCTTCTTAATTTATGTTAATGATATCGATGATGGGCTCACTTGCAAAGTATCAAAATTTGCTGATGACACAAAAATTGCTAGTAAAGTAACTGCGACACTCGACGAAGAAGCTTTACAATCAGATCTAGATCGACTTGCACGTTGGGCCAATCAATGGCAAATGAAATTTAACGTTGACAAATGTAAAGTGTTGCACATCGGAAAAAATAACAATCGCGTTCGGTACGTAATGAATGGCCAACAACTTTCTGCAGTAAGTAAAGAAAAGGATCTTGGAATCACTATATCAAGCGATTTAAAGCCCGGTCAGCATTGTTCAGAGGTAGTTAAAACTGCAAACAAATTGGTTGGCTTCATCGGACGAGTCTTTAATAATAAATCGGAAAAGTAATATTAAAACTGTATAATTCGTTGGTTCGACCCCGTCTAGAGTACTGTGTACAGTTTTGGTCTCCCTACTACAGAAAAGACATAGAAAGTTGGAACGGGTCCAACGAAGAGTAACAAAGATGATTCCTAGGTTGAGAAATTTGTCATATGAACAAAGGCTTAAAGAAGTAAATTTATGCAGCCTATCAAAACGAAGAATGCGAGGCGATCTAATAGAAGTGTTTAAAATGTTCAAAGGATTCAGTGATATTAATGCGGAAGATTACTTTACAATTGATCGATCAAACAGAACAAGAAGAAATCACAATTTGAAGATAAGTGGTAAAAGATTCTCGTCGCACGAAGCTAAACACTTCTTCTTCAATCGAGTTGTTAATGTTTGGAACTCTCTACCTTGTGATGTCGTTGATAGTACAACAGTTACGGCCTTCAAGAATAGATTAGACAAGTGTTTTGAATCCAACCAGCAACATAGATATTACTCATTGTCGTAATAACGTTAAGTTCTTTCGAATACTGGTGTCCTTGTCCGCTTTTATCGCCCGGTTAGTGGTAGCAGTAATGGTAGTTCTTTCCTCTTTCCTACATAAATTCCATGCAGTTTTTCCATGCTGCATGGTTCTTTTTCCTTTCCTGCCAGCTTTGGCTGGAGGGATGGGGGGGTGGGGAGGAGCCTTCGCCTTTGCTGTCCTTCATCTTCCACCTTTGATTAGATAGTTAGTGTAGCTTGTCACAAACAACCTCGTAAGGACCAGCAGGTCTGCTGTTGTTTGTTCTTCCTTTGTGTTACTTTGTGTAATCAAACTTCCCCCTTTTCATCCCCCCTTTCCCTTCCCCTTCCCTTTCCTTCCCTCCCTTAATTTTCCCTCCCCTCTCCACCACCTCCCTTTCCTTCTCTCATCCCTTTTCACTTCCCCTTCCCTTCCTTTCCTCCCTTCCCTTTCCCTCCCCTCTCCACCACCCCTCCCTCTCCTTCTCTCACCCTTTCCTTCCCCCTCCCCTTCCTTTCCTCCCTTCCCCTTCCCTTTCCTTCCCTCCCTTACCTTTCCCTCCCCTCTCCACCACCCCTCCCTTTCCTTCTCTCACCCTTTCCTTCCTCTTCCCCTTCCTTCCCTCCCTTCCTTTTCCCTCCCCTCTCTACCACCCCTCCCTTTCCTTCTCTCACCCTTTCCTTCCTCTTCCCCTTCCTTCCCTCCCTTCCTTTTCCCTCCCCTCTCTACCACCCCTCCCTTTCCTTCTCTCACCCTTTCCTTCCTCTTCCCCTTCCTTCACAAAGAAACACAAAGAAAGAACAAACAACAGCAGACCTGCTGGTCCTTACAAGGTTGTTTGTGACAAGCTACACTAACTATCTAATCAAAGGTGGAGGATGAAGGACAGCAAAGGCGAAGGCTACTCCCCACCCCCCCATCCCTCCAGCCAAAGCTGGCAGGAAAGGAAAAAGAACCATGCACCATGGAAAAACCGCATGGATTTTATGTAGGAAAGAGGAAAGAACTATCATTACTGCTACCACTAACCGCGCGATAAAAGCGGACAAGGACACCAGTATTCGAAAGAACTTAACGTTATTACGACAATGAGTAATATCTTAGTTGCTGGTTGGATTCAAAACACTTGTCTAATCTATTCTTGAAGGCCGTAACTGTTGTACTGTCAACGACATCACAAGGTAGAGAGTTCCAAACATTAACAACTCGATTGAAGAAGAAGTGTTTAGCTTCGTGCGACGAGAATCTTTTACCACTTATCTTCAAATTGTGATTTCTTCTTGTTCTATTTGATCGATTAATTGTAAAGTAATCTTCCGCATTAATATCACTGAATCCTTTAAACATTTTAAACACTTCTATTAGATCGCCTCGCATTCTTCGTTTCGATAGGCTGAATAAATTTACTTCTTTAAGCCTTTGTTCATATGACAAATTTCTCAACCTAGGAATCATCTTTGTTACTCTTCGTTGGACCCGTTCCAACTTTTCTATGTCTTTTCTGTAGTAGGGAGACCAAAACTGTACACAGCACTCTAGACGGGGTCGAACCAACGAATTATACAGTTTTAATTCTACTTTTTCCGATTTTTTTTTTATTTTTTTTATTTTTTATTTTTTTTTACGTTGTTGCCTATTGCGCCGGTAGGCATCTTCCCGGTGGGGCCTGATGGTCGGCCCTGGCTTCTTCCAGGTGGGGCCTGATGGTCGGCCCAGCCCGTTCTGGCGCAGGCGAGTGTTTATAGTGGCGCCATCTTGCATTGGCTCATGCTGCCCCCCGGAACTCGTTCTTGATTCGCTTGGACGGCTTCCTCTAGAGTCCGGGTTGATGGGTGGTCTTCAGGACAGCATGTGGGTAGTTTTAAGCCACTCGGCGGTGACTGAAAAATCCGAGTGGTAGCGTGAGGATTCGAACCCGCGTCGTCCATCACGTGGCGAATGTGGGTCCAGTACGCTACCACTTCGGCCACCGCCTATTAAAGACTCGTCCGATGAAGCCAACCAATTTATTTGCAGTTTTAACTACCTCTGAACAATGCTGACCGGGCTTTAAATCGCTTGATATAGTGATTCCAAGATCCTTTTCTTTACTTACTGCAGAAAGTTGTTGGCCATTCATTACGTACCGAACGCGATTGTTATTTTTTCCGATGTGCAACACTTTACATTTGTCAACGTTAAATTTCATTTGCCATTGATTGGCCCAACGTGCAAGTCGATCTAGATCTGATTGTAAAGCTTCTTCGTCGAGTGTCGCAGTTACTTTACTAGCAATTTTTGTGTCATCAGCAAATTTTGATACTTTGCAAGTGAGCCCATCATCGATATCATTAACATAAATTAAGAAGAGCATGGGGCCAAGCACTGATCCTTGAGGTACGCCGCTTTTGACATCGAGCCAGTTAAATGTAACACCGTTTAGAACTACTCTGTGTTTCCGCTCAGAGAGCCAGTCCGCAAGCCAATTGTGAATGTTACCCGAGATACCGTGCGCCTGTAGTTTGCTGAGCAATCGTTGGTGGGGGACCTTATCAAATGCCTTTTGAAAATCCAGATATATGATATCTACTGATCTGCTTTCATCGAACACCTCAAAAATATAGTGAAAAAAGTCAAGTAAGTTAGTCAAACACGAACGTTTACTACGGAAGCCATGTTGCGAATTATTTATTATATTATTTTCTTCGAAGAATTTCACCATATTGTCGCGAATGATAGTCTCCATTAACTTACAAACAATAGATGTCAGGCTAATTGGTCGATGGTTTCCTGGATGAGACTTGTCCCCCTTTTTGAAAATTGGTGTGACATTTGCAAGTTTCCAATCCGACGGAACTTTTCCAGCTGTTAAAGATTTATTGAATATGATGGAGAGCGGTTTACAAATTTGATGTTTGATTTCTTTTAAGACCCTAGGGGTAATTTTGTCTGGACCAGGAGCTTTGCTTACTTTAATCTTTTCAATTGTGCGTAAAATGTCACTTTCTACGATGAGTACGCCACTTAACATCTTTTTGGCCCTTCTAACCTCCGGCGGTTGAGGTGATAAACAATCTTCGTCGGTAAATACGGATGCGAAAAAGTTATTTAGGATTGTAGCCATTTCATTTTCATCGTTCGTGTGGTTACTATTTTCATTAGCAAGCGGTCCGATACCACAAGTGAGTAGCTTTTTATTATTTACATAGCTAAAAAAATCTTTAGGATTAGATTTACTTGTTTCCGCTATATATTCTTCAAGATTTTTCTTGGTTCGTTTTATTAATCTCTTGGTTTCGCGGCAAATTCTGTCCAACTCTAGTTTGTCAGCCTCGCTCTGAGTTGATATGTATCTACTGTATACGCATATTTTAAGAGATAGGCTATTTTGAATTTCGTTATTCCACCATTTGGGTTTCTTCTTAGAAGCTGAACGTCTGTTACGATAGGGTACGCATATGCTTATGGCATTGTTCAATATTGTGGTGAAGGCCTCCCAAGATTTATCAATATCTGTTTCCGCCGTGATTTCAGTCCAGTCAGAATTATTTAGAATTGATCGGAGTCTTACGAAATTCGCTCTCTGATAATCAGGCACCTTTTCTTTACAAGGAGTTACTTTACTTTCTTTCATATTGATGCTGACTGTGATTGTTCGGTGATCGCTAGAACTAAAAATTGGACCAACATTTACTTCGTTAACTAGATCAGCTGTCGTTGAAAAGATAAGGTCAAGTATATTATTTTCCCGAGTCGGTTCTTGAACGTGTTGATGTAAATCACTTTCTAGTAAATTTGTGTACAGGTCGAGCCCTGTATGACAGTTCAACGGTTCACCCCATCTTTTCACTGGCAAGTTAAAGTCCCCAACAATTACTGCCTCGCAACTGCTACTTGTTTCTAATAATAATTCACTTAATGCGTGGTCGATATCAAGAGTCTGCCTTGGCGGTCTGTAGATAAGTCCAATTGCTATTTTACGAGATCTATTTTTAATTTCAATGAAGACCGTGTCTACATTGGTTATAATATCTGTTTTCACGGATACTGGATGGAGAGAGTTGTGGATGTAAAAGATAACGCCTCCACCCTGTCTGTTTTCTCATTCATGACTAAAGATGGTATAACCCGGTAATCTATATTCCGCAATGAAATCTCTATTTGAAGTGTCTATCCAAGATTCTGTGACTCCGATGATGTGATCATGATTTGTAGCTGCGAGGACTTCTAAGTCTTCAAATTTGTTACATAGGCTACGAGCGTTTACATAGCAAGCTTTAATGTTATTCGAGTCGGGGGTTTCGCGGGTTGAGTGATCCCTTACGGTGGAGCTGCTGGTGATCTCGCCTCCGCGTTTTTTGGCTTTCGAAGAGCCACTTGGTCACAGAGCAGCCTCCCGAAACGGGCTGCTCCAACAGGGTTTAAGTGAATGCCATCAGGAAGGAACAATTCTGAATCGTAGTAAAAATTGTTCCACAAGTTAGCGAACTGGACGTTTTCTTGTGAGCAAAGGGACTGAAGTCTGTTGTTTGTGCTGAAGGCCTTATTGTAAAAGCTAGATTCGGCGCCGACCCTCGGGAGGATTCCTGAGATTATGATGTTACTGGCATCCGTTTTACGTTTATACTGCTTGATCATGCGGCGGTATTTCTCAAGCAGTTCCTCAGAAAGGGTTGTCTTTACGTCATTTGTCCCAGCGTGAATGACAAAGAGGGTGTTTCGGTCGGCATTTCTCGTGACATCATCGCACGCTGCGGTGATGTCGTCCAGTCTGGCACCTGGATAGCAGTAACGTTTTCTGCGGCCGTTTGATGAACGACCACAGAACTCAACCAGCTGGCCACGCACCATGGAGTCCCCAACTAGGCGAGTCTCGAACTCATCCTCCATGGTGTCTGCCAGCACCTGGAACCTATTGAAGGTAGCGGGGGTCAGTAAGTCCTTGGTTGCCTGCTTCAGTTTGGCTCCATTCCTTACAGGTTGGAACCCGACATCCTGTGAAGCAGGAAGAGAAGCGTTAAGTGGGGCAGGCTGGAAGTTGTCCTGTGAGGCAGGCTGGGAGTTAGCCTGTGAAGCAGGCTGGGGGTTAGCCTGTGAGGCAGGCTGGGGGTCAGCCTGTGAGGCAGGCTGGCGGTTGCTCTGTGAGGCAGGCCGGGGGTTAGCCTGTGAGGCAAGCTGGGGGTTAGCCTGTGAGGCAGGCTGGGGGTTAGCCTGTGAGGCAGGCTGGGAGTCAACCTGTGAGGCAGGTAACACGTCCTCCCGTGAAGCAGGAGGGTCGTCTAGAGAGGGCACAGTCTTGGTGGAGGGCCTCTCCACCATCGATGGTGGAGTCACTGCCACATTAGTTAAAACAAATTCCTGAAGGGCTACAAATTTCTTTTCAGGATCATTGTGCTTGACTTTCCATTCAGTCACAGCCTTCTGAAGATGTAATCTTTGAACGCAGAGGCGGCAAGTTTTACTCAGCTGGAAGAACTGAGCTGCAAAACGTCCGGGACAGACGTCACACTTACGGTTCGAAGGCATTGTTAGAAATTTAAGCGAGTTAACAGTTTGGGCAAATTTTAAAAGCGCTTTCGAAATAACTTAAATTGTGACCATAAATTGAATTGTATAAAAATTGTGCATGGAAATTAGATACTGCTGTGTTAGATGCCTCCAACACTGGGAGTTCGCTCCCACAGGGTCTTGAAAACGCCTCGAAGACCAATCGCTTGTCCTGAGCCTCAGTCACGAGAGAGACTTTCACAACCCAGCGCTTTTCAGCTATTGTCCTCGAAGTTTTGTCCCATAGAACGGGGCCGGCGTAGTCACACTGAGCAGAGCTGGCAAGGGAGGAGAGGAACCAGCAATTCGTTTCCACTTTCCGAAACGTCTAACCCAAATCTGCGACCCTTTCGAGGCCTCGCCAGTGGCACCTGTCACCAGGTGTTCTCCACCAACTCTAGAGAGTATCAGACGCCCTTCCTGAGAGACCAAAAGACTGAAATATTCCTTGAGTATAAGAAAAACCTTCAGAAACTCCACCTAGAAGCCGGGAGGTACAACCTCAAATGGCCCACGGAAGACATCTCTTTCAGGAGAAAACAAAAACCAGCTGTTATGCAGAATAGGGATGGGAGTACCGTCGATAGAGGGGAGGGACGGGGAGCTCACACCGACAACTGGTTCCCAGGGAGGCTTTTTTTTAGTGTAGAGGTCGCCACACTCCTCTACACCGCAGGCCTAAATAATTAGGCACGGTCCAGCTGACTAGAACCCTGGAACTCCTGCCATTGTCTCATAAAGAGATCCTCTGCCTGCAGTCCAATCCACCACTGCTGCTGCCCAGAGGCTTCACCGTGACCCTGGCACGGAAGACAGATCAGGTATTACACCTTGCCCAAGGGTGGCCTGAGACTATGCAGGGCAGGGACGTCTAGTTCCCTGAGGTGAAAACAATTCACCCGCATACCTCCCTTCCCTTTCCCTCCTCTCCACCGCCCCCCTCCTTTCCTTCTCTTACCTCTTCCTTCCCCCTCCCTTCCTTCCATCCCTTCCCTTTCCCATCCCTCTCCACCACCCCTCCTTTCCTTCTCTCACCCTTTCCTTCCCCCTCCCTTTCCTTCCCTCCCTTCCCTTTCCCCTTGCCTCTTTCCTTTTCCTCTTTCCTTCCATTTTCTCACCCCATTTCCTTTCCTTATTCCTTCCTCCCATTTTCCTCACCTCTCACCTCTTCCCTTTTCCTCCAATTTATCTCCCTTTCCTCTCCTTTCCCTCACCCCTTCCCTCCCAATTTTCTCTCCCTTTCCTCTCCCTTTCTCTCCCTTTCCTCTCCTGTCCCTTACCTCTTCCCTCTTTCCCTTCCTTTTCTCTCCCTTTCCTCTCCCATCCCTCACCTCTTCCCCCTTTCCCTCCACTTTCTCTCCCACTTCTCTCCCCTTTCCTCTCCCTTCCCTCACCTCTTCTCCCTTTCCCTTCACTTTCTCTCCCCTTTCCTCTCCCTTCCCTCACCTCTTCTCCCTTTCCCTTCCTTTTCACTCCCCTTTCTCTCCTTTACCGCATCTCTTCCCCCTTTTCCTCCACTTTCCCTTCCCTTTCTTCCCCCTTTCCCTCTCTCCTTTCTCTCTCTCTCTCTCTCTCTCTCTCTCTCTCTCTCTCTCTCTCTCTCTCTCTCTCTCTCTCTCTCTCTCTCTCTCTCTCTCTCTCTCTCTCTCTCTCTCTCTCTCTCTCTCTCTCTCCACTTCCCATTTCTCTCCCTCCTCCCCTTCCACTTTCCCTCCCTGCTCCCCTTCCCTTCTCTTTCACTCCAATTCCCTCTCCTTCACCCCTTCCCTTTTTCTCTCCCTTTCTCTCTACTTTCTCCTTTCTTTTCCCTTTATCCTTTCCCTCCCCACTTCTCTTTTCCCTTCCCCCTGCCCGGCGCGGCCCTCCCTCCTTCCTTCCTTCCTTCCTTCCTTACCTCGTCCCCAGTAATGAAACTAACAGGGAAACACCGTAGAATTAAACGTAAAAAAACTAACCCTTATATTACTAACTGTACGTAGACTCCGAAACCGAGTTAACTCTTGTTGTGTTTGCACCTAAATACCAAAATAACAGCAACGACGACGATCTCAATGTAAGGTAGTGATTTCGTGTCTTTGTTGATTGTTGTTTGTCTTATTTGTTTGTATATAATAACGAAGGAAAAGAAAAGGAACACGAGAGAAGAGATGATGAGCTTGGCCTCTCTTTGTTGATTGATATTTACCTTAGTTTGTACGTATTAAAGAAAGAGAAAAGGGAGAATATAATGGATTAAAATACAGGAGAATATAACAGTTTAGAATACGGGAGAATATAATGGATTGAAATACGGGAGAATATAATGGATTGAAATACGGGAGAATATAATGGATTGAAATACGGGAGAATATAAGAGTTTAAAATACGGGAGAATATAATGGTTTAAAATACGGGAGAACATAATGGTTTAAAATACGGGAGAACATAATGGTTTAAAATACGGGAGAACATAATGGTTTAAAATACGGGAGAACATAATGGTTTAAAATACGGGAGAACATAATGGTTTAAAATACGGGAGAATATAATGGTTTAAAATACGGGAGAATATAAGAGTTTAAAATACGGGAGAATATAATGGTTTAAAATACGGGAGAACATAATGGTTTAAAATACGGGAGAACATAATGGTTTAAAATACGGGAGAATATAATGGTTTAAAATACGGGAGAATATAAGAGTTTAAAATACGGGAGAATATAATGGTTTAAAATACGGGAGAATATAATGGATTGAAATACGGGAGAATATAATGGATTGAAATACGGGAGAATATAATGGATTGAAATACGGGAGAATATAATGGATTGAAATACGGGAGAATATAATGGATTGAAATACGGGAGAATATAATGGCTTGAAATACGGGAGAATATAATGGTTTTAAATACGGGAGAATATAATGGTTTAAAATACGGGAGAACATAATGGTTTAAAATACGGGAGAATATAATGGTTTAAAATACGGGAGAATATAAGAGTTTAAAATACGGGAGAATATAATGGTTTAAAATACGGGAGAATATAATGGTTTAAAATACGGGAGAATATAATGGTTTAAAATACGGGAGAATATAATGGTTTAAAATACGGGAGAATATAATGGTTTAAAATACGGAAGAATATAATGGTTTAAAATACGGGAGAATATAATGGATTGAAATACGGGAGAATATAATGGTTTAAAATACGGGAGAATATAATGGTTTAAAATACGGGAGAATATAATGGTTTAAAATACGGGAGAATATAATGGATAGGCTTTATTGTTGATGTTGCTCTTATCTTTTATTATATTCCTTATTATCATCATGTTCACCGTTATTGTTATTGATATTGTTATTCGTGTAATCTGCCACACACTTTAATGACCTCCACACAAGTTGATAAGCTTCCAAACCAAACACAAGCACAAAAACTACGAAAATGTATGTATAGCATTTGATGTTGATATTAAAGGTTAGAAATCTGTGGAAACTATATGAGATATCTCTTATAATATTTTGCTGGGTGTTCATAGATATATATATATATATATATATATATATATATATATATATATATATATATATATATATATATATATATATATATATATATATATATATATATATATATATATATATATATATATATATATATATATTAGTTGCTGTTGGTATTAAAGGTAAGAAATCCGTGGAAACTATACAGGAAACTTCTCATAATATAGAGTGCTCATTGAAGTGAGAGGTTTTTGAGGAAGTTACACAGCACAGGGAATTTCTTTTGTATGAGGTGTCGAGTGGAAAACCTGACCATCGCGGAGAAGACTGTTGGGTTAGGTCGCTCAGAGAGATAGTGTGTTGGGTGCTGTTGCTGGCTCTCGGTGCCAATCAGCGGTGCTCCCGTTATCTGTGAGTGCTGCTTGCCGTCCTTTGTCTGTCGTGGTGAGGAAGTGTTGATGGAGATTATTATAAAGGTGAAAATAAAATGATATGCAAAGAAATGTACCCAAGTCGTGTTTAGAAATGTCTTTTATACGATTGTTGTTGTTATTACCATTATTATTATTATTATTATTATTATTGTAATTATTATTATTATCATCGTCGATGTTACGAATTATTACAGTTGTTGTTGCGTTGATTATACTAGTAGTTGTAGTAGTAGTAGTAGTAGTAGTAGTAGTAGTAGTAGTAGTAGTAGTAGTAGTTGTGGTAATTTTAGTAGTTCCATTAATTCTAACATCGTACTAATATTATCAACTTTTTTATGATGTGCATTTAGTATTATAATTTTGTAACTGAAATTTAGCGTTTGAAGTCCATGCGCTCGCAAATCTTTCCACAAAAACTCTCTGCCTCATCTCTGACGCACTTTGCACCAAGTTTCAAATGGCCGAGGTAATCAAGAAAACTTTGTCGGAGAATCCTTACTGTTTTTTCCATACTTGGTTTGATAGTTACCGTAAAAAGCAGCGATAATCAAACGTGGTATAAACATTTTCAGCCATAGTTTTAGTTACTCTCGCTCTTGTTTGATCACAGCAGCCTCTCTTTTCCAGAAACTAGAGATAATCACTCCACCCTAGAATAAAAATAAGATCTTATTACCACAGAATAAGACTCTTCAACTCCCCTCCTCTTACTAACAGTCTTTTGTTTCTTAAATTCCTCCGCCATGTTGCCTCTCTTTTTATCATCTATCGATATTTCATGCTGACTGCTCTTCTGAACTTGCTTACTGCATGCCTCCCCCCCTCCCGCGGCCCCGCTACACTCGACTTTCTACTCTAGCTCATCCCTCTACTCTCCAAATCCCTTATGCAAAGATAACCAGCATTATCATTCTTTCATCCCTTACACTGGTAAACTCTGTAATAGTCTTCCTTCGTCTGTATTTCCTCCTGCCTACGACTTGACCTCTTTCAAGAGGAGAGTATCAAGAAACCTCTCCACTCGAAATTGACCTCTCTTTTGGCCACTCTTCCATACACTTTTGTGGGGCATTGATTACCGGGCTATTTTTTTTCTGCTTGATTTTTTATTTTATTTTTTTTGCCTTGGAGCTGCTTCCTTTAATGTAAAAATAAAAACTATTCACTAGATTTACTGTAGAATTAAGTTAATCTCTTTACCATAAAATAAAAAAAATAGTCACAATTTACTCACTATCATATAAAACAAATCACGAGTATGCGTAGAGATGGGAAGGGAAAAAATATGTACAAAAAACAACAGCAGCTTTCCTGCATCACACGGCCCTGCTCGCAGCTGGATGGACTTTGCTCCGGAGACCTGTGCCTGGCCCGTGAGGCAGCGCGTACGTGACTGGCATGTTGCTCCCCCCCCCCCCCCCCCCTGCCGCCTCCTCTTCGCCCCACATCAGGCCCCACCACCCTAATGAATAATAAATACAATAAATAAATACTTAACTTCTAAACGTGTACTTCAATTTGCATTAGTTTTTTATGCATTGGGAGATTCATTTCATTTTGGCAACCTGTCTCCACCTGTAAGGACTTAATCAGCACTAAGCCAAGAGGTGGCCACAAACAAGCCACTCCCAAGCCACTCTGTTCCGCGTCACCCGGCACTCGTCTTCCGCCTGGCATCAGTCTCTCATGTGTCCCTCTGCTCCATCTTGCCATCTCACTTTCGGTCTACTTCTTTTTGGTTAGGTTAGAAAGGGTTAGGATAGGTATTTCCTCCGTTAGACTAATTTAGGATTCTACTCTTGGGCATTTTTACTATCATATACTCTACTCCATCCTGCCATCTCACTTTTGGTCTACATTTTTGGTTAGATTAGGTAGGGTTAGGATAGGTATTGCCTCCGTTAGACTAATTTAGGATTCTACTCTCCGGCATTTTTGACTATCTGGGGAAATTCCCTCATATACTCTACTCCATCCTGCCATCCCACTGTCGGTCTACTTTTTCGGTTAGGTTAGATAAAGTTAGGAAAGGTTATTTTCTTTGTTAGGCTAATTTAGGATTCTACTCTTGGACATCTTTACTATCTAGCAACGTTGCCAGACTGTCTTACTCAGCCTCTTATATTTACCGACTTCCGACCCAAAAACTGTCTCGTGGACCCCACACTACCCTTCCTTTTCTTGCCCTTTCCATCCTCTTCAATCCCTTTCCTTCTTCTGCTCTACCCTAGCCATTCTTCGCCAACCTCCCTTTCTCCCTTCTCTATCCTAATTTTCTCTACCCTCCCTTTCCTTTCCCTTTCCTATACCTTCTTCACAATCCTCTCCTCATCTCCCTCACTACCATTCCTTTCCTTTCCCTTTCCCTTACCACCAGAGACACGCCAGTCCTCGTCGACAGACCGACTTGGTCGGCTAGATTTCGATCGCCGATAGAGTCGGTCTGTCGGCTCCCTGCTACGGGCCGCCTTTGGCAAAGGCCCTTGCTCCCTTGTGCAAGAGGGAGCAATCTCCCCCCCCCCTTACCACGCTCTTCAATCCCTTTCCTTTTTCTGCTATACCCTATCCATTCCTCACCATCCTCTCTTTCTCCTTTCCCTTCCCTTTCCCTTTCCTTTACCTTCTTTTCCAATCCTCTCCTCATCTCCTCACAACCCTTTCTTTCCTTCTCTTTCCATCCTCATCAATCCCTTTCCTTCTTCTGCTCTACCCTATCCATTCTTCACTGTTCTCCTTTCTTCCTCCATCTCCTCCTTCCTCACCTCCCCAGACTTGCGAAGAGAAGGAGGGCGTCTTGATCAAGGGAATCGCCAGAAGATCAACCTCACGCTCATATCCAACAACCACGAGTGTGAGTTGGTGCGGGAGCCGGGCGACACGGCCTTCAACCACTGCAAGGGCGTACGCAAGTTCAAGAGTCTTCGGGAGCGCTGGTGGCTCATCGCCGTCAGCATCTGTGAGAGCAACAAGGTAAGGAGATGCTGGGGACGGTAGAGAGGTGGTCAGAAGATGCTGTGGTTAGGAGATAGTTAGTAAGATAGATGGTTAGGAGTTAGGATGGTAGGTTAGAAGACGTGGGAAGGAAGGGAAGGAAAGAAGAGAAGGGAGGGAAAAGGGAAGGTAAGTGAATGGGGAAGGGAGGGAAAAGGAAAGGTAAATGGATGCAGAAGTAGAAGATGCTGGTGGTTAGATGTTGATGGCTAGCAGATAAAGGGGGATGAAAGAAACGAAGGATGGAGAGGAGAGGAAAGGAAGAGAAAGAGAAAGGAAGGGAAGAGGGTTGGAAGATGAACAAAGAGGGAGATAAGAGAAAGGAAGGATAGAGAGAAGGGAGAGGAAAGGAAGAGAAAGAGAAAGGAAGGGGAAAGGGTTGGAAGATGAACAAAGAGGGAGATAAGAGAAAGGAAGGATAGAGAGAAGGGAGAGGAAAGGAAGAGAAAGAGAAGGGAAGGGAAAGGGTTGTAAGATGAATAATGATGGATATAAGATAAAGGAAGGATAGAGAGATGGGAGAGGAAAGGAAGAGAAAGAGAAAGGGAGGGGAAAGGGCTGGAAGATGAACAAAGAGGGAGATAAGAGAAAGGAAGGATAGAGAGAAGGGAGAGGAAAGGAAGAGAAAGAGCGGCGAGCTGGTTAACATCATCAAGCAGCTTAGGAAGGAGAACAGGAGGTACAGGTCCACCTTCGCCTCTTTCGACAAAACCGCCGAAAACATTGCTGACAACCGTGACGCGGTAGTAACCATCCTGAACTTCATCGACTACATCGCGGCCACACAGAGCAGCCTCAATAACCTCACCGTCACCAGCACATCCTGCTCTGCCCGAGGACACAGCATTGACAAGGATTGGAAGCACCAAGTCGCCCACCACCGCGGAGCAAACGACTGATGGACCTCAGGCAAGCCGCGTCAGCTCCAGAAAGCCTCCACTGGCACCGTCTCCACCACTACTCAAAGTGATTTACCTGATACCCTCCCAAACCCCTCAAAACCTGCCCCTGTCACCGCTGAGGCATCAACCCCTCACACAATTAAACCTCAACTCAACCCACCCTCAAGCTCAGTTGACCCGCCCAGAGATACATCCGTAATAAACACCCAAATATCATCAGGCGCTGTACCCAAGAACACAGCAGCCACCATCACAAGGGAAGATTACCCATGATCCAATTCCTCATCCATCCCCATCAACACTATACCTGACTCTCAGGCCAATCCCCGGTCCTCAGCACCGAGCGGTCAGAGCTCAGACGACCATCGCAAGCGAAGAAGTCACGCCCAGAACCTGCCCACTCCCCAAGGCATAGACACCGCTGACACACGGAGGAACATGAGTCCCGCCCGGCGACAAAGTCATCCTCCTCCCCCCAGAACACCTCGCCACAGCCGCCCCAGGAACACCTATACTTCCTTGCGCCCACACCCTGTTCCACTCCTGTCCCTGCCCTCCCCTAGTAGGACCACTCCCAAAGAATTTTGCAACCATTGCAAGAGGAGTGGCCATACTAGAGGCACCTGCCGCTGGCTAAGCTGGTGCGACTACTGCTACCGCGAAGGTCACACCACAGCTAACTGCCGTGCCTCCCATGCCCAAGAAAGGCACGAAAAGATCTACCGCCAGTTCTCCGAGCAGACAGGCGTCACCTCCCTCCTCATCGAGACACTAAACAAGCACCTCACACAGCCTCCTCTCCCCAGTTACCAAACGTCTCAGCGCCAAGCACCTCATCCCTCTCAATACCCCTACACACCTTGGAATTATGCCGGCCGACCCAACCTTCCAAGGGAAACTGACGATTATGTCTACTAACATCAGAGGCCTCCAAACTAACATAGGAGATCTAACACACTTATGTTATCCCGCACTCCCAGACATCATAGCCACAGTGGAGACCTTTCTCAATCCCACCATTCCCGCCAACTTTGGGCATATTCAAGGGTACTCTAGATGGCACCGAAGAGACCGAGCCCACGGTACCTTCGGGGGAATCGCAGTCTGCTTCCGTGACGGTCTTGCTGTGGAGGCCCTCGATGTCGACATGGAACGACACCTCGAAATGGCATTCTTCAGGCTGTGGACAAGACAACGCGACTCCATCCTGCTCTGTGTATGCTACCGGCCACAGTGGCAGGGGAGCGACCCCATCCACTTCCTCCACACAAATCTCGACACCCTTCTGCTCCAGCATTCCTGCAAACATCTCATTGTGGTGGGGGACATGAATCAGTACTTGGTGGCAAGGCAGTTCGAAGACCTGACCATGTACGGCCTCACGAACCACGTTGATTTCCCTACACATATCTCCGGCTCCTCCCTGGACCCAGTCATTACAGAGCTGCCAGAGGAAGTGGTCACCTGTCATCCCCTAGGTATGGTTGGTTCCTCTGACCATTCTGCTGTGCTCACCACCATCAAGACCTCAATAGAACACGACGGAGCCACCGCCCGTGTGAACTGGTTGTGGTCCCGGGGAGACTGGAACAGCCTGAAGGCAAATCTGGACTCCATCGTGTGGACGGATATCCTCCACGGAGACGTCAACACCCAAGTGGAGAACTTAACAAACCTTCTTCTGTCTCTGCAACAAGAATATGTGCCCAGCCAGTCATATAAATCAAAACCAAATGATCAGCCCTGGTTCGGCTATCAGTGCAGGATAGCCGCGGACACCAAGAGTAGGGCTTGGCTGCGTTACAAGTCCCATCCTTCTCAGCATAATAAAACCTTACACAGAGAAGCTTGCAAGAACATGAGCCGGGTGCAAAAACAGGCTATACAACGCTGGAAGGAGGTAATGAAGACCAAGCTCAGCGGCCAGTCTGTGGGTAGCAAGGAGTGGTGGAGTGGAGTGAAACAACAACAAGGCCTCTCAGCCGACAACCCCTCCCACCCCCTCGTCAGGCCAGATGGGTCAGTGGCTATGCGCGACAAAGACAAGGCGGAGCTACTGTAGGCCCACTTCTCTTCCAAAATGTCAGTACCTGATCCCCTCCGCGCCCCCCCGAAGCTGCCATCCCTCACCAGGGCCTCTCTGGAGAGTCTCACTGTCACCACAGAGGAGATAAGAAATCTGCTGCTACAAATAGACCCCAAGAAAGCCCTAGGGCCTGACAACATCAGCCCTCACCTGCTAAAAAGATGCGCTGGCCAGCCTGCCCTACCACTTACCACCATCTTCAATAACATCCTTTCCTCCTCCAAGTGGCCCACACTTTGGAAGAAAGCAAGAGTGGTGGCCATATACAAGAAAAAAGGCAAACAGGACCCAAAGAACTACCGCCCAGTATCCCTCCTCTCCACTGTTGGGAAAATCTTGGAGTCCCTTATAACAGCCAAACTCACGGCCTTCCTCGATGCCCACCGTCTCCTCAACTCCAAGCAATTCGGCTTTCGGCAGGGAAGATCTGCTGCAGACCTGCTGCTCCTTAACTCTGCCTCATGGAACCACTCGCTGGACAGGGGACTCGACATCTTCGTCGTGGCTCTTGACATAGCCGGAGCCTTCGACAGGGTTTGGCACCAAGGCCTCATCGCCAAGCTGAAGGGCCTAGGTGTGCGAGGCGCCCTCCTGCAACTCATTGGGGACTACCTCCAGGACAGGGCGTTACAGGTGGTGATTAACGGCCACACCTCAAGCCAGCACCCCATCAATGCAAGCGTGCCCCAGGGCAGCGTACTAGGGCCTCTACTGTGGAATGTTTATTTCAATGACATTCTCCAGCTCATCCCTGAGGCCCAGGCGTATGCTGACGACTGCACTCTTGCCTTCACCAGCGACAGACAGGACTGGCAAGGCACAGTGTGTCGCATCAACATGGCACTCGACAAAATTATCGCCTGGAGCGGCTGCTGGCAAATCACCCAGGCCCCTGACAAAACACAAGCAATGGTAATATCCCGCAGGCGAGATGTCAACAATCTAGCCGGCCGGATACAACTGAGGGGAAAACGCTACCCTTCAAGACTCCATCTTCATTCTCGGAGTGAGTTCGACGCAGGACTTCCTTCACCAACCATGCTAAAAAAATATCAAAAAATGCAGCATGGAAACTTAGCTGTGTACGGCGCATCTCCCATCTACTTGACGCCAAAGGGACTGAGGCGCTTCAAGGCACACGTACGCCACCTCAAGGAGTACTCCCCCCTCGCCTGGTCCTCCTGCCCTCCATCTTACCTTGCAACGCTGGATCGTGTCCAGGCCAGACCCCAGCGCCTGATACAGGGCACAGGTCCTCAGCACGCGCGTGGCTCCTTGCCACCTCTCCAGGAGCGCAGGGATGTGGCAGGCCTGTGTGTAAAGTTCAAGGCACACAACCTAAACACACTCCACCTGGCAGCTCTCAAGCTCCCTGCGCCCCCAACCCCCATACACTCCACCCGAGCAGCACCCCACAGACAGGAACAAGTGGCTGTACCCTTCTCCAGGACAGAACACCACTTCCGCTCCTTCCAGCCCCGCTACAGCCGCCTGTGGAACCAGCTTGTTCGCCACACCGACCTCCACCATCGCGCGTCACTTCAAGACTTCAAGCGGGAGGTGAACAACTGGATTAGGACTTCAAGGCAGTAATTCAATGTGTCTTGTATGTAGCTATAGATAAATGAAGCTTAAAACCTTCAACTTTAGCACAATCTTGTGTAAGCCCTGTTTAAATAAAAAAAAAAAGAGAAGGGAATGGAAAGGGTTGGAAGATGAATATGGAGGGAGATAAGAGAAAGGAAGGATAGAGAGAAGGGAGAGGAAAGGAAGAGAAAGAGAAGGGAAGGGAAAGGGCTGGAAGATGAACAATGAGGGAGATAAGAGAAAGGAAGGATAGAGAGAAGGGAGAGGAAAGGAAGAGAAAGAGAAAGGATGGGAAAGGGTTGGAAGATGAATAAGGAGGGAGATAAGAGAAAGGAAGGATAGAGAGAAGGGAGAGGAAAGGAAGAGAAAGAGAAGGGAAGGGAAAGGGTTGGAAGATGAACATAGAGGGAGATAAGAGAAAGGAAGGATAGAGAAGGGAGAGGAAAGGAAGAGAAAGAGAAGGGAAGGGAAAGGGTTGGAAGATGAACATAGAGGGAGATAAGAGAAAGGAAGGATAGAGAGAAGGGAGAGGAGAGGAAGAGAAAGGAAGGGAAGGGCTTGGAAGATGAATAAGGAGAGAGATAAGAGAAAGGAAGGATAGAGAGAAGGGAGAGGAAAGGAAGAGGAGGAGAAAGGAAGGGAAAGGGTTGGAAGATGAACATAGAGGGAGATAAGAGAAAGGAAGGATAGAGAGAAGGGAGAGGAAAGGAAGAGAAAGAGAAAGGAAGGGAAAGGGTTGGAAGATGAATAAGGAGGGAGATAAGAGAAAGGAAGGATAGAGAGAAGAGAGAGGAAAGGAAGAGAAAGAGAAAGGGGAAGGAAAGGGTTGGAAGATGAACAAAGAGGAGATAAGAAAGGAAGGATAGAGAGAAGGAGAGGAAAGGAGGAAAGAGAAAGGAAGGAAAGGGTTGGAAGATGAACAAAGAGGGAGATAAGAGAAAGGAAGGACAGAGAGAAGGAGAAGAAAGGAAGGGAAGGGAAGGGTTGGAAGATGAACGGAGATAAGAGAAAGGAAGGATAGAGAGAAGGAGAGGAAAGAAGAGAAAGAGGGGGAGAGGGTTGGAAGATGAATAAGGAGGGAGATAAGAAAGGAAGGATAGAGAAAAGGGAGACGAAAAATATGTATACGTATTTTATACAAATATGCGTTATTTTATGGGTATTTGCATCTCTATTTTCATTCAAATTTACAGTATTTATTCATATTCTGCTCAATTATTTTGATACAATTTACATTATTGTATATATTTTTATACATATTTACATTATTTAATGTGTATTTTGTATATATATTTTACAAATTTATGTTATTTTATGTGTATTTGTTTATATATTTTGCTACAAATTTACAATATTTTATGGTATTTTGTATATATATTAAAAAAACTAATTTTATTAGTATTTTGTATATTTATTTTCATGCAAATTTAAATTATCTATGTGTATTTTTGTATAGATTTTGATACAAATTTTAGTTATGTTATGTGTATTTTGTAAATTTATTTTCACACAAATTTATATTATTTTCTTGGCATTTTGTTGATTTATTTTGATACAAATTTACATTATTTTATCTGTACTTTGTATACAGATTTTTATACGTATTTACATTATTTAATGTGTATTTCATATATATATATACAATCTATTGTTATTTTATGTATTGTATATCTATTTTGATACAAATTTACATTCTTTTATATATATTTTGAATATATATTTCATTACAAATTTAGTTTATTTTATGTTTATCTTGTTTATTTATTTTCAGTCAAATTTAAATTATTTTATGTGCATATTTGTATTTGTATTTACATTATTTTATGTGTATTTTGTATTTTGTATATATTTTTTCACAAATTACATTATTTATATTGTTTATTTATTTTGATATGAATTTTATTATTTCATATGTATTTTGTATATATATATTTATACACTTTACATATATATATATATATATATATATATATATATATATATATATATATATATATATATATATATATTTATATTTACATTATTTTATATATATTTTAATACAAATTTACATATATGTGTATTTATATATATATATATATATATATATATATATATATATATATATATATATATATATATATATATATATATATATATATATATATATATATATATATATATATATATATATATATATATATATATATATATATATATATATATATATATATATATATATATATATATATATATATATATATATATATATATATATATATATATATATATATATATATATATATATATATATATATATACACAAAAATACACGTCAAATAATTAAATTTGTATTAAAATAAATATAAAAAATGCACATACAATGAGGTAAATTTGTATTGAAATAGATATGCAAAATACACATAAAAAAATAATGTAAATTTGGATCAAAATTTATATACACAATACACACAAAAAAAATGATGTAAATACGTAGAATAATATATATACAAAATACACATAAATTAATGTAAATTCGTATCAAAATAAATAAACAAAATCTCAATAAAAGAATGTAAATTTGAAGGAAAATAGATAATCAAAATACACATAAAATAACTAAAATTTGTATAAAAATATATGCAAAAACACACAAAAAATAATTCAAATTTGTATGAAAATAGATATACAAAATACACATAAAATTAGGTAAATTTATACTGAAATACATATACAAAATACACATAAAATAATGTAAATTTGCATAAAAATATATAAGCAAATACACATATACACATAAAATAACGTATATTTGTATAAAATATATATACAAAATACACATTAAATAATGTAAATATGTATAAAAAAATATATACAAAATACACATAGAATAATGTAAAATCGTATCAAAATAAATACAGAGAATATCAATAAAATAATGTAAATTTGTACAAAAATAAGGATGCAAAATACCCATAAGATTACGCATATTTTTTTTATAAAAGTATATATACAAAATACAAATATAATAATTAAATTTGTATGAAAATAAATATACAAAATGTACATACAATAAGGTAAATTTGAATTGAAATAGATATGCAAAATACACATAAAACAATGTAAATTTGTTTCAAAATATATATAAGAATAAACTTAAAAAAACGAAAATTTTTATAAATTTATATATACAAAATACACATTAAATGATGTAAATAAGTATAAATATATATATACAAAAAACACATAAAACAATGTAAATTCGTATCAAAATAAATAAACAAAATACCAATAAAAGAATGTGTATTTATATGAAAATAAATATAAGAAATACACATAAAATAACGAAAATTTTGTGTAAAACTATAAACAAAAATATACAAAAAACTTATAGATACAAAAAATACACATACAATAAGCTAAATTTGCATTGAAATATATATACAAAATACATAAAATAACGTAAATTTGTATAAAATATATATACAAAATACACATTAAATAATGTAAATATGTATAAAAAATATATACAAAATACACAGAGAATAGAGAAAATCGTAACAAAATAAATACACAGAATATCAATAAAATAATATAAATTTGTATAAAAATAAAGATGCAAAATACCCATAAAATAACGCATATTTTTTTATGAAAATATATATACAAAAATACACATTAAATAAAATTAAAATATATATATAAAATACACATAAAATAAGGTAAGTTTGTTTTAAAATATATAAACAAAATACCCAGAAAATACTGTAAATTTGTATCAAAATATATAAACAAATACATATAAAATAGCGTAAATTTGTATAAAAACGTATATACAAAATATACATTAAATAATGTAAATATATATAAAAAATATACATAAAATACACATAGAATAATGGAAAAACGTATCAAAATAAATAAACAGAATATCAATAAAATAATTAAAAATATATGAAAATAAAGAAACATATTGCCTATAAAATTATATATATATATATATATATATATATATATATATATATATATATATATATATATATATATATATATATATATATATATATATATATATATATATATATATATATATATATATATATATATATATATATATATATATATATATATATATATATATATATATATATATATATATATATATATATATAAATATATATATATGGAATATAATATAAAATAAGCTAAATTAGTATTGAAATATATATACAATATATAAAATAACGTACGTAATTTGTATAAAATATATATACAAATAAACTAAAATTAATGTAAATATGTATAAAAAATATATATATACAAAATACACATAGAATAGTGAAAAATCGTAAGAAAATAAATAAACAGAATATCAATAAAATAATATAAATTTGTATGAAAATAAAGATGCAAAATACCCATAAAATAACTCATATTTGTATAAAAATATATATACAAAAATACACATAAAATAATAAAATTTATATTAAAATCTATACAAAAATACACAAAAAATAATTTAAATTTGTATGATAATAGATATACAAAATACACATAAAATACGCTACATTTGTATTGAAATATATAAAAATATAGACAAAAACACACAAAAAATAATTCAAATTTGTATGAAAATAGATATACAAAATAAACATAAAATTAGGTAAATTTTTATTGAAATACATATACAAAATACACATAAAGTAATGTAAATTTGTATGAAAATATATAAACAAATACACATAAAATAACGTAAATTTGAATAAAATATATATACAAAATACATATTAAATAATGTATATATGTATATATATATATATAAAAAAAAATATATATATATATATATATATATATATATATATATATATATATATATATATATATATAAAATATATATATATATATATATATATATATATATATATATATATATATATATATATATATATATATATATATATATATATAATAATTAGATTTAAATTAAAATAAATATACAAAATGCACATAGAATAAGGTAAATTTGTGCTGAAATAGATATGCAAAATAAACATAAAAAAAATGTAAATTTGTATGAAAATATGTATACGAATACACATAAAATAACGTAAATTTCTATGAATATATATATATATATATATATATATATATATATATATATATATATATATATATATATATATAGATATATATATATATATATATATATATTATATATATATATATATATATATATATATATATATATATATATATATATATATATATATATAAAATATATAAAAAAATACATTTTAAATAATTAAATTTGTATTAGAGTAAATATACAAAATGTTCATACAATAAGGTTAAGTAATATTGAAATAGATATGCCAAATACACATAAAACAATGTAAATTTGTTTCAAAATATATACACAAATACACATAAAATAACGTGAATTTCTATGAAAATATATATAGAAAATACACATAAATGATGTAAATCCGTATAAACATATATATACCAAATACACATAAAATAATATAAATTCGTATCAAAATAAACAAACAAGATACCAATAAAAGAATGTGTATTTGAATGAAACTAAATATACAAAATACACATCAATAAACGTAAATTTGTATTGAAATATATACACAAAATAAATAAAATAATGTAAATTTGTGTCAAAATATTTAAAGAAATACATATAAAATATATAAATTTTTATAAAAACATATAAACAAAATACACATTAAATAATGTATATTTGTATCAAAATAAATAAACTAAATACCAATAAAATGATGTAATTTTCTATGAAAAAAATATATACAAAATACACATAAAATAACGCAATGTTCTATAAAAATATATGTGCAAAAATGCACATAAAATAATTTAAATTTGTATGAAAATAAATATACAAAACACAAATAAAATAAGGCAAATTTATATTAAAAAATACAGAATACACATAAATCATGTGACTTTGTATAAAAGGTGCAAATGCACATAAATAAAGTAATTTTGTATACATATATATATATATATATATATATATATATATATATATATATATATATATATATATATATATATATATATATATATATATATATATATATATATATATATATATATATATATATATATATATATATATATATATATATATATATATATATATATATATATATATATATATATATTTATACATATAATAATGTGAAGGAGTTTAAACATATGTATACAAATATACACATAAAATAATTTAAATTTGAATGAAAGTAAATATACAAAATACCAGTAAAGTAATTTAAATTTGTATCAGAATATAAATACAAACACACATAAAATAACATAAATTGGAATAAAAATATATATACAAAATACACATCAAATAACATAAATACGTATAAAAATATATATATAAAGTACACATAAAATAATGTAAATTCGTATCAAAATAAATCAACAAAATACCAATAAAATAATATATATTTGTGTGAAAAATAAATTTACAAAATACACATAAAATAACGTATATTTGTATTAAAATATACATACAAAATATACATTAAATAAGGTAAATATGTATAAAAAAACATATACAAAATATACATAGAAAAATATAAAATCGTATCAATTTAAATAAAAAGAAAATCAATGAAATAATGTAAATTTGTATGAAAATAAAGATGTAAAATACACAAAATATGGCATATTTGTATAAAATGTATATACAAAATACATAAAATAATTAGATTTAAATTAAAATAAATACAAAATGCACATAGAATAATGTAAATTTGTGCTGAAACAGATATGCAAAATACACATAAAAAAATGTAATTTTGTATCAAAATATATATACGAATACACATAAAATACCGTAAATTTCCATGAAAATATATATACAAAATACACAAAAACGATGTCAATACGCATAAAAATATATATACAAAATACACATAAATGATTTTAAATTCGTATGAAAATAAATAAACAAAATTACTATAAAAGAATGTATATTTGTAGGAAATTAAATATACAAAATACAAATAAAATAGCTAAAATTTGTATAAAATTTATACAAACATACACAAAAATAATTTAAATTTGTATGAAAATAAAATACAAAATAAAATAGAATTTGTATTGAAATACATATATATATATATATATATATATATATATATATATATATATATATATATATATATATATATATATATATATATATATATATATATATATATATATATATATATATATATATATATATATATTTATATATATATATATATATATATATATATATATATATATATATATATATATATATATATATATATATATATATATATATATATATATATATATATATATATATATATATATATATATATATATATATATATATATATATATATATATATATATATATATATATATATATATATATATATATATATATATATATATATATATATATATATATATATATATATATATGTCTAGGGTGATAATTTAAGAAACTGGTTACCCGAACATTAAATGAGGTGATGAAAATACGAAGATAGTCCTTAACATAAATTTAATGTATAAGTAAGAAACAACAATATTAACAACACCTGTAGCAAGTGAGAGTAATTACGTTACTTGCTCTTAAGACCTTATGGTCGTTTAAATCAAGTAAATGGTGTGAAGGTCATTAAGCATAACAAGATAATATACCAAAACGAAGATTAAACCAAAGACAAAATGACACACAGATAACAATGAGAAAAAGAAAACACAAGAAACCCACACAATGACACACAATAATAATAGATAATAATAACCACCACCAATGAATAAATGGATGATAATCACTGATGAATGGATGAATGAAAAGATAAGATGGACACAGAAATGATGAGATATGAGAAAAATAGTATTGTTCACCTCCTATAGTTCACTGGTCACTTTGTAAGTGGTTACTGACTCACTGACTCGGCTGATGACGTGAGAGTTGTTGTTGCTGCTAGCCGAACCCTCAGGAGATGAGTACACTTTGGCCTTTGAGATGAGACTAACTCTCACACTTTGTGGAGGTTTCGACAATGCCTCTGAAATAGCCCAAGGCTATTTGATAAGCCTAAAGCCTTAGCCGAAGCTAGTTCAGGGAGCAACAGGTACAATAATTGATAATTCAGTAGTTAGCAACAGAGATAGTCTGGTTGCAGTAATACCTCCCCCCTGAAGACGACACCACTGGGTTGATTTGTAGTTGTAGGTAGCCGTTGTTGCCCAGTGGAGTCGTAGTGGTTGACTTCTGGTCAAGTCGAGTTTTTAGATGCGAGATAGGGCGTCGGCGATGATGTTCTCCTCCCTTTTAAGTGGTTGACATTCAGGTTGTAGGGCTGGAGAAACAGGGACCATCTGAGAAGTCGCTGATTGGTAAACTTGCTGCGATTGAGGAAGGCCAATGGATTGTGGTCTGTGTAGACTTGGAGTGGTTCTTGAGCAGGCTGTATGTAGCATTCAATTTCTGGATTGCTGAGACGATGGCCAGGAGCTCTTTCTCAATGGTGCTGTATCTTCTCTGGTGGATATTAAGTTTGCTGGAGTGGTACGCCACTGGATGAAGGATACCCTCCACCTCCTGCAGTAATACAGCACCAAGAGCGGCATCACTGGCATCAGTCTGCAGGGCAAAGGGCTGAGTGAAGTCTGGGGCGATGAGTACAGGACCCTGGGCCAGGAAGTTCTTGAGTTGGTCGAAGGCGGCCTGGCAATCCTCTGTCCAAGTAGTGTACGGCTCCACTCGTGAGCCGTGTGGAAAGGGACAGTGGCGGCCGCGAAGTTAGGGCAGAACCTCCTGTAATACCCTGCCATGCCCAGAAAGCGCCGCAGGGCCTTCCGAGTAGTGGGGGCAGGGTATTCAAGGATGGCAGAGATGTTGGCTTCCTTGGGTCGTACTCTGCCATTGCCCACCACGTGGCCCAGGTACGTCACCGTTGCTCGGCCGAAGGTAGTCTTAGCCAGCTTCACGGTGAAGTGGGCTGCCTGCAGCCTTGTCAGCACATCCCGAGTCTCGTAAGGTGCTGCTCCCAATGCTCTGTAAAAATTAGAATGTCGTCTAGGTAAACGGACACTCCAATAAGATCCTGTAACAGATAATCCATGGCTCTCTGGAAGGTTGAAGGGGCATTCCTCATCCAAAAGGCATTACATTATATTGGTAGAGCCCAAAGGGAGTGATGAAAGCGGATATCTCTTGTGCTCTCTCTGTGAGGGGAATTTGATAATAGCCCTTCAATAAATCCAGCTTTGTTATATACTGGGACCTTCCCACCTCATCGATCAAGTCGTCGATCCGTGGCAGGGGGTAGGCGTCTGGGACTGTCACAGCGTTGACCCTGCGGTAGTCGGTGCAGAGACGCAGCTGTCCATCTTCCTTGGGGACGAGTAGACAAGGTGACGCCCAAGGAGACTTGCTGGGTTTCGCCAGCCCTGCTCAGTAGATAGTCCACCTCTTGCCTCATCTGGTCACGTTTCCTGGGGCTTATGCGATATGGAGGGTGACGAAGAGGAGAGGTGCCGGGGAGGAGCTTGACGTCATGAGAGGTGAGGTTACACAGGTTTGGATGATCATTGAACACATTAAACTGGTGAAGGATGGATAGGATGTCTTTTGATTGAGAGGATGAGAGATGGGACAGGTAATTAGATGGGTTACATAATATGGATGAATTATTTGTCCCTTCTGCATGAATGGTGGTGGTTTCTAACGAAATAGAACATACAGGTCTCTCTGGTGAGCCAGGTGCAAGGCCAGCTCTAGTTTTATATAATTTAAGTAAGTTAATGTGTATGTTCTGGGTACTTTTCCGGCGGTTAGGAGTGTCTATAATGTAATTTTGTTCACTGATCTTCTCATTGACTGTATAGGGACCATGGTATTTAGTTTGCAGGGGTGATCCTGGGACTGGAATAAAGACAAGGACTTTATCACCTGGTTTGAACTCTCTAACTTTAGCTCTAGTGTCAAAGTGTTTCTTCATGTCTCCTTGAGTTTGTTTGAGGTTGTCACGGGCAAAGGAGCGAACTTTGGTTAGTGTGTCTTTAAGTTTAACTAAATACTGGGTGACAGTGACAAGTTTGCTTGAGGTGTTATTAAGCAATTGGTCCTTGATGACTTTAAGGGGACCTCTTACCTTATGGCCATACAGTAACTCAAAGGGGGAGACTCCAAGGGACTCGTTAGGGGTCTCTTATGGCAAACAGGACGTAAGGTAGAGCCTCGTCCCAGTCCTGGTCCTGATCGTGATAAAATTTACGAAGAAGAGCCTTCAGTGTTTGGTGACATCTTTCTAAAGCTCCCTGTGACTGTGGATGGTACGCCGTAGATAAAGTTTGTGTGATGCCAAGCTCGGTGAGAACTGCCGTGAAGAGACCGCTCGTGAAATTAGTGCCACGGTCACTCTGAATCTCCCTGGGGATGCCAAAAGTGGTAAACAAGTGTGTAAGTTTGGATACAACAGTTTTGGCAGAGATGTTTTTGATAGGGAAACCTTCTGGGTAACGGGTGGTAGGGCACATGACAGTGAGGATGTATTGGTTACCTTTCTTTGTTTTGGGTAATGGGCCCACGATGTCAATGATGATTTTTGAGAATGGTTCTTCAGGCACCTGGATGGGCTGAAGAGGATAAGGAGGGATATTCTGGTTGGGTTTCCCCATTACCTGGCAAGTGTGGCAAGAATTAACAAATGAGACAACATCCTTCCTAAGACCGGGCCAATAAAACTCATTAAGTAGCTTCTCACAAGTTTTCCTGATCCCATGATGGCCGGCTAGGTTCCCATGAGCGATCTCCATCACTGGCTCTCTTAAGATGACGGGTAGGACTACTTGATGGAGCTCAGCCCAAGTGGCATCATCTAAAAGTTGAGGTGGTTTATACAATCTCATAAGAATTTTATCCTGGTAATATAAAGAAGGTGAGGAAGTGATCTGGTCTTTAGGTATAGCTTGGGTATGAAATCGAGACAGGGTGGTATCGTCTTTTTGAGCCTCAGCAAGTAAGTGGTCAGTGAATACCTTACCAACCCCAACGTGAGGCGTAGGATGGAGGGTGGTTGGTAAGGGCTGAGGTGGCTCTGGAGCAGCAACAGACTGTGCTCGAGTGACTGCACATTCAGGAAAAATGTTAGGCTGCTCCTTTTCCATGTCAGCTGTAGGGTTGTAATGCAATGGGGAGACATTAGTTATGATAGGTGGAACGACTAGTGCCCCAGCCAGATCATTAGCCAACAGGAAATTAGCATTAGGGATGGGAAGAGAATTATCCTCACTGACAGCAATGGTAACTGCTCCCACAACCAACGGACAGTTTAAGTGCACCCTAGCCAGAGGTATAGGAAAGGTTTGATGAAAATCTTTAAAGTACCTTCTCCCCGTGTACTGCTGCTCAATCCCTGGAAGAGCGGATTTTAAAATGATAGATTGGGCAGAGGCAGTATCCCGCATAATCTGCAGAGTCCGTGTTGAGAGCCACAGTACCTTGAGACCTGAAGGGTTGAAAAGGGTCAGTGGGAGGAAGTACTGAAGGAGTGTTGAGAGAGGCGACTGGTTTAGAGAATGTAGAGGTCTTTGCTACTTTACACCTAGGATCAGGACAATTCTTTATGAGATGGCCCACCTTTTTACAAAAACTGCAAGAGAGAAAGGACTTGCACTACCACTACTCTCTGCGGGTTTTACATCCTTGCTATAGCTTGCACCTGACTTACCCACAGGCTGAAGTGTCTTGTCTCCTGAGGGCATAGAGCGATGTATTAGTGAAAGACATCCGCCAATTTGGCGGCTTTTAAGAGTTCAGTCTCATCCTTATCAGTGATGTGCAACATGATTGAGTATGGTATCTTCCTTTTGAATTCCTCTAGAGCTACAAGGTTTACCAGATCGTCATATGTGGTTACAGCTGCCGACTTAAGCCAGTGTCTCAAAGCTCGGAGTTTCTCTGATGCAAACTCCAAGTATGTTTGACCAGATGTCTTGTTCATGTTGCGGAAGGTTTGTCGATATCTCTCTGTGGTGACTGCATAAGCTGCTAAAATAGCGCTTTTTACTACCTCGTAATCTGAGTTGTCTTCGATATTGTCTAGGACTGCCAAGGCCTTACCGTTGAGTTTGGGCTTGACTAGCCATGTCCAGTCCTCCTTAGGTAGATCGAAGTGAATGGCAGAGGATTCGAATTCCCGAAAGAATGCTTCTGGATCGTAATCCGAGAATTGAGGCATAAGAGGAAGAAATTTGGTTATCTGCAACCTATTAGGGGTTCGAGTCCCCCCGTCTGAGGACTGCAGCTGAAGCACGCTGAGTTGATGTTCACGTTCACGTGCTTTCTCTTCCCTTTCACGTGTTTTACTTTCTTCATTTCGTTCGTGTTCAAGTGCTCTTGCTTCTTTTTCATATTCTAGCTTCATCTGGAGTGCCTGCATTTTCACCCTCTCTATCTCTAGGGCGATTGCGGGGTTTGCAGAACCCAAAGAGGTAGGGCTTTCCATGAGGTGGTCAGCCTCCTCCTCAGGGTCACCCAGATGAGCTAGAATTAGGGACATCAACTCGGGTTTTCTTGTTTGACTAGTGAAGGGAATATTATAGTTTGTTGTTCCACAGTTACAGTTGCTGTTTTAAGTTCCTCCACAGAGGGATTACCGACAAACTCTTCTACGTTGAACACCATTTTGATTGATGTACAAGTCGATTTAACGGTTGTACGAAAGTTGTTAGTAACCACTAATGGTTAAAAGTGATGCTTGGAATGTGACACAGTAATCTCCTGAACTATTAACTAGTTCACAATCCTGGCATGAGATTAATTGATAGGGGAGCGACCCCTGAAGAGATAACACTTCGACGAAGATAACGAGCCAGTGGTGAATGACCAGAGAATGCAATACCCACATCTGCAAACAGGATCTGGCATTAAGTACTCGTTTGAGTTTGAGCTGGTCAAGTTATGAGTCGAGTGAAGTATTGAATTGATTCGGAACGTCAGTGGTTCCTAAAGAAAATGAGTCTCGTAGGCTATGGGAGAAAGTGTCTCACAGGAAAGATTCGAACAGAGCAAAACGTAATTAAGAGTATGAGGAACGGATAAAGTCTCCACGCTGAGCCTTTGCGTGGTTAGTTATTAAAGGCACAGTCAATCCCTACACTCAATCACGTTGCACATGAAACAGCACCAACAAACACAGTGACACAGTGATTACAAAAGTAATAGGAGTGATACTAGGGGTGAACGAACATACATGAAACAATAAATGATTAGCGAAGATGAAGTGGTGGAAAATAACAATGAATTAGTTATAATAATCCACTGCATATCATCCCGGACAGGCCCCCAATAATGTTACGAGCGACACAGTAGTTTTGTCTAGGGTGATAATTTAAGAAACTGGTTACCCGAACATTAAATGAGGTGATGAAAATACGAAGATAGTCCTTAACATAAATTTAATGTATAAGTAAGAAACAACAATATTAACAACACCTGTAGCAAGTGAGAGTAATTACGTTACTTGCTCTTAAGACCTTATGGTCGTTTAAATCAATTAAATAAATTGTGAAGGTCATTAAGCATAACAAGATAATATACCAAAACGAAGATTAAACCAAAGACAAAATGACACACAGATAACAATGAGAAAAGGAAAACACAAGAAACCCACACAATGACACACAATAATAATAGATAATAATAACCACCACCAATGAATAAATGGATGATAATCACTGATGAATGGATGAATGAAAAGATAAGATGGACACAGAAATGATGAGATATGAGAAAAAATATTGTTCACCTCCTATAGTTCACTGGTCACTTTGTAAGTGGTTACTGACTCACTGACTCTGCTGATGACGTGAGAGTTGTTGTTGCTGCTAGCCGAACCCTCAGGAGATGAGTACACTTTGGCCTTTGAGATGAGACTAACTCTCACACTTTGTGGAGGTTTCGACAATGCCTCTGAAATAGCCCAAGGCTATTTGATAAGCCTAAAGCCTTAGCCGAAGCTAGTTCAGGGAGCAACAGGTACAATAATTGATAATTCAGTAGTTAGCAACAGAGATAGTCTGGTTGCAGTAATAATATATATATATATATATATATATATATATATATATATATATATATATATATATATATATATATATATATATATATATATATATATATATATATAACTATCAACTTTAACACACAACTAAAAACGTCTCAACAAACCACTTGTGCCACGAAGAGAACCTGTGCTTTCTGAAGAGAAATCAAGGCGCATTCCAACCATGCCACCTGATGAGCTAAAAGACTTCACCAGAGGTTGCATTTAAGCAGCCAACCTGACCCACCCTCTTACGAGGAATGAAAGGTAAAGAAGTACAAGTGGTTTATATTTATATATATCTATATATATATATATATATATATATATATATATATATATATATATATATATATATATATATATATATATTTATATATATATATATATATATATATATATATATATATATATATATATATATATATATATATATATATATAAATATATAATATCAATATAAATAAACAGAATATCAATAATATATTTTAGGAAAATAAAGATGCAAAATAACTATAAAATACAACATATTTGTATAAAAATGTATATACAAAAATACACATAAAATAATTAAATTTGTAATAAAATAAATATACAAAATGCACATACAATAAGTAAATTTTTTATTGAAATAGATATGCAAAATACACTTTAAACTATGTAAATTTGTTTCAAAATATATATATATACGAATACACATAAAATAACGTAAATTTCTTTAACAATATATATACAAAATAAGAATATAATGATGTAAATACGTATAAAAATATATATGCAAAATACACATAAAATAATGTAAATTCGTTTCAAAATAAGTAAAGAAAATTCCAATAAAAGAAAGTATATTTGTAGAAAAATAAATATACAAAATACACATAAAATAACTAAAATTTGTATAAAAATACATACAAAAATACACATAAATAATTTGAATTTGTATGAAAATAGATATACAAAATACATATAAAATAATGTAAATTTGTATGAAAATATATATACGAATACACATAAAATAACGTAAATTTCTATGAAAATATATGTACAAAATACACATATAATAATGTAAATTCGTATTAAAATAAATAAATAAAATTCCAATAAAAGAATGTATATATGTAGGAATATAAATATACAAAATACAAATATAATAACTAAAATTTCTATAAAAATATATACAAAAATACAGAAAAATAGGTTAAATTTGTATGAAATAGATATACAAAATACACATAAAATTAGGTAAATTTGTTTTGAAATACATATACAAAATACACATAAAATAATGTAAATTTTTATGAAAATATATAAACAAATAAACATAAAATAACGTAAATTTGTATAAAATATATATATACAAAATACATATTAAACAATGTAAATATTTATAAAAAAATATATACAAAATACACATAGAATAGTGAAAAATCGTAACAAAATAAATACACAGAATATCAATAAAATAATATAAATTTGTATGAAAATAAAGATGCAAAATACCCTTAAGATAACGCATACTTTTATAAAAAAATATATACAAAAATACACATTAAATAAAATGAAAATAGATATACAAAATACACATAAAATTAGGTAAATTTGTTTTGAAATATATAAACAAAATACCCAGAAAATACTGCAAATCTGTATCAAAATATATAAACAAATACACATAAAATAGCGTAAATTTGTATAAAAACGTATATACAAAATATACATTAAATAATGTAAATATATATAAAAAATATATATAAAATACACATAGAATAAAATAAAATCGTATCAAAATAAATAAACATAATATCAATAAAATAATGTAAATTTATATATAATAAAGATATATATATATATATATATATATATATATATATATATATATATATATATATATATATATATATATATATATATATATATATATATATATATATATATATATATATATATATATATCTATATATATATATATATATATATATATATATATATATATATATATATATATATATATATATATACAAAAACACACATAAAATAATTAAATTTGTATTAAAATAAATATACAAAATGCACATACAATAAGGTAAATTTGTATTGAAATAGACATGCAAAGTACACATAAAATAATGTAAATTTGTATCAAAATATATACACGAATACACATATAATAACGTAAGTTTCTATGAAAATATATATACAAAATACACATAAAATGATGTAAATACGTAGAAAATTAAATATAAAAAATACACCTAAAATAACAGAAATACAAATAAAAACATACACATGAAATAATATAAATTTTAACAAAAATAAAGATTCAAAATATACATAAAATAAGGTAAATTTGTAATGAAATATATATACAATATACACATAAAATAATTTGAATCAAAATATATATACATATACACATAAAATAACATAAATTTGTATAAAAATATATATACAAAATACACATTAAATAATATCATTACGATTTAAAATATATATACAAAGAACACATTAAATAATGTAAATTCGTATCAAAATAAATCAACAAAAAAAAAACATAAAATAATATACATTTGTGTGAAAATAAATTTATAAAATACACCTAACAGCTAATATTTGTATTGAAATCTATTAAAAAATACACAGAAATAATTGAATTTTTTATGAAAATAGATATACAATATACACATAAAACTAGGTAAATTTGTTTTGAAATATATGAACAAAATACCAATAAAATATTGTAAATTTGTATAAAAAATATAAACAAATACAAATAAAGGACGTAAATTTATATAAAAATATATATTCAAAATATACATAAAATAATGTAAATATGTATCAAAAATATATACAAAATACGCATAGAATAACGAAAAAATCGTATCAAAATAAATATACAGAATATCAATAAAATAACGTATATTTGTATGAAAATAAAGATGCAAAATACCCATAAAATAAAGGATATTTGTATAAAAAAATTATATATATATATATATATATATATATATATATATATATATATATATATATATATATATATATATATATATATATATATATATATATATATATATATATATATATATAAAAAAATACACATAAAATAATTAAGTTTGTATTAAAATAAAAATACAAAATTCACATACAATAAGGTAAATTTGTATTGAAAGAGATATGCATAATACACATAAAATAATGTAGATTTGTATGAAAATATATATACGACAACACATTAAATAACATAAATTTCTATGAAAATATATTTACAAAATACATATAAAATGATGTAAATACGTAGAAATATATATATATATATATATATATATATATATATATATATATATATATATCTAAATATTTATATATATATATATATATATATATATATATATATATATATATATATATATAATACACATCAAATAATATAAATTCGTATCAAAATAAATCAACAAAATTACATTAAAAGAATGTAAATTTGTAGGAAAATAAATATACAAAATAAAAATAAAATAACTAAAATTTGTATAAAAATATATTCAAAAATACAGAAAATTATTTAAATTTGTATGAAAATAGATATACAAAATACACATAAAATTAGGTAAATTTATACTGAAATACATATACAAAATACACATAAAATAATGTAAATTTGCATAAAAATATATAAGCAAATACACATATACACATAAAATAACGTATATTTGTATAAAATATATATACAAAATACACATTAAATAATGTAAATATGTATAAAAAAATATATACAAAATACACATAGAAAAATGTAAAATCGTATCAAAATAAATACACAGAATTTCAATAAAATAATATAAATTTGTACAAAAATAAGGATGCAAAATACCCTTAAGATTACGCATATTTTTATAAGTATATATACAAAATACAAATATAATAATTAAATTTGTATGAAAATAAATATACAAAATGTACATACAATAAGGTAAATTTGAATTGAAATAAATATGCAAAATACACATAAAACAATGTAAATTTGTTTCAAAATATATATAAGAATACACATAAAATAACGTAATTTTTTATAAAAAATATATATACAAAATACACATAAAATTATGTAAATAAGTATAAAAATATATATACAAAATACACATAAAACAATGTAAATTCGTATCAAAATAAATAAACAAAATACCAATAAAAGAATGTGTATTTATATGAAAATAAATATAAAAAATCCACACAAAATAACGAGAATTTGTATAAAACTATATACAAAAATATACAAAAAAATTCAAATTTATATAAAAATAGATACAAAAAATACACATAAAATAAGCTAAATTAGTATTGAAATATATATACAAAATACATAAAATAACGTAAATTTGTATAAAATATATATAAAAAATACACATTAAATAATGTAAATATGTATAAAAAATATATACAAAATACACATAGAATAGTGAAAAACGTAACAAAATAAATACACAGATTATCAATAAAATAATATAAATTTGTATGAAAATAAAGATGCAAAATACCCATAAAATAACGCATATTTTTATAAAAATATATACACAAAAAAACACATTAAATAAAATGAGAATAGATATACAAAACACATAAAATTAGGTAAATTTGTTTTTAAATATATAAACAAAATACCCAGAAAAAACTGTAAATTTGTATAAAATATATAAACAAATACATATAAAATAGCGTAAATTTGTATTAAAACGTATATACAAAATATACATTAAATAATGTAAATACATATAAAAAATAAATATATATAATATACATAGAATAATGGAAAAACGTATCAAAATAAATAAACAGAATATCAATAAAATAATGTAAATATATATATATATATATATATATATATATATATATATATATATATATATATATATATATATATATTTATATATATATATATATATATATATATATATATATATATATATATATATATATATATATATATATATATATATATATATATATATATATATATATATATGAAAATAGATATACAAAATACACATAAAATAAGCTAAATTAGTATTGAAATATATATACAAAATACATAAAATAACGTAAATTTGTATAAAATATATATACAAAATAAACCTTAAATAATGTAAATATGTATAAAAAAATATATATACAAAATACACATAGAATAGTGAAAAATCGTAAGAAAATAAATAAACAGAATATCAATAAAATAATATAAATTTGTATGAAAATAAAGATGCAAAATACCCATAAAATAACTCATATTTGTATAAAAATATATATACAAAAATACACATAAAATAATAAAATTTATATTAAAATCTATACAAAAATACACAAAAAATAATTTAAATTTGTATGATAATAGATATACAAAATACACATAAAATAAGCTACATTTGTATTGAAATATATATACAAAATACTTTAAAAAATGTAATTTTGTTTCAAATATTTAATCAAATACACAAATAACGTAAATTAAAAAAAAAAAGACATATTAAATCATGTAAATACGTATACAAAATATATACAAAATACACATTTAATAATGTTAATTAGTCTCAAAATAAATAAACAAAATACTAATAACGTAATGTAAATTTGTATGAAAAAATGTATACAAAATACACATAAAATAATGCAAATTTCTATATATATATATATATATATATATATATATATATATATATATATATATATATATATATATATATATATATATATATATATATATATATATATATGTATATATATATATATATATATATATATATATATATATATATATATATATATATATATATATATATATATATATATATATATATATATATATATATATATATATATATATATATATATATATATATATATATATATATATATATATATATATATATATATATATATATGTGGATAAAATACACAGAGAATAAGGCAAATTCGTATTAAAATAAATACAGAATACACATAAAATAATGTAAATTTGTATAAAAAAAGCAAAATGCACATAAAATAAAGTTAATTTGTATAAAAATATATATATAAAACACTCATTAAATAAAGTAAATGCGTATAAAAATATGTATACAAAATACACATGTAATCATTTAAATTGATATCGAAATAAACAAAAAATAATAAAATAATGTAATTTTGAATGAAAATATATATACAAAATACATATAAAATAACGTAAATACAAATACAAATATACAGAGAAAATAGATAAATTTGAAGGAAAATAAATATACAAAATAGACATAAAATAAGGAAAATTTTTAATGAAATATATATACAAAATACACATAAAATAATGTAAATTTATATCAAAATATATATACAAATACACATAAAATAACATAAATTTGTATCAAAATATATATACAAAAAACACATTAAATAATGTAAATAAGTATAAAAATATATATAAAAAGTACAGATAAAATAATATAGATTTGTTTCAAAATAAATCAACGAAATACCAATAAAATCATATAAATTTGTGTGAAAATAAATTTACAAAATACACATAACATAACTAAAATTTGTATTAAGATCTATACAAAAATACACCGAAATAAATTAAATGTGTATGTAAATAGAAATACAAAATACACATAAAATTAGGTAATTTTTTTTTAAATATCTATACAAAATACCCATAAAATATTGTAAATTTTTATCAAAATATATAAACAAATACACATAAAGTAACGTAATTTTGTATGAAAATATATATACAAAATATACATTAAATAATGTAAATATGTATAAAAAATATAAACAAAATGCACAGAGAATATATTAAAATCGTATCAAAATAAATAAACAGAATATGAATAAACTAATGTAAATTTGTATGAAAATAAAGATGCAAAATACCCATAAAATAACGCATATTTGTAAAAAAAATATATATATATACAAAAATACACACAAAATAATTAGAAGAATTAAAATTAATATACAAAATCCACATACAATAAGGGAGATATGTATTGAAATAGATATTCAAAATACACATAAAATAAGGTAAATTTGTATCAAAATATATAAACGAATACACATAAAATAACGTAAAAATATATATACAAAATACTCATTAAATAATGTAAATACGTATAAAAATATAAAAAAAGTAAAATTGTATCAAAATAAATCAACAAAATACAAATAAAATAATATAAATTTGTGTGAAAATAAATTTACAAAATACACATAACATAACTAAATTATATATTAAAATATATACAAAAATACCAAGAAATAATTTTAATTTGTATGAAAGTAGATATAGAAAATACATATAAAATTAGGTAGTTTTTTTTCAAATATATATGCAAAAACCCATAAATATTGTAAATTTGTATAAAAATATATAAACAAATACACATAGATTAACGTAAATTTGTATAGAATAATATATACAAACTATACATTAAATATTGTAAATATGTATAGAAAATATATACAAAATAGACATAGATTAATGTAAAATCGAATCAATATGAATAAACAAAATATCAATAAAATAATGTAAGTTTGTATGAAAATAAAGATGCAAAATACCCATAAAATAACGCATATTTGTATAAAAATATATATACAAAAATACACATAAAATTATTAAATTTTTATTAAAATAAATATACAAAATACATATAAAATAAGGTAAATTTGTATTGAAATAGATATGCAAAATACACATCAAATAATGTAAATTTGAATCAAAATATACACATAAAATAACGTAAATTTGTATAAAATTATATAAACAAAATACACATTAAATAATGTAAATACGTATACAAAATAAATACAAAATACACATATTATAATGTAAATTCGTATCAAATAAAATAAACAAAATACCAATAAAATAACGTAAATTTGCATGAGAAAATATATATTAAATACACATAAAATAACGCAAATTTCTATAAAATATTCTATAAAAATGCACATAAAATAATTTAAATATATATGAAAATAAATATACAAATTACGAATAAAATAAGGCAAATTTGTATTAAAAAAATACAGAATACACATAAAATAATGTAAATTTGAATGAAAAAACAACACAAATGCACATAAAATAAATTAAATTTGTATAAAAAAATATATAAAATACACATAAAATAACGTAAATTTGTATAAAAATATATAAACAAAATGCACATTAAATAATGTAAATACGTATACAAAATAAATACAAAATACACATTTTATAATGTAAACTTGTATCAAATTAAATAAACAAAATACCAATAAAATAATGTAAATTTGTATGAGAAAATATATACTAAATACACATAAAATAACGCCAATTTGTATAAAAATATATGTAGAAAAATGCACATAAAATAATTTAAATATGTATAAAAAAATATACAAATTACGCATAAAATAAGGCAAATTTTTATTAAAAAAATACAGAATATACATAAAATAATGTAAATTTGAATGAAAAAACAACACAAATGTACATAAAATAAAGTAAATTTGTATAAAAAATATATATAAAAACACACATTAAATAATGTAAATGCGTATAAAAATATGTATACAAAATACACATGAAATAATCTAAATTCGTATCGAAATAAGTAAACAAAATACCAATAAAGTAATTTAATTTTGAATGCAAATATATATAAGAAATACACATGAAATAACATAAATACAAATACAAATATGCACATAAAATAATCTAAATTTGAATGAAAATAAATATATAATATAAACATGAAATAACGTAAATTTGTAATGAAATATCTATACAAAATACACATAAAATAATGTAAATTTGTATCAAAATATATATACAAATACACATAAAATAATATAAATTTGTATAAAAATATCTATACAAAATAAACATTAAATAATGTAAATTCGTATAAAAATATATATACAAAGTACAAATAAAATAATGTAAATTCGTATCAAAATAAATCAACAAAATACCAATAAAATAATATACATTTATTTGAAAATAAATTTACAAAATACACATAATATAACTAAAATTTGATTTAAAATCTATACAAAAATGCACAGAAATACTTAAAATTTGTATAAAAATTAATATACAAAATATACTTAAAACTAGGTAATTTTTTTCTGAAATATATATACAAAATACCAATAAAATATTGTAAATTTGCATCAAAATATATATATAAAAAAATACATATAAAATACCGTAAATTTGTATAAAAATCTATATACAAAATATACATTAAATAATGTAAATATGTATAAAAATATATACAAAATACACATAGAATAATATAAAATCGTATCAAAATAAATAAACAGAATATCAATAAAAAAATGTAAATTTGTATGAAAATAAAGACGCAAAATACCAATAAAATAAACATATTTGTATAAAAAATATATATACCAAAATAAAACATGAAATAATTAAATTTGTATTAAAATAAATATACAAAATGCACATACTATAAGGTATATTTGTATTGAAATACATATGCAATATACAAATAAAATAATCTAAACTTGTATCAAAATATATATACGAATACACATAAAATAACGTAAATTTCTGTGAAAAATTATAGACAAAATAACCATAAAATGATGTAAATACGTAGAAAATTATATATACAAAATACACTTAAAATGACGTAAATTCATATCAAAATAAATGAGCAAAATTCCAATAAAAGAATGTATATATGTAGGAAAATAAATATACAAAATACACATAAAATAACTAAAATTTGTATAAAAATATATACAAAAATACACAAAAATAATTTAAATATGTATGAAAATATATATACAAAATACACATAGAATTAGGTAGATCTGTATTGAAATATATATACAAAATACATATAAAATAATGTAAATTTGTATGAAAATATATAAACAAATACATATAAAATAACGTAGATTTGTATCAAATATATATACAAAATACACATTAAATAATGTAAATACGTATACAAAATATATACAAAATACACATATAATAATGTAAATTCGAATCAAAATAAATAAACTAACAATAAAATAATGTAAATTTGTATGAGAAAATATATACAAAATACACATAAAATAACGCAAATTTCTATAAAAATATATGTAGAAAAATGCACATAAAATAATTTAAATTTGTATTAAAATAAATATACAAAGTACGCAGAAGGCAAATTTGTATTAAAAAAATACAAAATACACATAAAATAATGTAAATTTGAATGAAAAAACAACACAATACATAAATATATATATATTTATATATATATATATATATATATATATATATATATATATATATATATATATATATATATATATATATATATATATGTATATATATATATATATATATATATATATATATATATATATATATATATATATATATATATATATATATATATATATATATATATATATATATATATATATATATATATATATATATACATAAAATAACCAAAATTTGTATCAAACTATACAAATATACACAAAAATATTTTAAATTTGTATGAAAATAAATATACAAAATACACATAAAATTAGGTAAATTTGTATTGAAATACATATACAATATACACATTAAATAATGTAAATTTGAATGAAAAGATATAAACAAATACACTTAAAATAACGTAAATTTGTATAAAAAAATATATACCAAACACAAATATAATAATGTAAAATCGTATCAAAATAAATACACAGAATATTAATAAAATAATGTAAATTTGTATGAAAATAAAGAGGCAAAATACCCATAATATAACGCATTTTTTATATTATATATACAAAATACACTTAAAATGACATAAATTCATATCAAAATAAATGAGCAAAATTCCAATTAAAGAATGTATATATGTATGAAAATAGATATACAAAATACTCATAAAATTATGTAAATTTGTTTTGAAATATGTATACAAAATACCCACAAAATATTGTAAATTTGTATCAATATATATAAACAAATACATATAAAATAACGTAAATTTGTATTAAATATATATACAAAATACACATTAAATAATGTAAATATTTATAAAATCATATATACAAAATACACATAGAATAATGTGAAATCGTATCAAAATAAATACGCAGAATATCAATAAAATAATTAAATGTTTTATGAAAAATATATACAAAATACACATAAAATAACTAAAATTTGTATAAAATATATGTATACAAAATACATAAAATAATTTAAATTTGTATTAAAATAATATACAAAATACATATAAAATGTAAATTTGTATTTAAATATACAAAATACACATAAAATAATGTAAATTTGTAAAAATATATATACAAAATACACATAAAATAACGTAAATTGTATAAAATATATATATAAAATATATATATGTAAATATATATAAATATATAAATACATATATATATATATATATATATATATATATATATATATATATATATATATATATATATATCTATATATATATATATATATATATATATATATATATATATCTATATACAAAAATATATATATATATATATATATATATATATATATATATATATATTTATGTATATACATATATATATATATATATATCGATATATATATATATATATATATATATATATATATATATATATATATATATATATACACATAAAATAACCAAAATTTGTATCAAACTATACAAAAATACACAAAAATATTTTAAATTTGTATGAAAATTAATATACAAAATACACATAAAATTAGGTAAATTTGTATTGAAATACATATACAAAATACACATCAAATAATGTAAATTTGAATGAAAATACATAAACAAATACACTTAAAATAACGTAAATTTGTATAAAAAAATATATACAAAACACAAATATAATAATGTAAAATCGTATCAAAATAAATACACAGAATATTAATAAAATAATGTAAATTTGTATGAAAATAAAGAGGCAAAATACCCATAATATAACGCATTTTTTATATTATATATACAAAATACACTTAAAATGACGTAAATTCATATCAAAATAAATGAGCAAAATTCCAATAAAAGAATGTATATATGTATGAAAATATATATACAAAATACACATAGAATTAGGTAGATCTGTATTGAAATATATATACAAAATACATATAAAATAATGTAAATTTGTATGAAAATATATAAACAAATACATATAAAATAACGTAGATTTGTATCAAATATATATACAAAATACACATTAAATAATGTAAATACGTATACAAAATATATACAAAATACACATATAATAATGTAAATTCGAATCAAAATAAATAAACTAACAATAAAATAATGTAAATTTGTATGAGAAAATATATACAAAATACACATAAAATAACGCAAATTTCTATAAAAATATATGTAGAAAAATGCACATAAAATAATTTAAATTTGTATTAAAATAAATATACAAAGTACGCAGAAGGCAAATTTGTATTAAAAAAATACAAAATACACATAAAATAATGTAAATTTGAATGAAAAAACAACACAAATCCACATAAAATTAAGTAAATTTGTGTATATATATATATATATATATATATATATATATATATATATATATATATATATATATATATATATATATATATATATATATATATATATATATATATATATATATATATATATATATATATATATATATATATATATATATATATATATATATATATATATATATATATATATATATATATATATATATATATATATATATATATATATATATATATATATATATATATATATATATATATATAAAATACACAAAATATTTTAAATTTGTATGAAAATTAATATACAAAATACACATAAAATTAGTAAATTTGTATTGAAATATATACAAAATACACATCAAATAATGTAAATTTGAATGAAAATACATAAACAAATACACTTTAAATAACGTAAATTTGTAAAAAAAAATATAAACAAAACACAAATATAATAATGAAAAATCGTATCAAAATAAATACACATAATATTAATAAAATAATTTATATTTGTATGAAAATAAATAGGCAAAATACACATAATATAACTCATTTTTTATATTATATATAAAATATATGTGACGTAAATTCATATCAAAATAAATGAGCAAAATTCCAATAAAAGAATGTATATATGTATGAAAATATATATACAAAATACACATAGAATTAGGTAGATCTGTATTGAAATATATATAAAAAATACATATAAAATAATGTATATTTGTATGAAAATATATAAACAACTACATATAAAATAACTTTTATTTGTATCTAATATATATACAAAATACAAATTAAATAATGTATATACTTATACTAAATTTATAAAATATACTCATATAACAATGTAAATTGAATCAAAATAAATAAATCAATAAAATAATATAAATTTGTTTGAAAATATATACAAAATACACATAAAATAACGCAAATTTCTATAAAATATATGTAAAAATACACATAAAATAATTTAAATTTGTATTAAAATAAATATACAAAGTACAGAAAATTTATTAAAAAATACAAAATACACATAAAATAATATATATATATATATATATATATATATATATATATATATATATATATATATATATATATATATATATATATATATATATATATATATATATATATATATATATATATATATATATATATATATATATATATATATATATATATATATATATATATATATATATATATATATATATATATATATACATATATATATATATACACATAAAATAACCAAAATTTGTATCAAACTATACAAAAATACACAAAAATATTTTAAATTTGTATGAAAACTAATATACAAAATACACATAAAACTAGGTAAATTTGTATTGAAATACATATACAAAATAAACATCAAATAATGTAAATTTGAATGAAAATACATAAACAAATACACTTAAAATAACGTAAATTTGTATAAAAAAATATATACAAAACACAAATATAATAATGTAAAATCGTATCAAAATAAATACACAGAATATTAATAAAATAATGTAAATTTGTATGAAAATAAAGAGGCAAAATACCCATAATATAACGCATTTTTTTTTATTTATAAAAATATATATACCAAAATACACATAAAAAAATTAAATTTGTATTAAAATAAATATATAAAAAACACATACAATAAGGTAAATTTGTATTGAAATAGATATGCAAAATACATATAAAACAATGTAAATTTGTTTCAAAATATGTATACGAATACACATAAAATAACGTAGATTTTTATAAAAATATATATACAAAATACACATAAAATGAAGTAAATACGTATAAAAAAATGTATACAAAATACACATAAAACAATGTAAATTCGTATCAAATTCAATAAACAAAATTCAGATAAAAGAACGTATATTTGTAGAAAAATAAATATACAAAATACACATAAAATAACGAAAATTTGTATGAAAATATATACAAAAATAAACAAAAATAATTTCAATTTGTATGAAAATAGATATACAAAATACATATATAATTAGTTAAATTTGTCTTTAAATACATGTACAAAATACACATAAAATAATGTAAATTTGTAAGAAATTAAAACAAATACACATAAAATAACGTACATTTGTATAAAATATATATAAAAAATACACATCGAATAATGTAAAATCGTATCAAAATAAATACACAGAATATCAATAAAATAACGTAAATTTGTATGAAAATAAAGGTGCAAAATACCCATAAAATTAAGCATATTTTTATAAAAATATATATACAAGAATACACATTCAATAATTAAATTTGTATTAAAAGTAATATACAAAATGCACATACAATAAGGTAATTATTTTTTTAAATATGCAAAATACACATAAGACAATGTAAATTTGCTTCAAAATATATATACGAATACACATAAAATAACGTAGATTTCTATAGAAATATATATACAAAATGCACTTGAGATGCTGTAAATACGTATAAAAATATATATACAAAATAGACATTAAATAATGTGAATTCGTGTCAAAATAAATAAACAAAATATCAATAAAAGAATGTGTATTTGTATGAAAATACATATAAAAAATACACATAAAATAACGTAAATTTGTTTAAAACTATGTAAATTTGTATGAAAATATATAAACAAATACACATAAAGTAACGTAAATTTGGATAAAATATATATACAAAATATACATTAAATAATGTAAATATGTATAAAAATATATATACAAAATACACATAGAATAATGTTAAATCGTATCAAAATAAATAAACAGAATATCAATTAAATAATGTAAATTTGTATGAAAATAAAGATGCAAAATACCCATATAATAACGCATATTTGCATAAAAATATATATACAAAAATACACATGAAACAATGAAATTTATATTGAAATAAATATACAATAAAGTAAATTTGTATTGAAATAGATATGTAAAATACACATCAATAATGTAAATTTGTATCAAAATATATATACGAATACACATAATATAGAGTAAATTTCTATGAAAATATTCATACAAAATACACATAAACTTATGTAAATAGTAAAAAATATATATACCAAATACACCTAAAATAATGTAAATTTGTATCAAAATAAATAAACAAAATTCCGATGAAAGAACGTATAATTGTAGGAAAATAAATATACAAAATATACATAAAATAACGAAAATTTTAAAAAAATTTATACAAAAACAAAACACAAATAATTTCAATTTGTTTGAAAATAGATATACAAAATACTCATATAATTAGTTAAATTTGTCTTTAAATACATGTACATAATACATATAAAACAATGTAAATTTTTATGAAATGAAAACATATAAACATAAAATAACGTACATTTGTATAAAATATACATACAAAATACACATAGAATAATGTAAAATCATTTAAAAAAAAAACAGAATATCAATATAATAATGTAAATTTGTATGAAAATAAAGATGCAAAATACATATGAAATAAATCATATTTTTTTAAAAATACATATTCAAAAATACACATAGAATAATTAAATTTGTATTAAAATTAATATACAAAATGCATGTACAATAAGGTAAATTTGTATTGAAATAGATATGCAAAATACACATAAATAATGTAAATTTGTATCAAAATATATATGGGAATACACATAAAATAGAGTAGATTTCTATGAAAATATACATAAAAAATACATACTAAATGATGTAAAAAATATAAAAATATATATACCAAATACACCTAAAATAATTTAAATTCGTATCAAAATAAATAAACAAAATTTCGATGAAAGAACGTATATGTGTAGGAAAATAAATATAGAAAATACACATAAAATCCCGAAAATTTCTATAAAAATATATACAAAAAAAAAAAACACAACAATAATCTCAATTTGTATGAAAATAGATATACAAAATACACATATAATTAGTTAACTTTGTATTTAAATACATGTACAAAATACACATAAAATAATGTAAATTTGTATGAAATGAACACAAATACACATAAAATAACGCACATTTGTATGAAATATATAAACAAAATACACATAGAATAATGTAAAATCGCATCAAAATATATACACAGAATATCAATAAAATAACATAAATTTGTATAAAAATAAAGATGCAAAATAACCATAAAATTAACCATATTTTTTATAAAAATACAAATACAAAAATACATAGAATAATTAAATTTGTATTAAAATTAATATACAAAATGCAGATACAATAAGATAAATTTGTATTGAAAAAATATACAAAATACACATAAAACAGTGTAAATTTGTTTCAAAATATATATACGAATACACATAAAATAACGTAGATTTCTATAGAAATATATACCCAAAATACACATAAAATGATGTTAATACGTATAAAAATATATATACAAAATACACATTAAATAATGTAAATTTGCGTCAAAATAAATAAACAAAATATCAATAAAAGAATGTGTATTTGTATGAAAATAGCTATTCAAAATACACATAAAATAACCTAAAATTATATAAAACTATATACAAAAATACACAAAAATAATTTAAATTTGTATGAAAATAAATATACAAAATACACATAAAACTAGCTAAATTTGTATTGAAATACATATACAAAATACACATAAAATAATGTAAATTTGAATAAAAATACATAAACAAATACACTTAAAATAACGTAAATTTGTATATAATATATATACAAAATACAAATTAAATAATGTAAATATGTATAAAAAAATATATACAAAACACAAAAAGAATAATGTAAAATCGTATCAAAATAAATACACAGAATATTAATAAAATAATGTAAATTTGTATGAAAATAAAGAAGCAAAATACCCAATAAATAACGCCTTTTTTTATAAAAATATATATACAAATATACACATAAAAAATTTAAATTTGTATTAAAATAAATATACAAAATACACATACAATAAAGTAAATTTGTATTGAAATAGATATGCAAAATACATATAAAACAATGTAAATTTGTTTCAAAATATATATACGAATACACAAAATAACGTAGATTTCTATAAAAATATATATACAAAATACACATAAAATGAGGTAAATACGTATAAAAAATGTATACAAAATACACATAATTTAATGTAAATTCGTATCAAAAATAAATAAACAATATACCAATAAAAAAATGTGTATTTGTATTAATATAAATATACAAAATACACGTAAAATAACGTAGATTTATATAAAACTATATACAAAAATACACAGAAGTAATTAAATTTGTATGAAAATAGATATACAAAATACACACATAATAAGCTAAATTTGAATTGAAATATATATACAAAATACATAAAATAAAGTAAATTTGTATCAAAATATTTATACAAATACACATATAATAACGTAAATTTGTATTAAAATATATAAACAAAATACACATTAAATAATGTAAATACGTATAAAAAATATGTACAAAATACACATATAATCATTTAATTCGTATCAAAATAAATAAATAAAATACCAATGAAATAATATAAATTTGTATGAGAAAACATATACAAAAAACACATAAAATAACGCAAATTTCTATTAAAATATATGTACAAAAATGCACATCAAATAAATTTGCATAAAAATATATATACAAAACACAGATTAGATAATGTAAATGAGTATAAAAATATGTATACAAAATACCTATGAAATAATCTAAATTCGTATCGAATTAAATTAAGAAAATACCAATAAAATAATGTAATTTTGGATGAAAATATATATAGAAAATACACATAAAATAACCTAAATACAAATACAAATATACACATAAAATAATTTAAAATTGAATGAAATAAATATACAAAATAAACATAAAATAAGGTAAATTTGTAATGAAATATATGTAAAAATACACATAAAATAATATAAATTTGTATGAAAATATATATACAAATACACATTAAATAACAAGAATTTCTAAAAAATTTGTATCAAAATATATACGAATACACATAATAAAATAACGTAATTTTTTTTATGAAAATGTATATACAAAATACACTTAAAATAATTTAAATACGTAGAAAAATATATATACAAAATACACATAAAATAATGTAAATTTGAATGAAAATATATAAACAAATACACATTAAATAATGTAAATATGTATAAAAAATATATATACAAAATACACATAGAATAATGTTAAATCGTATCAAAATAAATAAACAGAATATCAATAAAATAATGTAAATTTGTATGAAAATAAAGATGCTAAATATCCATATAATAACGCATATTTGCATAAAAATATATATACAAAAATACATTTAAAATAATTAAATTTGTATTAAAATAAATATACAAAATGCACGTACAATAAAGTAAATTTGTATTGAAATAGATATGCAAAATACACATCAATAATGTAAATTTGTATGAAAATGTATATACGAATACTCATAAAATAGAGTAAATTTCTATGAATATATACATAAAAAATAGATATACAAAATACACATATAACTAGTTAAATTTGTATTTAAAAACATGTACAAAAGACACATAAAATAATGTAAATTTGTATGAAATGAAAACAAATACACATAAAATAACGTATATTTTATATAAAATATATATACAAAATACATATAGAATAATGTAAAATCATATCGAAATAAATACACAGAATATCAATAAAATAATGTAAATTTGTATGAAAATAAAGATGCAAAATACCCATAAAATAAAGCATATTTTTATAAAAATACATATATAAAAATACACATAGAATAATCAAATTTGTATTAAAATTAATATACAAAATGCACATACAATAAGGTAAATTTGTATTGAAAAAATATGCAAAATACACATAAGACAAGGTAAATTTGTTTCAAAATATATAAACGAATACACATAAAATAACGTAGATTTCTATAGAAATATATATACAAAATACACATGAAATTATGTAAATACGTATAAAAATATATATTCAAAATACACATTAAATATTGTAAATTCGTGTCAAAATAAATAAACAAAATATCATGAAAAGAATGTGTATTTGTATAAAAATAGATATACAAAATACAAATAAAATAACCTCAATTTGTATAAAACTATACACAAAAATACACAAAAATAATTTAAACATGTATGAAAATAAATATACAAAAAACATATAAAATTAGGTAATTTTGTTTTGAAATACATATACAAAATACACATAAAATATTGTAAATTTGAACGAAAATATATAAACAAATACAATTAAAATAACGTAAATTTGTATCAAATATATATACAAAAAACACATTAAATAATGTAAATATGTATAAAAAAAATATATACAAAACACAAATAAAATAATGTAAAATCGTATCAAAATAAATACAGAAAATATTAATAAAATAATGTAAATTTGTATGAAAATTAAGATTCAAAATACCTATAAAATAGCGCATTTTTTATAAAAATATATATACGAACAAACATAAAATATTTGATTTTGTATTAAAATAAATAGATATACAAAATACACATAAAATAAGCTAAATTTGAATTGAAATATATATACAAAATACATAAAATAATGTAAATTTGTATCAAAATACTTATACAAATACACATATAATAACGTAAATTTGTATAAAGATATAAACAAAATACATTAAATAATGTAAATACGTAAAAAATGCACAAAATACAAATAATTATGTAATCTGTATCAAAATAAATAGACAAATACCAATAAAATAATGTAAATTTCTGAGAAAACATATACAAAATACACATAAATAACGTAAATTTCAATAAAAATATATATAATATAATATATTTTTATACATATTTAAAATATTTAATGTATATTTTGTATATATATTTTATCCAAATTTACGTTATTTTATGTGTATTTGTTTATATATTTTCATACAAATTTACATTATTTTATGTGAGTTTTGTATATGTATTTCAATACAAATTTGCCTAACTTTAAGTGTATTTTGCATATCTATTTTCAAACAAATTTAAATTATTTTTGTGTATTTTTGTATATATTTTTATACAATTTTAGTTATTTTATTTGTATTTTGTATATATATTTTCCTACAAATATACATTCTTTTATTGGAATTTTGTGTATTTATTTTTTTACGAATTTACATTATTTTATGTGTATTTTGTATATATATTTTTCTACGTATTTAAATTATTTTATGTGTATTTTATATATACATTTTCATAAAAATTTACGTTACTTTATTGTGTGTATTCGTATATATTTTGAAACAAATTTTATACAAATTCATGTTATTTTATGTGTATTTGTATATATATTATCATACAAATTTATATTATTTTATGTGTATTCTTACATATATTTTATTACAAATTTACCTTATTTTATGTTTATTTTGTATATTTATTTATTTCAATTTTAAATTATTTAAGGTGTATATTTGTATTTGTATTTAGGTTATTTTATGTGTGTTTTCTATATATATTTTCATCCAAAATTACATTATTTTATTGTTATTTTCTTAATTTAACTTGATACGAAATTCATAGGTATTTTGTATACATATTTTTATACTCATTTACATTATGTAATGTGTGTTTAGTATATATTTTTTTATGCAAACTAATTTTATGTGCATTTTTGTACATATATTTTTATAGAAACTTGCGTTATTTTATGTGTATTTTGTATATGTTTTCTCATACAAATTTACATTATCTAATTAGTCTTTTTTTATTTATTTTGATACGAATGACTTGATTATTTGTGTATTTTGTAAATATTTTTTTATACGTATTTACATTACTTAATGTGTATTTCGTTTATATATTTTTTTACAAATTTACGTTATTATATGTGTATTTGTTAAAAATATTTTGAAACAAATTTACTTTATTTTATGTATTTTGTATATATATTTCAATTCAAATTTAGCTTATTTTGTGTGTATTTTGTATATCTATTTTCATACAAATTTAATTACTTGTGTATTTTGTATATAGTTTTATACAAATTTACGTTATTTTATGTGCATTTTGTATATTTATATTTATACAAATACACATTCTCTTATTGGTATTTTGTTTATTTATATTTATACGAATTTACATTATTTCATGTGTATTTTGTATACATTTTTGATTCGTATTTACTTAATTTTATGTGTATTTTGTATATATATTTTTATAGAAATCTAAGTTATTTTATGTGTATTCGTATATATATATATATATATATATATATATATATATATATATATCTATATATATATATATATATATATATATATATATATATATATATATATATATATATATATATATATATATATATATATATATATATATTGAAAAAAATTTACATTGTTTTATATGTATTTTGCATATATATTTCAATACAAATTTACCTTATTGTATGTGCATTTTGTATATTTATTTTGATACAAATTCAAATATTTTATGTGTATTTTTAGTATATATAATTTTATAAAAAATGCGTTATTTTATAGGTATTTTGCATCTTAGTTTTCATACAAATATACATTATTTTATTAATATTCTGTGTATATATTTTGATACGATTTTATATAATACTATTTGTGTTTTGTATATATATTTTTTTATTCATATTTTCATTATTTAATGTGCATTTTTTATATATATTTTATACAAATTAACGTTATTTTAAGTGTATTTGTTTATATAATTTCATTCAAATTTACATTATTTTAAGTGTATTTTGTATATGTATTTCAATACAAATTTACCTAATTTTATATGTATTTTGTATATTTATTTTCATACAAATTTAAATTATTTTTGTGTATTTTTGTATATAGTTTTATACAAATTTAGGTTATTTTATGTGTATTTTCTATATCTATTTTCATACAAATACACATTCTTTTATTGATATTTTGTTTATTTATTTTGACGCGAGTTTACATTATTTAATGTGTATTTTGTATATATATTTTTATATATATATATTTATATATATTTATATATTTTGATATATATTTACATATATATATATATATATATATATATATATATATATATATATATATATATATATATATATATATATTTATATATATATATATATATATATATATATATATATATATATATATTTCTATAGAAATCTACGTTATTTTATGTGAATTTGTATATATATTTTGAAAGAAATTTACACTGTTTTATGTGTATTTTGCTTGTTTTTTCAATACAAATTTACGTTATTGTATGTGCATTTTTTATATTAATTTTAATACAAATTTAATTATTTTATGAGCATTTTGCATCTTTATTTTCATTCAAATTTACATTATGTTATTGATATTCTCTGTATTTAATTTAATTCGATTTTTCATTATTCTATGTCTATTTTGTATATATATTTTATACAAATATACGTTACTTTATGTGTATTTGTTTTCATTTCATACAAATATTCATTATTTTATGTGTTTTTGTTCATGTATTTAAATGTGTATTTTGTATATTTATTTTCCTACATATATACGTTCTTTTATCGGAATTTTCTTTATTTATTTTGATACGAATTTACATTATTTGAGGTATATTTGGTATATATATTTTTATACTTATTTACATCATTTTATATGTATTTGTATGTATATTTTCATATAAATTTACTCTATTTTATGAGTATTCGTATATATTTTTTGATACAAATTTACTTTATTGATGTGTATTTTGCATATCTATTTCAATTCAAATTTACTTTATTGTATGTGCATTTTGTATATTTATTTTAATAAAAAATTAATTATTTATATGTATTTTTGTAAATATATTTTTATACAAATATGCGTTAATATATGGGTATTTTGCATCTTTATTCTCATACAAATTTACATTATATTATTGATATTCTGTTTATTTATTTTGATACGATTTTACTTTATTCTATGTGTATTTTGTATATATATTTTTATACATATTTAAATTATTTAATGTATATTTTGTATATATATTTGTATATATATATTTTCATACAAATTTTTATTATTTTATGTGGGTTTTGTATATGTATTTAATACAAATTTGCCTAATTTTATGTGCATTTTCCATATCTATTTTCAAACAAATTTAAATTATTTTTGTGTATTATTCTATGTATTTTTTTACAAATTTTAGTTATTTCATTTGTATTTTGTATATATATTTTCCTACAGATATACATTCCTTTATTGGAATTTTGTTTATTTATTTTGATACGAATTTACATTATTTTATGTGTATTTTGTATATATATTTTTCTACGTATTTACATTATTTTATGTGTATTTTGTATATATATTCTCATAAAAATTTACCTTATTTTATTGTGTGTATTCGTATATAATTTGTTACAAATTTTATACACATTCATGTTATATTATGTGTATTTGTATATATATTTTCATACAAATTTACATTATTTTATGTGCATTTTTACATATATTTCATTAGAAATTTACCTTATTTTATGTTTATTTTGAATATTTATTTAATTCAGTTTTAAACTATTTAATGTGAATATTTGTATTTGTATTTAGGTTATTTTATGTGTATTTTCTATATATATTTACATCCAAAACTACATTATTTTATTGGTATTTTATTAATTGAATTCGACACGAATTTAGATTATTTCATATGTATTTTGTATACATATTTTTATACGCATTTACATTATTTATTGTGTGTTTTGTATTTTTATTTTTATGCAAATTTAATTTAATTTATGTGCATTTTTGTACATATATTTTAATAGAAGTTTGCGTTATTTTATGTGTATTTTGTATATGTTTTCTCATACAAATTTACATTATTTTATTGATATTTTGTTTATTTAGTTTGATACGAATTACATGATTATATGTGTATTTTGTACATATTTTTTATACGTATTTACATTACTTAATGTGTATTTTGTTTATATATTTTTAAACAAATTTACGTTATTATATGTATTTTTATTAATATTTTGATACAAATTTACATTATTTTATGTATTTTGTATATACATTTCAATTCAAATTTAGCTTATTTTATCTGTATTTTGTATATCTATTTTCATACGAATTTAATTACTTCTGTGTATTTTTGTATATAGTTTTATACAAATTTACGTTATTTTATGTGTATTTTGTATATTTATATTTATACAAATACACATTCTTTTATTGGTATTTTGTTTATTTATTTTGATACGAATTTACATTATTTTATGTGTATTTTGTATACATTTTCTTATACGTATTTACTTCATTTTATGTGTATTTTGTATATATATTTTTATACAAATCTACGTTATTTTATGTTATTTCAATACAAATATATATATTTTGAAACAAATTTACATTGTTTTATATGTATTTTGCATATCTATTTCAATACAGATTTACCTTTTTGTATGTGTATTTTGTATATTTATTTTAATTCAAACTCATTTTTTCATTTGTATTTTGGTATATATATTTTTATAAAAAATGCGTTATTTAATGGGTATTTTGCATCTTTATTTTCATACAAATTTACATTGTTTTATTAATATTCTGTGTATTTATTTGATACGATTTTACATTATTCTATTTGTGTTTTGTATATATATTTTTTTTACATATTTACATTATTTAATGTGTATTATTTATTTTAAAACAAATTTACTTTATTTTATGCGCATCTATTTTTTGATACAAATTTACATTATTTTATGTGTATTTTGTATATATATTTCAATACAAATAAGTTTATTTTATGTATATTTTGTATATCTATTTTGACGCAAATTTACATTATTGAATGTGTATTTTGTATATATATATTTTATATATATTTATATAGAAATTTGTGTGTCCTTTTTTTATGTATTCGTATATATATATATATATATATATATATATATATATATATATGTATATATATATATATATATATATATATATATATATATATATCTATATATATATATTTTTTTTTTTTTTGAAAGTTCAAATCTATGTTTTATGAGTTTTGTACATTCATTTCAATGCAAATTCTTCCTTATTGTATGTGTGCATTTTGTATTATTAATTTTAATACAAATATAATTATTTTGATATGTGTATTTTGTATACATATTTTAAAAATATTCTCGATTTTATGTATTTTGCATCTTTTATTTTCATACAAATTTACATTATTTTATTGATATTCTTGTGTATTTATTTTTGATACGATTTACATTATTCTATGTGTATTTTGTATTGTATTTTGCCCATATATGCTACATTATTTAATGTGTATTTTCTATATATTTTATACAAATATATTTATGTCTATTCAAACATGTATTTTCATACAAATTTACATTTATGTATTTTGTATACCGCCTTCAGACTGAAATTATTTTTTAGGTGCCAGGCATATATTTCATAATAAATTGTTATTTTAGTGTACTTTGTACATTACTCTCCCAAAAACATACGTTCATTTGAAATTTAACTCATTATTTTAGCATTTGGTATATATATTTTTACAATTTTATTTTTATATATATATATATATATATATATATATATATATATATATATATACATGTATATATATATATATATATATTTTGTATGCAGATTTTACAGAAATTTACTCTATTTTAATGTTTTCGTGCATATCTTTTCGAAAAAAATTATTATTTATGTAGTATTTTGCATATATATTTTAATATAAACATTTTTATTGTATGTTCATTATATATTTATTTTAAAAACAATTTAATTATTTCACTGTGTATCGCATTTGTATAATTTTATTACATTTACATTATTTTATTGATATTCTGTTTATTTATTTTAGATACGAGCATTACTTATTCATTGTATTTGCATATATATTTTATACATATTTACACGATTTAATGGCTTTGATTTTGTATATATTATTCAAATTTACGTTATTTTGTGTATTTATTTACATATTTTCACATATTTACATTATTTTATGTGTATTTTGTATATGTGATTTCAATACAAATTTCTGCTTAATTTTATGTGTATTTTGCATATCTATTTTCAAACTAATTTATCCTTATTTTAGGTATTTTGCATATATTTTATATAATTCTTAGTTATTTTATTTGAGAATAGTATATTTCTTCACAAGCAAATATACATCTCCTTTACTGGAATCTTTCATTTGTTTTGAAGTATCGAATTGCATTATTTTGCGCGTGTTTTGTATATACTTTTCTTTCTTACGTGTATTAAATTATTTATTTTTCATACTACGATCTTCTGCAAAACGTTATTTTCTTGTGTGTATTCGAAATTATGTTATTTTATGTAGTATTTGTATAAATATTTCCTTCACACAATTTAGATGTGTATTTTGTATATATTTTTATAATATGTATTTATTTAATTTTATGTGTATTTTGTATATATATTTTTAAATTCAAATTTATATAGTTTTATATGTATTTTAGCATATCTCTTTCAACATAAATTTCACATTTATAATGTGCATTTTGTATAATTGTTTTTAAACAAATTTAATATTTTATGTGTATTTTGGTATATATTTTTCTAAAATAAGAAGTTTTATATTTTGCATTTTTATTTTCATATACATTATTTTATTAATATTCTTGTATTTATTTTGATACGATTTTACTCCTATTGCCTCATTTGGTGTTTTGTATATATTTTTTCCATTCACTATCAATATTTAACGTGTGCATTTTGTATATATATTTATACAAATGTACGTTAAAGTGGTATTTGTTTCATACATTTCATTCAAATTACATGATCTTGTATTTTGTATATGCAGCTTCAATTACAATGTTTAACCTTTATGTGTATTTTGTATATTTATTTTCATACAAATTTTTTTAATTATTTCTGTATTTTTCATGCATTTTTTATACATATTTTACAGAAAAATCACGTTGTTTTATGTGTATTGCGTATATGTTATTTTGAAATAAATTCTCTTGTTTTATGTGTAGTTTTGCATATTCTATTTCAATACAAATGTCATAATATTGTTTTTTTTATATTTTAATTATTAAATTTAATTATTTTATTTATTTTTGTATATTATTATAAAAATACTGCTTTATTTATGAGTATTTTGCATTTATTCAAACAAATTTCATATATTTACTTTTATTGGACATTCTGTAGAGTATTTTGATACAATTTTACATTATTCATGTGTATTTTGTATATATATTTATATAAAAATGTAAGCTAAATTTGAATTGTTAATATATATACAAAATACATAAAATAATGTAAATTTGTATCAAAATATTTATACAAATACACATATAATAACGTAATTTGTTTTTTTAATATATGAACAAAATACATTATTAAATAATGTAACATACGTATAAAAAATATGTACAAAATACAATATTATAATCATGTAATTGTATCAAAATAAATAAACAAAAATACCAATAAAATAATATAAATTTGTAGTTGAAAACATAAATACATATAAAATAATGCAATTTCTATAAAAAATATACAATACAAAATGCACATAAAATAAAAGTAAATTTGGCATAAAAATATATATACAAAAACACACATTAGAGCAATGTAAATGAGTAAAAAAATATGTATAAAAATAACTATGAAATAATCTAAATTGTATCGAATTAAATTAAGGAAAATACCAATAAAATAATGTAATTTCTTGGATGAAAATATATATAGAAAATAATATATAAAATAAATCCTAAATACAAACACAAATATACACATAAAAAAATTTAAAATTAAATTAAATAAATATAAAAAAACATAAAATAAGGTAAATTTGTAATGAAATATATGTAAAATACACATAAAATAATATAAATTTGTATGAAAAATATATATACAAATACACATAAATATAATATGACCTCTGTAAAAAATTTTTATGAAAATATATACGAATACAATAAAATAACGTAATTTTTATGAAAATATATATACAAAATAGCATATAAAATAATGTAAATACGTAGAAAATATATATATATACAAAATAATAATATCAATTAATGTAAATATGTATGGAAAATATATACAAAATACACCTAGAATAATGCAAAATTGTATCAATATAAATGTGTTAGAATATCAATAAAGTAATGTAAAATGAAAAACAAAGATGCAAAATAATTTCCATAAAACTTACTCATTTAAAAAATATATATATATAAAACACACATCAAATAATTAAATTTAAAGCTTAAAATAAAATATACAAAAATACACATACAATAAGATAAATGTAGATAAGATAAATACACATAAAATAAATATAAATTTGTATCAAAAAACATATACGAAGCACACAAAAATAAAATAACGTACCTTTTTATGAAAATATATATACAAAATAATAACATAAAATAATGTAAATACGTAGGAAAATACATATTTAAAATACACACAAAATAATGTAAACTCGTATCAAAAAATAAAATGAAACAAAAATTCAAATAAAAGAATGTATATTTGTAGGAAAATTTATATACAAAATACAAATAGAATAGCTTAAATTTGTATAAAAATATATACAAAAATACACAAAAATAATATAAATTTGTTTGAGAATAGATATGCAAACTACACATAAAATTAGGCAAATTTTAATTGAAATACATATTCAAAATACACATTAAATAATGTAATATAAAATATAAAATATATAAAATATATAAACAAATACATATAAAATAACGTACAATTGCATTAAATATATATACAAAATATATATTAAATAATGTAAACATGTATAAAAATATATATACGAAATACACATAGAATAATGTAAAACTGTTTAAAAAAAATAAACTGAATATAAATAAAATAATGTAAATTTGTATGAAAATAAAGATGCAAAATACCCTTAAAATAAAACATATTTTTTATAAAAATACATATAAAAAATACACATAGCATAATTAAATTTGTATTAAATTTAGTATACAAAATGCATATACAATAAGGTAAATTTGTATTGAAAAAATATACAAAATAACATAAAACAGTGTAAATTTCTTTCAAAATCTATATACGAATACTCAAACATCAACGTAGATTTCTATAGAAATATATATACAAAATACACATCAAATGATGTAAACACGTATAAAAACATATATATAAAATACACATTAAATAATGTAAATTCGCGTCAAAATAAATAAACAAAATATCAATAAAAGAATGTGTATTTGTATGAAAATATATATACAATATACACATAAAATCACCTAAATTTGTATAAAACTATATACAAAAATACACAAAAATAATTTTAATTTGTATGAAAATAAATATACAAAATGCACATAAAATTTGGTAAATTTGTTTTGAAATACATTTACAAAATACACATAAAATAATGTAAATTTGAATGAAAATATACAAACAAATACACAAAATAACGTAAATTTCTATAAAATATATATACAAAATACACATTAAATAATGTAAATATGTATTAAAAAATATATACAAAACACAAATAGAATAATATAAAATCGTATAAAAATAAATACACAGAATATTAATAAAATAATGTAAATTTGTATGAAAATTAAGATGCAAAATACCCATAAAATAACGCATTTTTTTTTAAATATATATACCAGGACACACATAAAATATTTCAATTTGTATTAAAATAAATATACAAAATGCACATACAATAAGGTAAATTTGTATGGAAATAGATATGCAAAATACATATAAAACAATGTAAATTTTTTTCAAAATATATATACGAATACACATAAAATAACGTAGATTTCTATGAAAATAAATATACAAAATACACATAAAATGAAGTAAATACGTATAAAAAAGGTATACAAAATACCCATAAAATAATGTAAACTCGTATCAAAATAAATAAACAAAATACTAATAAAAGAATGTGTATTGTATAAATATAAATATACAAAATACAAATAAAATAACGTAAATTTATATAAAACTATATGCAAAAATACACAAAAGTAATTAAATTTGTGTGAAAATAGATATACAAAATACACATAAAATAAGCTAAATTTGAATTGAAATATATATACAAAATACATAAAACAATGTAAATTTGTATCAAAATATTTATACAAATACACATATAATAACCTAAATTTGTATAAAAATATATAAACAAAATACACATTAAATAATGTAAATACGTATAAAAAATATGTACAAAATACACATATAATCATGTAATTCGTATCAAAATAAATTAATAAAATACCAATAAAATAATGTAAATTTGTATGAGAAAACATTTACAAAATACTCATAAAATGTACAAAAATGCACATAAAATAAAGTAAATTTGCATAAAAAATATATACACAAAACACACATTAGATAATGTAAATGAGTATAAAAATATGTATACAAAATACCTATGAAAAAATCTAAATTCGTATCGAATTAAATTAAGAAAATACCTATAAAATAATGTAATTTTGGATGAAAATATATATAGAAAATACACATAAAATTACCTAAATACAAATACAAATATACACATAAAATAATTTAAGATTGAATGAAATAAATATACAAAATAATCATAAAATAAGGTAAATTTGTAATAAAAACTATGTAAAATACACATAAATAATATAACTTCTCATAAAATAATGCATATTTTTTTAAAAATTCATATACAAAAATACACATTCAATAATTAAATTTGTATTAAAATTAATATACAAAATGCACATACAATAAGGTAAATTTTTATTAAAAAAATATGCAAAATACACATAAAACAATGTAAATTTGTTTCAAAAAATATATATGAATACACATAAAATAACGTAGATTTCTATAGAAATATATATACAAAATACATTTGAGATGCTGTAAATACGTATAAAAAATATATATACAATAGACATTAAATAATGTAAATTCGTGTCAAAATAAATAAACAAAATATGTAAAAGAATGTGTATTTGTATGAAAATAGATATACAAAATATACAATCAAAATAACGTAAATTTAGTATAAAACTTTATATATACAAAATACACAAAAATAATTTAAATTTGTTTGAAAAAATATGCAAAAGCACACATAAATTAGGTAAATTTGTATTGAATATATATACAAAATAATACATAAAATAATGTAAATTTGACGAAAAATATATAAATTTAATATATTTTAAATAATAAATTTGTATATATATATATATATATAAATATATATAAATAATATGAAATATGTATATAAAAATATATACAAACTATAAATAGAATAATATTAAAATCGTATCAAAAAAAATACACAGAATATTAATAAATAATGTAAATTTGTATAAAAAGCAAAAATACCCAAATAAGGTTTTTTTTAAATATATATACCAAAATACACATAAAATTTAAATTTGTATTAAAATAAATATTACAAAATGCACATGACAATAAGGTAAATTTATATTGAAAAAGATATGCAAAATACATATAAAACAATTAGATATTTTCTTAGGTATTTTGTGTACATATTTTTATACTCATTTACATTATCTAATGTGTGTTTTGTATATATATTTTTATGAAAATTAGGTTATTTTATGTGCATTTTTGTACATATATTTTATAGAAATTTCACGTTATTTATGTATATTTTGTATATGCTTTTTTCTCATACAAATTTACATTATTTTATTGGTATTTTGTTTATTTATTTTGATACGAATTTTCATATGCGATTATATGTATTTTTACATATTTTTTTTTACGTATTTACATTATTTAATGTGTATTTTATTTATATATTTTATACAAATTTACGTTATTATATGTAATTCTATAAATATTTTGATACAAATTTCACATTATTTTATGTATTTTGTATATATATTTCAATCCAAATTTAGCTTATATTTATGTGTATTTTGTATATCTATTTCCAAACAAATTTAATTGCTTTTGTGTATTTATGTATATAGTTTTATATAAATTTATTGTTATTTTACGCTTAATGTATTTTGTATTATTTATATTTATACCAAATACATCATTTTTTTTTAGTATTTATTTATTTAGCCCGACGTTTGGATACCGAGTTTACATTATTTTATCTGTATTTTGTATACATTTTCATTTATATACGTAACTTTACTTCATTTTATATGCATTTTTGTATTTATATTTTTATAGAAATCTACGTTATTTATGTGTATTCGTATATATATTTCAAAACAAATTTTACACATTGTTTTATAAGTGTATTTTGCATATCTCTTTCAATAGAAATTTCTTCTTATTGTGTGCATTTTTCGTATATTTATTTTAATAAATTCAAATATTTTATGTGTGTGTTTTGTATATATATTTTTAAAAAATGCGCTTTTTATGGGTATTTTCATCTTAATTTCATACAAATTTCACATTATTTTATTAATATTCTGTGTATTTATTTTGATACGATTTTAAATTATTCTCTTTGTGTTTTGTATATTTTGCATACATATTTACATTATTTAATGTGTATTTTGTATATATATTTTATACAAATTTACGTTATTTTAAGTGTATTTGTTTATATATTTTCATTCAAATTTACATTATTTTTGTGTATTTTTGGTGGTAAATGTATTTCAATATAAATTTACCTAATTTTATGTGTATTTGATATATATTTTCATACAAATTTAAATTATTTTTTGTGTATTTTGTATATAGTTTTATACAAATTTATGTTATTTATGTGTATTTGTATATCTATTTTCATACAAATAATTCTTTTATTGATATTTTGTTTATTTATTTTGTCGCGAATTTACATTATGTAATGTGTATTTTGTATATAAATACATATTTACATTGTTATACGTATTTACATCATTTCATGTATTTTGTATATATATTTCATAGAAATCCACGTTGATTATGTGTATTCGTATATAGATTTTGAAACAAATTTACACTGTTTTATGTGTATTTTGCAAATTTTTCAATACAAATTTACTTTATTGTATATGCATTTTGTATATTAATTTTATTACAAATTTAATTATTCTATGTGTATTTTTGTATATGTATTTTCATAAAAATATGCTTTATTTTATATGTATTTTGCATCTTTATTTTCATACAAATTTACATTATTATATTGATATTCTGTTTATAAATTTTTTAAGATTTTACATTATTCTATGTGTATTTTGTCACCCATATATATTCTGTACAAATGTAATGTTATTTTATGTTCATATGTTTTCATTTCATAAAATTTACATTATTTTATATGTATTTTGTACATGTATTTAAAGACAAATTTAACTAATTATATGTGTATTTTGTATCTATTTTCATAAATTGAAATTATTTTGTGTTTTTTTTTGTATGTTTTTATAAAATTTCGTTATTTTATGTATATTTTATATTTATTTTCCAACAATATACGTTCTTCATCGGAATTTTGTTTATTTATTTTGATATGAATTTACATTATTTTGTGTGTATTTGGTATATATATTTTTATTTACATAAGTTTATGTGTATTTTGTATGTATATTTTCATAGAAATTTACTTTATTTATATGTATTCATATATATTTTGATACAAATTTACATTATTGATTTACATATCTATTTCAATACAAATTTACTTTATTGTATATTTATTTCAATGCCAAATTTAATTATTTCATATGTATTTTGTATATATATTTATGCAAATATGCATTATTATATGGGTATTTTGCATCTTTTTTCATACAATTTTACATTATTTAATCCAATTGATATTCTGTTTATTTATTTGATACGATTTAACATTATTATATGTGTATTTTGTATATATATTTAATATACATTTACATTATATAATGTATATTTGCATATATTTTATCCAAATTTACGTTATTTTATGTGTATTTGTTTATATATTCTAATACAAATTTACATAGTTTTATACAAATTTACGTTATTTTAATTGTATTTTGTATATGAATTTTCATACAAATACACATTCTTTTATTGATATTTTCAATATTTTGTTTATTTATTTTGACACGAATTTACATTATTCAATGTCTATTTTGTATATATATTTTATCGCATTTAAAGAATCTCAATTGCATTTTTTATATATATTTCTATAAACTACGTTATTTTATGTGTATTCGTATATATATTTTGAAACAAATTTACATTGTTATATATGTATTATGTACTTGCATATTTAAAAAAATTTACCTTATTGTATGTGCATTTTGTATATTTATTTTAATACAAATTTAATTATTGAATGTGTATTTTGTATATATTCTTATAAAAATATTCTTAATCTTATGGGTATTTTGCACCTTTATTTTCATAAAATTTATTATTTTTATTGATATTCTGTGTATTTATTTTGATACGATTTACATTATTCTATGTGTTTTTGTAAATATATTTTTTGATATACATTTAATGTATATTTTTTATATATATTTTATACAAATGTACGTTATTTTATGTGTATTTGTTTTAATTTTTCCTAAATTTACATTATTTTATGTGTATTTTGTGCTATGTATTACAATTTAGGTTATTTTATGTATATTTCATAAAATAACGTAAATTTGAATAAAATATATATACAAAATATACATTAAATAATTTAAATATGTATAAAAAATATCTACAAAATACACATTAGAATAATATAAATCGTATCAAAATAAATAAACAAAATACTAATAAAAGAATGTGTATTTGTATAAATATAAATATACAAAATACACATATAATAACACATATTTGTAAAAATATATACAAAAATATATAAATAATTAAATTTGTATGAAAATAGATATATAAAATACTCATACAGTAAGCTAAATTTGTATTGAAATATATATAGAAAATACATAAAATAATGTAAATTTGTATAAAAAAAGCACAAATGCACATAAAATAATGTAAATTTGTATGAAATATATATACAAATACATATAAAATGATGAAAATACGTATAAAAAAATATATACCAAATATAAAAATAATGTAAATTCGTATCAAAATAAATAAAGAAAATTCCGATAAAAGAACCTATATTTTATGAAAAAATATATACAAAATACATAAATAACCACATTTAAATACATGAACAAAATACACATAAAATAATGAAAATTTGTATGAAAATAAATATACAAACACATTAAATAACGTAAATTTGTATAAATATATATACAAAATACATATAGAATAATGTAAAATCGAATTAAAATAAATACACAAAATGTCAATAAAATAATGTAAATTTGTATGAAAATAGATATGCAAAATACACATAAATTAAATTAAATACAAATACAAATATACACATTAAATAACGTAAATTTGTATTAAATAAATATGCAAAATAAACATAAAATAAGGTAAATTTGTTTCAAATTTTATAAAAATACACATAAAATAATGTAAATTTGTATAGAAAAAATATATATATATATATATATATATATATATATATATATATATATATATATATATATATATATATATATATATATATATATATATATATATATATATATATATATATATATATATATATATATATATATATATATATATATATATACAAATACACATAAAATAATGTAAATTTGTATAAAATAAATAATATATACAATACACAAATAAAATAATGTAAATTTTATGAAAATAAATACAAAATACACATAAAATAATGTAAATTTGTATAAAAATATATATACAAAATACACATAAAATAATATAAATATATATCAAAATATATATATATATATATATAATATATATATATATATATATATATATATATATATATATATAAATACATATATATAACATATATATATATATATATATATACAAAATACACAAAATATTTGAATTTGTATTAAAATAAATATACAAAATACACATAAAATAAGTAAATTTGTATTGAAATAGATATACAAAATACATAAATAATGTAAATTTGTTTCAAAATATATATACAATACACATAAAATAACGTAGATTTCTATAAAATATATATGCAAAATACAAATTAAATAGTGTAAATGCGTATAAAAATCTTTATACAAAATACACATAAAATAATCTAAATTTGTATCAAAATAAATAAACAAAATACCAGTAAAATAATGTATGAAAATAAATGTACAAAATACACATAAAATAACGTAAATTTGTAAGAAAATATATTTACAAAATACACATCAAATAATTTTAATTTGAATAAAAATGAATATAAAAAATACACATAAAATAAGATAAATTTGTATAGAAATATATATGCAATATACAAATGAAATAATGTAAATTTGTATCAAAATATATTTACAAATACACATAAAATAGCGTAAATTTTTAAAATATATAAACAAAATACACATTAAATAATATATACATATATATATATATATATATATATATATATATATATATATATATATATATATATATATATATAAACAAAATAGCAATAAAATAATATAAATAATAAAAATATATATACAAAATACACATTAAATAATGTAAACTCGCGTCAAAATAAATAAACAAAATATCAATAAAAGAATGTGTATTTGTATGAAAATTGATATAGAAAATACACATAAAATAACCTAAATTTATATAAACTATATACAAAAATACACAAAAATAATTAAAATTTGTATGAAAATAAATATACAAAATACACATAAGATTATGTAAATTTGTATCGAAATACATATACAAAATACACTTAAAATAATGTAAATTTGAATGAAAATATATAAACAAATACACTTAAAATAACGTAAATTTGTATAAAATATATATACAAAATACACATTAGATAATGTAAATATGTATAAAAGAATATATACAAAACACAAATAGAATAATATAAAATCGTATCAAAATATATACACAGAATATTAATAAAATAATGTAAATTTGAACGAAAATTAAGTTGCAAAATACCTATAAAATAACGCATTTTTTTATAAAATTATATATACCAAAATACACAGAAAATATTAGAATTTGTATAAAAATAAATATACAAAATGCACATACAATAAGGTAAATTTGTATTAAAATAGATATAAAATACATATAAAACAATGTAAATTTGTTTCAAAATATATATACAAATACACATAAAATAACGTAGATTTCTATAAAAATATATATACAAAATACATAAAATGAAGTAAATACGTATAAAAAAATGTATACAAAATACATATAAAATAAAGTAAATTCGTATCAAAATAAATAAACAAAATACCAATCAAAGAATATGTATTTGTATTAATATAAATATTCAAAATGCACATAAAATAACGTAAAATTGTATAAAACTATATACAAAAATTTACAAAAGTAATTAAATTTGTATGAAAATAGATATACAAAATACACACAAAATAAGCTAAATTTGAATTGAAATATATATACAAAATACATAAAATAAAGTAAATTTGTTTCAAAATATTTTTAACAAATACACATATAATTACGTAAATTTGTATAAAAATATATAAACAAAATACACAAATAATCATGTCATTCGTATCAAAATAAATAAACAAAAAACTAATTAAATAATGTAAATTTGTATGAGAAAACATATACAAAATACACATAAAATAACGCAAATTTGTATAAAAATATAAGTACAAAAATGCACATAAAATTAATTTGCATAAAAAAATATATACAAAACACACATTAGATAATGTAAATGAGTATAAAAATATGTATACAAAATACCTATGAAATAATCTAAATTCGTATCGAGTTCAATTAAGAAAATAACAATAAAATAATGTAATTTTGGATGAAAATATATATAGAAAACACACATAAAATAACCTAAATACAAATACAAATATACACATTAAATAATTTAAAATTGAATGAAATAAATATACAAAATAAACATAAAATAATGTAAATTTGTAATAAAATATATGTAAAAATACACATAAAATAATATAAATTTGTATGAAAATATATATACAAATACACATAAAATAACATGAATTTGTATAAAATTTGTTTCAAAATATATACGAATACACACAATAAAATAACATAAATTTTCATGAAAATGTATATATAAAATACACATAAAATAATTTAAATACGTAGAAAATAATATAAACAAAATACACATAAAATAATGTAAATTCGTAATAAATAAATAAAAAAAATTACAATAAAAGAATTTATATTTGTATGAAAATATATATATAAAAACAAATAAAATAACTAAAATTTGATGAAAATATATACAAAATACACAAAATAATTTAAATTTGTTTGAAAATAGATATGCAAAATACACATAAAGTTAGGCATATTTGTATTGAATACATACAAAACTCACATAAAATAATGTAAATTTGTATGAAAATATATAAACAAATACACATAAAATAACGTAAATTTGGGTAAAATATATATATACAAAATATACATTAAATATTTTAAATATGTATAAAAATATATTATATTATATATATTTTTATTGAAATTTGCGTTATTTATGTGTATTTTGTATATGTTTTCTCATAGAAATTTACATTATTTTATTGGTATTTTGTCTATTTATTTTGATACGAATTACATGATTGTTTGTGTATTTTGTACATTTTTTTATACGTATTTACATTATTTAATGTGTATTTTGTTTATATATTTTTATACAAATTTACGTTATTATATGTGTATTTTTATAAGTATTTTGATACAAATTTACATTATTTTATGTATTTTGTATATATATTTCAATTCAAATTTAGCTTATTTTATGTGTATTTTGTATATCTATTTTAATACAAATTTAATTACTTTTATGTATTTTTGTATATAGTTTTATATAAATTTACGTTATTTTATGTGTATTTTGTATATTTATATTTATACAAACACACATTCTTTTATTAGTATTTTGTTTATATATTTTGATACGAGTTTACATTATTTTATGTGTATTTTGTATACATTTTTTTATACGTATTTACTTAATTATATATGTATTTTGTATATATATTTTTATAGAAATCAAAGTTATTTTAGGTGTATTCCTTTATATATTTTGAAACAAATTTACATTGTTTTATATGTATTTTGCGTATCTATTTCAATACAAATTTACCTTATTGTATGTGCATTTTGTATACTTATTTTAATACAAAATCAGATATTTTATGTGTTCTCGTATATATATTTTTATAAAAAATGCGTTATTTTATGGGTATTTTGCATCTTAATTTTCATACAAATTTACATTATTTTATTAATATTTTGTGTATTTATTTTGATACGATTTTACATTATTCTATTTGTGTTTTGTATCTATTTTTTTTTATACATATTTACATTATTTAATGTGTATTTCTATATATATTTGATACAAATTTACGTTATTTTAAGTGTATATGTTTATATATTTTCATTCAAATTTACATTATTTTTTGTGTATTTTGTATATGTATTTCAAAACAAAATTACCTAATTTTATGTGTTTTTTGTATATTTATTTTCATACAAGTTTAAATTATTTTTGTGTATTTTTGTATATAGTTTTATACAAATTTAAGTTATTTTATTTGTATTTTGTATATCTATTTTCATACAAATACACATTCTTTTCATGATATTTTGTTTATTTATTTTGACACGAATTTACATTATTTAATATGTATTTTGTATATATATTTTTATACGTATTTACATCATTTCATGTGTATTTTGTATATATATTTCTATAGAAATCTACGTTATTTTATGAGTATTCGTATATTTATTTTGAAACAAATTTACATTGTTTAAGTGTATTTTGCATATTTTTTCAATACAAATTTACCTTATTGTATGTGCATTTTGTATATTAATTTTAATACAAATTTGATTATTCTATGTTTATTTTTGTATATATATTTTTATGCAAATATGCGTTATTATATGGGTATTTTGCATCTTTATTTTCATACAAATTTACATTATTTAATTGATATTCTGTTTATTTATTTTGATACGATTTAACATTATTCTATGTGTATTTTGTATATATATTTTTATACATATTTACATTATTAAATGTATATTTTGTATATATATTTTATCCAAATTTACGTTATTTTATGTGTATTTGTTTATATATTTTCATACAAAATGACATAGTTTTACACAAATTTACGTTATTTTATGTGTATTTTGCATATGTATTCTCATACAAATACACAATCTTTTATTGATATTTTATTTATCTATTTTGACACGAAATTTACATTATTTAATGTCTATTTTGTATATATATTTTTATACGTATTTAGAGCATCTCAAGTGCATTTTGTATATATATTTCTATAGAAATCTACGTTATTTTATGTGTATTCGTATATATATTTTGAAACAAATTTACATTGTTTTATGTGTATTTTGCATATTTAAAAAAAATTTACCTTATTGTATGTGTATTTTGTATATTACTTTTAATTCAAATTTAATTATTGAATGTGTATTTTTGTATATATATTTTTATAAAAATATGCTTTATTTTATGGGTATTTTGCACCTTTATTTTCATACAAATTTACGTTATTTTATTGATATTCTGTGTATTTATTTTGAGATGATTTTACATTATTCTATGTGTATTTTTTATTATATATTTTATAGAAATGTACGTTATTTTATGTGTATTTGTTTTCATTTCATACAAATTTACATTATTTTATGTGTATTTTGTACATGTATTTAAAGACAAATTTAACTAATTATATGTGTATTTTGAATATCTATTTTCATACAAATTGAAATTATTTTTGTTTATTTTTGTATATTTTCATACAAATTTTCGTTATTTTATGTGTATTTTGTATATTTATTTTTCTACAAATATACGTTCTTTTATCTGAATTTTGTATATTGAATTTGATACGAATTTACCTTATTTTGTATATCTATTTTCATACTAATTTAATTACTTCTGTGTATTTTTGTATATAGTTATATATAAATTTACGTTATTTTATGTGTATTTTGTATATTTATATTTATACAAATACACATTCTTTTATTGGTATTTTGTTTATTTATTTTCATACGAATTTACATTATTTTATGTGTATTTTGTATACATTTTTTTATACGTATTTACTTCATTTTATGTGTATTTTGTATATATATTTTTATAGAAATCTACGTTATTTTATGTGTATTCGTATATATATTTTGAAACAAATTTACATTGTTTTATATGTATTTTGCATATCTATTTCAATACAAATTTACTTTATTGTGTGTGTTTTTTATATATTTATTTTAATACTAATTTAATTTTTTTATGTGTATTTTTGTATATATATTTTTATAAATAAAAAAAATGCGTTATTTTATGGGTATTTTGCCTCTTTATTTTCATACAAATTTACATTATTTTATTAATATTCTGTGTATTTATTTTGATACGATTTTACATTACTCTATTTGTGTTTTGCATATATTTATTATACAAATTTACGTTATTTTAAGTGTATTTGTTTAAGTATTTTCATTCAAATTTACATTATTTTATGTGTATTTTGTATATGTATTTAAATACAAATTTACCTAATTTTATCGGTATTTTGCATCTTTATTTTCATTGAAATTTAAATTATTTTATTGATATTTTGTGTACTTATTTTGATACGATTTTACATTATTCTATGTGTATTTTGTATATATATATTATACAAATGTACCTTATTTTATGTGTATTTGTTTTCATTTCATACAAATTTATTTTATATGTATTTTGTACATGTATTTAAATACAAATTTAACTAATAATATGTGTATTTTGTATATCAATTTTCATACAAATTGGTATTATTTTTGTGTTTTTTTTTTTTTTATATATTTTTATACAAATTTTCGTTATTTTATGTGTATTTTGTATTTTTTTTTTCCTACAAAAATACGTTTTTTATCGGAATTTTCTTTATTTATTTTGATACGAATTTACATTATTTAAGTGTATTTGATATATAAATTTTTATACCTATTTACATCATTTTATATGTATTGTGTATGTATATTTTCATAGAAATTTACTCTATTTTATGTGTATTCGTATATATATTTTGATACAAATTTACATTATTTATGTGTATTTTGCATATCTATTTCAATACAAATTTACTTTATTGTATGTGCATTTTGTATATTTATTTTAATACAAATTAAACTATTTTATGTGTATTTTTGTATATATATTTTTATGCAAATATGCGTTATAATATGGGTATTTTGCATCTTTATTTTCATACAAATTTACATTATTTTATTGATATTCTGTTTATTTATTTTGATACGATTTAACATTATTCTATGTGTATTTTGTATATATATTTTTTTATACATATTTACATTATTTAATGTTTATTTTGTATATATATTTTATCCAAATTTACGTTATTTTATGTGTATTTGTTTATATATTTTCATACAAATTTACATTATTTTATGTGAATTTTTTATATGTATTTCAATACAAATTTGTCTAATTTTATGTGTATTTTGCATATATATTTTCAAACAAATTTAAATTATTTTTGTGTATTTTTGTATATATTTTTATACAAATTCTACTTATTTTATTTGTATTTTGTATATATATTTTCCTACAAATATACATTCTTTTATTGGAATTTTTTTTATTTATTTTGATACGAATTTACATTATTTTATGTTTATTTTGTATATATATTTTTCTATGTATTTAAATTATTTTATGTGTATTTTGTATATACATTTTCATAAAAATTTACGTTATTTTATTGTGTGTATTCGCATATATTTTGAAACAAATTTTATACAAATTCATATTATTTTATGTGTATTTGTATATGTATTTTCATACAAATTTATATGTGTATTTTGTATACATTTTTTTATACTTATTTACTTCATTTTATGTGTATTTTGTATATATATTTTTATAGAAATCTACGTTATTTTGTGTATTCGTATATATATTTTGAAACAAATTTAAATTGTTTTATATGTATTTTGCATATCTATTTCAATACAAATTTACCTTAATGAATGTGCATTTTGTATATTTATTTTAATACAAATTTAAATATTTTGCTATATATATATATATATATATATATATATATATATATATATATATATATATATATATATATATATATATATATATATATATATATATATATATATATATATATATATATATATATATATATATATATATATATATATATATATATATATATATATATATATATATATATATATATATATATATATATATATATATATATATATTATAAAAAATGCGTTCTTTTATGGGTATTTTGCATCTATGTTTTTATACAAATTTACATTATTTTACTAATATTCTGTGTATTTATTTTGATACGATTTTACACTATTCTACTTGTGTTTTGTATATATTTTTTTCATACATATTTGCATTATTTAATGTGTATTTTGTATATATATTTTATACAGATTTACGTTATATAAAGTTTTTTTTTTATATATTTTTATTCAAATTTTCATTATTTTATGTGTATTTTGTATATGAATTTCAATACAAATTTAAATTATTTTTGTGTATTTTTGTATGTATTTTTTATATATATTTTTGTAGAAATTTACGTTTTTTTATGTGTATTCGTATATATATTTTGAAATAGATTTACATTGTTTTATGTGTGTTTTCCATATCTATTTCAATACAGATTTACCATATTGTACGTGCATTTTGTATTTTTATTTTAATACAAATTTAATTATTTGATGTGTGTTTTTTATACATATTTTTATAAAAATATGCTTTTTCATGGGTATTTTGCTCCTTTATTTTCATACAAATTTACTTCATTTTATTGATATTCTGTGTATTTATTTTGATACGATTTTACATTATTCCATGTGTATTTTGTATGTATTTTTTTTTACATATTTACATGCACATGGTTCAAAGATGCACATAAAATAAAGTAAATTTGCATAAAAATATATATACAAAACACACATTAAATAATGTAAATGCGTATAAAAATATGTATACAAAATACCTATGAAATAATCTAATTTCTTATCGAATTAAATTAACAAAATACCAATAAAATAATGTAATTTTTTGGATGAAAATATATATAGAAAATACATATAAAATAACCTAAATACAAATACAAATATACACATAAAATAATTTAATATTAAATGAAATAAATATACAAAATAAACATAAAATAAGGTAAATTTGTAATGAAATATATGTACAAAATACACATAAAATAATGTAAATTTATATGAAAATATATATACAAATGCACATAAAATACCATGAATTTGTATAAAAATATATATTCAAAATAAATATCAAATAATGTAAATGCATATAAAAATATATATACAAAGTACATATAAAATAATGTAAACTCGTATCAAAATAAATAAACAAAATACCAACAAAATAATGTAAATTTGTATGAGAAAACATATACAAAATACACATAAATATCGAAAATTTCAATAAAAATATATATAATATAATATATTTTTATACATGTTTAAAATGTTTTATACAATTTTAGGTTATTTTATGTGTATTTTGTATATCTATTTTCATACAAATACACTTTCTTTTATTGATATTTTGTTTATTTATTTTGACGCGAATTTACATTATTTAATGTGTATTTTGTATATATATTTTTATACGTATTTACATCATTTCATGTGTATTTTGTATATATATTTCTATAGAAATCTACCTTATTTTATGTGTATTCTTATATAGATTTTGAAACAAATTTACACTTTTATATGTATTTTGCATATTTTTTCAATACAAATCTACCTTATTGTATATGTATTTTGTATATTAATTTTAATACAAATTTAATTATTCTATCTGCATTTTTTTATATGTATTTTTATAAAAATATGCTTTATTTCATGGGTATTTTGCATCTTTATTTTCATGCAAATTTATATCATTTTTATTGATATTCTGTGTATTTATTTTGATACGATTTGACATTATTCTATGTGTATTTTGTATATTATTTTCTATACAAATTTACGTTATTTTATGTGTATTTGTTTATATATTTTGACACAAATTTACAATATTTTATGGGTATTTTGTATATATATTTCAAAAGAAATTTAACTAGTTTTATGCGTATTTTGTATATCTATTTTCATACAAACTCAAATTATTTCTATGTATTTTGTATATTATTTTCATACAAAGTTTAAGTATGTTAGGTGTATTTTTTAAATCTATTTTCATTCAAATATATATTATTTTATTGGTGTTTTGTTGATTTATATTGATACGCATTTACATTATTTAATGTGTGTTTTGTATCTATATTAAATACATTATTTAATATTTATTTTGAATATATATTTTTATACAAATTCATGGTATTTTATGTGTATTTGTATATATTTTCATATAAATTTACATTATTTTATGTGTATTTTGTACATATATATCATTACAAATTTACCTTATTTTATGTATATTTTGTATGTGTATTTTGTATACTTATATTTATACAAATACAAATTTTTTTACTGATATTTTGTTTATTTATCTTGATTCGAATTTACATTATTTTATGTGTATATTGTATACATTTTTTTGTACGTATTTACCTAATTTTATGTGTATTTTGTATATATATTTTTATAGAAATCTACGTTATTTTATGTGTATTCGAATATATAGAACAAATATACATTGTTTTATATGTATTTTTGCATATCTCTTTCAATACAAGTTTACCTTATTGAATGTGCATTTTGTATATTTATTTCAATACAAATTTAAATATTTTATGTGTATTCCTACAAATATATGTTCTTTTATCGGAATTTTTTTTATTTATATGATACGAATTCTCATTTTTTTAGGTGTATTTGATATATATATTTTTATACTTATTTACATAATTTTATATGTATTTTGAATATATATTTTCATAGAAATTTACTCTATATGTATATGTATAGAAAATACATATGAAATAATCTAAATTCGCATCGAAAAAAAAGAACAATATACCGATAAAATAATGTAATTTTGAATGAAAATATATATAGAAAATACACATAAAATAATGTAGATTTGTTTTAAAATATATATACGAATACACATAAAATAACGTAGATTTCTATAGAAATATGTTTACAAAATACATAAGAAATGATGTAAATACGTATGAAAATATATATACAAAATACACATTAAATAATGTAAATTCGTGTCAAAATAAATAAACAAAATATCAATAAGAGAATGTGTATTTGTTTGAAAATAAATATACAAAATACACATAAAATTAGGTAAATTTGAATTGAAATACATATACAAAATACACATAAAATAATGTAAATTTGAATGAAATTATATAAACAAATACACTTAAATTAACGTAAATTTGTATAAAATATATATACAAAATACTCATTAAATAATGTAAATATCTATAAAAAATATATATACAAAAGACAAAGAGAATAATGTAAAATCGTATAAAAAAATACACAGAATGTTAATAAAATAATGTAAATTTATATGAAAATAAAGATGCAAAATACCCATAAAATAACGCATTTTTTTAAAATATATTTACAAAAATACACATAAAAAATTAATTTGTATTAAAATAAATATACAAAATACACATACAATAAGGTAAATCTGTATTGAAATAAATATGCAAAATACATATAAAACAATGTAAATTTGTTTCAAAATATATATACGAATACACATAAAATAACGTAGATTTCTTTAAAAATATATATATACAAAATACACATAAAATGAGGTAAATACGTGTAAAAAATGTATACAAAATACACATAATTTAATGTAAACTCGTATCAAAATAAATAAACAATATACCAATAAAAAAATATGTATTTGTATTAATATAAATATACAAAATACACATAAAATAACGTAAATTTACATAAAACTATATACAAAAATACACAAAAGTAATTAAATTTGTATGAAAATAGATATACAAAATACACACAAAATAAGCTAAATTTGAATTGAAATATATATACAAAATACATAAAATAAAGTAAATTTGTATCAAAATATTTATACAAATACACATATAATAACGTAAATTTGTATAAAATATTTAAACAAAATACACATTATATAATGTAAATACGTATTAAAAATATGTACAAAATACACATATAATCATGTAATTCGTATCAAAATAAATAAAAAAAATACCAATGAAATAATATAAATTTGTATGAAAAAACATATACAAAAAACATATAAAATAACGCAAATTTCTATGAAAATATATGTACAAAAATGACCATTAAATAAATTTGCATAAAAATATATATACAAAACACAGATTAGATAATGTAAATGAGTATAAAAATATGTATACAAAATACCTATGAAATAATCTAAATACGTATCGAATTAAATTAAGAAAATACCAATAAAATAATGTAATTTTGGATGAAAATATATATAGAAAATACACATAAAATAACCTAAATACAAATACAAATATACACATAAAATAATTTAAGATTGAATGAGATAAATATACAAAATAAACATAAAATAAGGTAAATTTGTAATGAAATATATGTAAAAATACACATAAAATAATATAAATTTGTATGAAAATATATATACAAATACACATTAAATAACAAGAATTTGTATAAAATTTGTATCAAAATATATACGAATACACACAATAAAATAACGTAAATTTTTATGAAAATGTATATTCAAAATACACATAAAATAATTTAAATACGTAGAAAAATATATATACAAAATACACATAAAATAATGTAAATTTCTATGAAAATATATAAACAAATACACATTAAATAATGTAAATATGTATAAAAAATATATACAAAATACACATAGAATAATGTTAAATCGTATCAAAATAAATAAACAGAATATCAATAAAATAATGTAAATTTGTATGAAAAAAAATGCAAAATATCCATATAAATTGAAATAGATACAAAATACACATCAATAATGTAAATTTGTATGAAAATATATATACGAATACTCATAAAATAGAGTAAATTTCTATGAAAATATACATAAAAAATAGATACACAAAATACACATATAACTAGTTAAATTTGTATTTCAATACATGTACAAAAAAACATTAAATAATGTAAATTTGTATGAAATGAAAACAAATTCACATAAAATAACGTATATTTTATATAAAATATATATACAAAATACACATAGAATAGTGTAAAATCATATCAAAATTAATACACAGAATATCAATAAAATAATGTTAATTTGTATGAAAATAAAAATGCAAAATACCCATAAAATAAAGCATATTTTTATAAAAATACATATACGAAAATAAAAATAGAATAATTAAATTTGTATTAAAATTAACATACAAAATGCACATATGCAAAATACACATAAAAGAATGTAAATTTGTTTCAAATATATATACGAATACACATAAAATAACGTAGATTTCTATAGAAATATATATACAAAATAAACATGAAATGATGTAAATACGTATAAAAATATATACAAAATACACATTAAATAATGTAAATTCGTGTCAAAATAGATAAACAAAATATCATGAAAAGAATGTGTATTTCTATGAAAATAGATATAAAATACAAATAAAATAACCTAAATTTGTATAAAACTATATACAAAAATACACAAAAATAACTTAAACTTGTATGAAAATAAATATACAAAAAACACATAAAATTAGGTAATTTTGTTTTGAAATACATATACAAAATACACTTAAAATAATGTAAATTTGAAGGAAAATATATAAACATATACACTTAAAATAACGTTAATTTGTATCTAATATATATACAAATAAACATTAAATAATGTAAATATGTATAAAAAAAATAGATACAAAACACAAATAGAATAATGTATAATCGTATCAAAATAAATACACAAAATATTAATAAAATAATGTAAATTTGTATGAAAATTAAGATGCAAAATACCCATATAAAAATAAATATTATATATTATAAAAATATATATACGAATACATAAAATATCTGATTTTGTATTAAAATAAGTATACAAAATACACATACAATAAGGTAAATTTGTATTGAAATAGATACGCAAAATACATATAAAACAATGTAAATTTGTTTCAAAATATATAAAGGAATACACATAAAATAACGTAGATTTCTATAAAAATATATATACAAAATACACATATAATTAAGTAAATACGTATAAAAAAATGTATACAAAATACACATAAAATAATGTAAACTCGTATCAAAATAAATAAACAAAATACTAATAAAAGAATGTGTTTGTATAAATATAAATATACAAAATACACATAAAATAACGTAAATTTATATAAAACTATATACAAAAATACATAAAAGTAATTAAATTTGTATTAAAATAGATATACAAAATACACATAAAATAAGCTAAATTTGAATTGAAATATATATACAAAATACATAAAATAATGTAAATTTGTATCAAAATACTTATAAAAATACACATATAATAACGTAAATTTGTATAAAAATATATAAACAAAATACACATCAAATAATGTAAATACGTATAAAAAAATATGTTCAAAATACACAAATAATCATGTAATTCCTATCAAAATAAATAGACAAAATACCAATAAAATAATGTAAATTTCTATGAGAAAACATATACAAAATACACATAAATAACGCAAATTTCAATAAAAATATATATATAATATAATATATTTTTATACATATTTAAAATATTTAATGTATATTTTGTATATATATTTTATCCAAATTTACGTTATTTTATGTGTATTTGTTTATATATTTTCATACAGATTTACATTATTTTATGTGAGTTTTGTATATGTATTTCAATACAAATTTGCCTAACTTTATGTGTATTTTGCATATCTATTTTCAAACAAATTTAAATTATTTTTGTGTATTTTTGTATATATTTTTATACAAATTTTTGTTATTTTATTTGTATTTTGTATATATATTTTCCTACAAATATACATTCTTTTATTGGAATTTTGAGTATTTATTTTTTTACGAATTTACATTATTTTGTGTGTATTTTGTATATATATTTTTCTACGTATTTAAATTATTTTATGTGTATTTTATATATACATTTTCATAAAAATTTACGTTATTTTATTGTGTGTATTCGTATATAATTTGATACAAATTTTATACAAATTCATGTTATTTTATGAGTATTTCTATATATTTTCATACAAATTTAAATTATTTTATGTGTATTTTTACATATATTTATTTACAAATTTACCTTATTTTATGTTTATTTTGTATATTTATTTTATTCAGTTTCAAATTATTTGTGTATATTTGTATTTGTATTTAGGTTATTTTTGTGTGTTTTCTATATATATTTTCATCCAAAATTACATTATTTTATTGGTATTTTCTTAATTTAACTCGATACGAATTCAGATTATTTCATAGGTATTTTGTATACATATTTGTATGCTCATTAACATTATCTAATGTGTGTTTTGTATATATTTTTTTATCCAAATTAATTTTGTGTATTTTTGTACATATATTTTTAGAGAAATTTGCGTTATAATGTGTATTTTGTATATGTTTTCTCATAAAAATTTACATTATTTTATTGTTTTTTTGTTTATTTATTTTGATACGAATTACATGATTATATGTGTATTTTGTACATATTTTTTTATACGTATTTAATTAATTAATGTGTATTTTGTTTATATATTTTTATACAAATTTACGTTATTATATGTGTATTTGTTAAAAATATTTCGATACAAATTTACTTCATTTTATGAATTTTGTATATATATTTCAATTCAAATTTAGCTTTTTTTGTGTGTGTATTTTGTATATCTATTTTCATACAAATTTAATTACTTCTGTGTATTTTTCTATAAATATTTCTGTGCATTTTGTATATTCATATTTATACAAATACACATTCATTTATTGGTATTTTGTTTATTTATATTTATACGAATTTACATTTTTTATGTGTATTTTGTATACATTTTTTATATATATATATATACTTAATTTTATGTGTATTTTGTATATATATTTATATAGATATATATATATATATATATATATATATATATATATATACATATATATATATATATATATATATATATGCATATCTATTTTAATACAAATTTACCTTAGTGTATGTGCATTTTGTATATTTATTTTGATACAAATTCAAATATTTTATGTGTATTTTGGTTTATATAATTTTATAAAAAATGCGTTATTTTATAGGTATTTTGCATCTTAATTTTCATACAAATTTACATTATTTTATTAATATTCTGTGTATATATTTTGATACGATTTTATATTATTCTATTTGTGTTTTGTATATATTTTTTTATACATATTTACATTATTTAATGTGTATTTTGTATATATATATTATGCAAATTAACGTTATTTTAAATGTATTTGTTTATATATTTTCACTCAAATTTACATTATTTTAAGTGTATTTTGTATATGTATTTCAATGCAAATTTACCTAATTTTTTGTGTATTTTGTATATTTATTTTCATACAAATTTAAATTATTTTTGTGTATTTTTGTATATAGTTTTATACAAATTTAGGTTATTTTATGTTTATTTTCTATATCTATTTTCATACAAATACACATTCTTTTATTGATATTTTGTTTATTTATTTTGACGCGAATTTACATTATTTAATGTGTATTTTGTATATATATTTTTATACGTATTTACATAATTTCATGTGTATTTTGTATAGTTTTAAACAAATTTACATTATTTAATGAGTATTTTATATATTTATATTTATACAAATACACATTCTTTTATTGGTATTTTGTTTATTTATTTTGATACGAATTTACATTATTTTATGTGTATTTTGTATATTTTTTTTATACGTATTTACTTAATTTTATGTGTATTTTGTACATATATTTTTATAGAAATCTACCTTATTTCATGTGTATTCGTATATATATTTTGAAACAAATTTACATTGTTTATATATTGTATTTTGTGTATTTATTTTGTTATACATAGAATTTTACATTATTCTATGTACAGTATTTTTATATATATATTTTATACAAATGTACGTATATTTTATGTGTATTTGTTTCATTTCATACAAATTTACATTATTTTATGTGTATTTTGTACATGTATTTAAAATGCAAATTTAACTAATTATAAGTGTATTTTGAATATCTATTTTCATACAAATTAAAATAATTTTTAATTTATTTTTGTATATATTCAAATACAAATTATCGTTATTTTATGTGTATTTTGTATATTTATTTTTCTACAAATATACGTTCTTTTATCTGAATTTTGTTTATTGAAATAGATACAAATATAACCTAAATTTGTATCATCTATATACATACAAATATTTTAATTTCTATGTGTATTTTTGTATATAGTTTTATACAAATTTACGTTATTTTATGAAAATAAAGACATACATAACATAAAATAACGCATTTTTATTTATTTATATATATACCAAAATACACATAAAAAATTAAATTAGTATTAAAATATATATTTTGAAACAAATTTACAATAAGTTTGATGTGTATTTTGCATATATATAAATAAAATTTATCTTATAAAAGGTATACAAAATACGCATTTTGTATATTAATTTTAATACAAATTTAATTATTCGATGTGTATTTTTGTGTCTGTATTTTTATAAACATATGCTTTATTTTTTGGGTATTTTACATCTTTATTTTCATACATATTTACATTATTTTTTTGATATTCTGCTCATTCATTTTGATACGAATTGAAGTTATTCTATGCGTATTTTGTATATATTTTTCATACAAATTTACGTTATTTTATGTGTATTTGTTTATATATTTTGACACAAATTTACAATATTTTATGGGTATTTTGTATATACATTTCAAAAGAAATTTACCTAGTTTTATGTGTATTTTGTATACCTATTTTCATACAAACTCAAATTATTTATATGTATTTATGTATATATTTTAAAACAAATTTTAGTTATGTTATGTGTATTTTGTAAATCTATTTTCATTCAAATATATATTATTTTATTGGTGTTTTGCTGATTTATATTGATACGAATTTACATTATTTTATATGTACTTTGTATATATATTTTCATACGCTTTTACATTATTTAATGTGTATTTTGTATATATATATTTTTATACGTATTTACATCATTTTATGTGTATTTGTATATATATTTTCATATAAATTTACATTATTTTATGTGTATTTTGTACATATATTTTATTACAAATCTACCTTATTTTATGTTTATTTTGTATATGTATTTTGTATATTTAAATTTATCCAAATACACATTCTTTTATTGGTATTTTGTTTAATTATTTTAAATCGAATTTACATTATTTTATGTGTATTTTGTATACATTTTTTTATACGTATTTACTTAATTTCATGTGTATTTTGTATATATATTTTTTTAGAAATCTACGTTTTTTTATTTGTATTCGTATATATATTTTTAATCAAATTTACATTGTTTTATATGTATTTTTGCATATCTCTTTCAATACAAATTTACCTTATTGTATGTGCATTTTGTATATTTATTTCAATACAAATTTAAATATTTTATGTGTATTTTGGTATATATATTTTTATAAGAAATGCGCTATTTTATGGGAATTTTGCATCTTTATTTTCATACAAATCTACATTATTTTATTAATATTCGGTGTATTTATTTTGATACGATTTTACATTATTCTATTTGTTTTTTGAATATATAATTTTTTATACATATTTACATTATTTAATGTGTATGTTGCATATATATTTTATGCAAATTTATTATCTATTATCTATTTTCATACAAATGCACATTCTTTTCATGATATTTTGTTTATTTATTTTGACACGAATTTACATTATTTGATATGTATTTTGTATATATATTTTTATACGTATTTACATAATTTCATATGTATTTTGTATATATTTCTATAGAAATCTACTTTATTTTATGTGTATTCGTATATATATTTTGAAACAAATTTACATTGTTTTATATGTATTTTTGATTATCTCTTTTAATACAAATTTACCTTACTGCATATGCATTTTGTATCTTTATTTCAATACAAATTTAAATATTTTATGTGAATTTTGGTAAATATATTTTTATAAAAAATGCGATAATTTTTGGGAATTTTGCATCTTTATTTTCATACAAATTTACATTATTTTATTGATATTCTGTGTATTTATTTTGATACGATTTTACATTATTCTATTTGTTTTTTGTATATATTTTTTTATACACATTTACATTATTTAATGTGTATCTTGCATATATATTTTATACAAATTTACGTTATTTTAAGTATATTTGTTTATATATTTTCATTCAAATTTACATTATTTGATGTGTATTTTGTTTATGTATTTCAATACAAATTTACTTAATTTTATGTGTATTTTGAATATTTCTTTTCAAACAAATTTAAATTATTTTTGTGTATTTTTGTATATAGTTTTATACAAATTTACGATATTTTTTGTGTATTTTGTATATATATTTTTATGCAAATTTACTTTATTTTATGTGCATTTTTGTACATATATTTTTATAGAAATTTGCGTTATTTGTATATGTTTTCTCATACAAATTAACATTATTTTATTGCTATTTTGTTTGTTTATTTTGATACGAATTACATGATTATATGTGTATTTTGTACATATTTTTTATACGTATTTATATTACTTAATGTGTATTTTGTTTATATATTTTTAAACAAATCTACGTTATTTTATGTATTTGTATAAATATTTTGATACAGATTTACATTATTTTATTTATTTTGTATGTACATTTCAATTCAAATTTAGCTTATTTTAGATGTATTTTGAATATATATTTTCATACAAATTTAATTACTTCTGTGTATTTTTGTATATAGTTTTATACAAATTTACGATATTTTTTGTGTATTTTGTATATTTATATTTATACAAATACACATTCTTTTACTGGTATTTTGTTTATTTATTTTAATACGATTTTTATGTGTATTTTGTATTCATTTTTTTATACGTATTTACTTCATTTTATGGGTATTTTGTATATATTTTTATAGAAATCTACGTTATTTTATGTGTATTCGCATATATATTTTGAAACAAATTTACATTGTTTTATATGTATTTTTGAATATCTCTTTCAATACAAATTTACCTTACCATATATTCCAAAATACACATAAAAAAATTAAATTTGTATTAAAATTAATATTTAAAAAACACATACAAATTTAGGTTATTTTATGTACGCATTTACATTATTGAATGTGTGTATTGTATCTATATTTTTATGCAAATTTACTTTATTTTATGTGCATTTTTGTACATATATTTTTTTAGAAATTTGCGTTATTTTATGTGTATTTGTATATGTTTTCTCATACAAATTTACATTATTTTATTGCTATTTTGTTTATTTATTTTGATACGAATGAAAATAATTATATACAAAATATACATAAAATAAACTAAATTTGTATTGAAATATATATACATAGTACATAAAATAATGTAAATTTGTATCAAAATATTTTAACAGATGCGCATAAAATAACGTAAATTTGTTTTAAAATATACAAAATACACATTAAATAATGTAAATATTTATAAAAAAATATATACAAAACACAAATAGAATAATGTAAAATCGTATCAAAATAAATACACAGAATATTAATAAAACAATGTAAATTTGTATGAAAATAAAGATGCAAAATACCCATTAAATAACGCATTTTTTTTATAAAAATATATATACCAAAATACACATGAAAAAATTAATTTGTATTAAAATAAATATACAAAATACACATACAATAAGGTAAATCTGTATTGAAATAGATATGCAAAATACATATAAAACAATGTAAATTTGTTTCAAAATACATATACGAATACACATAAAATAACGTAGATTTGTATAAAAATATATATATACAAAATACACATAAAATGAAGTAAATACGTATAAGAAAATGTATACAAAATACACATAAAATAATGTAAATTCGTATCAAAATAAATAAACAAAATACCAATAGAAGAATGTGTATTTGTATCAATAAATTTACAAAATACACATAAAATAACGTAAATTTGCATAAAACTATATACAAAAATACACAGAAGTAATTAAATTCGTATGAAAATATATATACAAAATACAGATAAAATAAGCTAAATTTGAATTGAAATGTATATACAAAATACATAAAATAATGTAAATTTGTATCAAAATATTTATAAAAATACATATTAGTTTATTTTATGTATATTTTGTATATCTATTTTCATTCGTATCAAAATAAATAAACAAAATAGCAATAAAATAATGTAAATTTGTATGAGAAAACATATACAAAAACACATAAAATAACGCAAATTTCAAAAAAAATATATGTACAAAAATGCCCATAAAATAAAGTAAATTTGCATAAAAATATATATACAAAACACACATTAAATAATTTAAATGCGTACATAAAATAACCTAAATTAGTATAAAACTATATACAAAAATACACAAAAATATATATACAAAAAACAAATAGAATAATGTAAAATTGTATCAAAATAAAAACACCGAATATTAATAAAATAATGTAAACTTGTATGAAAATTAAGATGCAAAATTCCCATCAAATGGCGCATTTCTTATAAAAATATATATACCAAAATACACATAAAATATTTAAATTTGTATTGAAATAAATATACAAAATGCACATACAATAAGATAAACTTCTATTGAAAGAGATATGCAAAAATACATATAAAACAATATAAATTTGTTTCAAAATATATATACGAATACACATCAAATAACGGAGATTTCTATAAAAATTTATATACAAAATACACATAAAATTAAGTAAATATGTATAAAAAAATGTAAACAAAATACACATAAAATAATGTAAATTCGAAACAAAATAAATAAACAAAATACCAATAAAAGAATGTGTATTTGTATAAATATAAATGTACAAAATACACATACAAAATAAACATAAAATAAGGTAAATTTGTAATGAAATATATGTACAAAATACACATTAAATAATGTAAATTTATATGAAAATATATATACAAATACACATAAAATACCATGAATATGTATAAAATTGTATATTCAAAATAAATATTAAATAATGTATATGCGTATAAAAATATATATACAAAGGATATATAAAATAATGTAAATTCGTATCAATATATATCAACAAAATACCAATAAAGTAATATATATTTGAATGAAAATAGATTTATAAAATACACATAACATAACTAAAATTTGTATTGAAATATATACAAAAATACAAAAAAAGAATTTGAGTTAGTATTTTTTTTTTTTTTTTTTTTTTTTACATTGCAGCCTATTGCGCCGGTAGGCTTCTTCCCGGTGGATCCTGATGGTCGGTCCAAGGCTTCATTCCGGTAGGTCCTGATGGTCGGCCCAGCCCGTTCTGGCGCAGGCGAGTGTTTATATTGGCGCCATCTTGCATTGGCTCATGCTGCCCTCCCAGAGCTCATTTTTGATCCTTGAATCTAGAGTCCGGGTTGATAGGTGGTCTTCTGGACAGCATGTGGGTAGTTTTAAGCCACTCGGCGGCGGCTGAAAAATCCCAGCTTGGTGGCACCGGGCGGGGATTGAACTCGCGTCCTTCTGAACACGAGGCCGTTACTTTGACGACTCAGCCACCGCTGAGTCGTGACTAGGTAAATTTCTTTTGAAATATATACACAAAATACCCATAAAATATTGTAAATTTGTGTCAAAATATATAAACAAATACACATAAAATAACTTAAAATAACGTAAATATGTATCATATATATATACAAAAAACACATTAAATAATGTAAATATGTATAAGAAAATATATACAAAACACAAATAAAATAATGTAAAATCGTATCAAAATAAATACAGAAAATATTAATAAAATAATGTAAATTTGTATGAAAATTAGGTTGCAAAATACCCATAAAATAACGCATTTTTAATAAAAATATATATACGAAAAAACATAAAATATTTGATTTTGTATTAGAATAAATAGATATACAAAATACACATAAAATAAGCTAAATGTAAATTTGTATCAAAATACTTATACAAATACACATATAATAACGTAATTTTGTATAAAAATATATAAACAAAATACACATTAAATAATGTAAATACGTATAAAAAATGTACAAAATACACAAATAATCATGTAATTCGTATCAAAATAAATAGAAAAAATACCAATAAAATAATGTAAATTTCTATGAGAAAACATATACAAAATACACATAAATAACGCAAATATCAATAAAAATATATATAATATAATATATTTTTATACATATTTAAAATATTTAATGTATATTTTGTATATATATTTTATACAAATTTACTCTATTTTATATGTATTTGTTTATATATTTTCATACAAATTTACATTATTTTATGTGAGTTTTGTATATATTTTTCAATACAAATTTGCCTAACTTTATGTGTATTTTGCATATCTATTTTCAAACAAATTTAAATTATTTTTGTATATTTTTGTATATATTTTTATACAAATTTTAGTTATTTTATTTGTTTTTTGTATATATATTTTCCTACAAATATAAATTCTTTTATTGGTATTTTGTGTATTTATTTTTTTACGAATTTATATTATTTTATGTGTATTTTGTATATATATTTTTCTACGTATTTAAAATATTTTATGTGTATTTTATAAATACATTTTCATAAAAATTTACGTTATTTTATTGTGTGTATTCGTATATATTTTGAAACAAATTTTATACAAATTCATGATATATTATGTGTATTTGCATATATATTTTCATACATATTTATATTATTTTATGTGTATTCTTACATATATTTTATTACAAATTTAACTCATTTTATGTTTATTTTGTATATTTATTTCATTCAATTTTAAATTATTTAATGTGTATTTTTGTATTTGTATTTAGGTTATCTTAGGTTATCTTTAGGTTGCCTTATTTTATGTTTTTTTTGTATATTTATTTCATTCAATTTTAAATTATTTTATGTGTATATTTGTATTTGTATTTAGGTTATTTTATGTGTATTTTGTATATATATTTTCATCTAAAATTACATTATTTTATTGGTATTTCTTAATTTAATTCGATACGAATTTAGATTATTTCATAGGTATTTTGTATACATATTTTTATACTCATTTACATTATCTAATATGTGTTTTGTATATATATTTTTAATCAAATTCATTTAATGTTCATTTTTGTACATACATTTTTATAGAAATTTGCGTTATTTTATGTATATAGTTTTATATAAATTTACGTTATTTTATGTGCATTTTGTATATTTATATTTATACAAATACACTTTCTTTTATTGGTATATTTTTTATTTACATTTATACGAATTTACATTATTTTATGTGTATTTTGTATACATTTTTTTATACGTATTTACTTAATTTTATGTGTATTTTGTATATGTATTTTTATAGAAATCTACGTTATTTTATGTGTATTCGTATATATATTTTGAAACAAATTTACTTTATTTTATATGTATTTTGCATATCTATTTCAATACAAATTTACCTTATTGTATGTGCATTTTGTATATTTATTTTAATACAAGTTCAAATATTTTATGTGTATTTTGGTATCAATAATTTTATAAAAAATGCGTTATTTTATAGGTATTTTGCATCTTAATTTTCATACAAATTTACATTATTTTATTAATATTCTGTGTATATATTTTGATACGATTTTACATTATTCTATTTGTGTTTTGTATATATTTTTTTATACATATTTACATTATTTAATGTGTATTTTGTATATATATTTCATACAAATTTATGTTATTATATGTGTATTTGTTTATATATTTTCTTTCAAATTTACATTATTTTATGTGTATTTTGTATAATTATTTCAATACAAATTAACCTAATTATATGTGTATTTTGTATATTTCTTTTCATACAAAGATGCAAAATACCCATAAAATAACGCATTTTTTATAAAAATATATATACGAAAAAACATAAAATACTTGATTTTGTATTAAAATAAATAGATATACAAAATACACATAAAATAAGCTAAATTTGAATTGAAATATATATACAAAATACATAAAATAATGTAAATTTGTATCAAAATACTTATACAAATACACATATAATAACGTAAATTTGTATAAAAATATATAAACAAAATACACATTAAATAATGTAAATACGTATAAAAAAAATGAACAAAATACAGAAATAATCATGTAATTCGTATAAAAATAAATAGACAAAATACCAATAAAATAATGTAAATTTCTATGAGAAAACATATACAAAATACACATAATTAACGCAAATATCAATAAAAATATATATAATAAAATGTATTTTATACATATTTAAAATATTTAATGTATATTTTGTATATATATTTTATCCAAATTTACGCTATTTTATATGTATTTGTTTATATATTTTCATACAAATTTACATTATTTTATGTGAGTTTTGTATATGTATTTCAATACAAATTTGCCTAACTTTATGTGTATTTTGCATATCTATTTTCAAAGAAACAAATTATTTTTGTGTATTTTTGTATATATTTTTATTCAAATTTTAGTTATTTTATTTGTTTTTTGTATATATATTTTCCTCCAAATATACACTCTTTTATTGGAATTCCGTGTATTTAATTTTCTACGAATTTACATTATTTTATGTGTATTTTGTATATATATTTTTTTACGTATTTAAATTATTTTATGTGTATTTTATATATACATTTTCATAAAAATTTACGTTATTTTATTGTGTGTATTCGTATATATTTTGAAACAAATTTTATACAAATTTATGTTATTTTATGTGTATTTGTATATATAGTTTCATACAAATTTATATTATTTCATGTGTATTCTTACATATATTTTATTACAAATTTACCTTATTTTATGTTTATTTTGTATATTTATTTCATTCAATTTTAAACTATTTAATATGTATATTTGTATTTGTATTTAGGTTATATTTTGTGTTTTCTATATATATTTTCATCCAAAATTGCATTATTTTATTGTTATTTTCTTAATTTAACTCGATACGAATTTAGATTATTTCATAGGTATTTTGTATACATATTTTTATACTCATTTACATTATCTAATGTGTGTTTTGTATATATTTTTTTTTATGCAAACTAATTTTATGTGCATTTTTGTACATATATTTTTATAAAAACTTAAAACGTTATTTTATGTGTATTTTGTATATGCTTTCTCATACAAATTTACATTATTTAATTATTTTTTTTTTATTTTGATACGAATGACTTGATTATTTCTGTATTTTGTAAATATTTTTTTAAACGTATTTACATTACTTAATGTGTATTTAGTTTATATATTTTTTTACAAATTTACGTTATTATATGTGTATTTGTTAAAAATATTTTGAAACGAATTTACTTTACTTTATGTATTTTTGTATATATATTTCAATTCAAATTTAGCTTATTTTGTGTGTATTTTGTATATCTATTTTCATACAAATTTAATTACTTCTGTGTATTTTTGTATATAGTTTTATACAAATTTACGTTATTTTATGTGCATTTTGTATATTTATATTTATACAAATACACATTCTTTTATTGGTATTTTGTTTATTTATATTTATACGAATTTACATTATTTTATGTGTATTTTGTATACTTTTTCTTTTCGTATTTACTTAATTTTATGTGTATTTTGTATATATATTTTTATAGAAATCTACGTTATTTTATGTATATTTTGAAACAAATTTACATTGTTTTATATGTATTTTGCATATCTATTTCAATACAAATTTACCTTATTGTATGTGCATTTTGTATATTTATTTTAATACAAATTCAAATATTTTGTGTATTTTGGTATATACAATTATAAAAAAAAAATGCTTTATTTTATAGGTATTTTGCATCTTAGTTTTCATACAAATTTATATTATTTTATTAATATTCTGTGTAAATATTTCGATACGATTTTATATTATACTATTTGTGTTTTGTATATATTTTTTTATACATATTTTCATTATTTAATGTGTATTTTTTATATATATTTTATACAAATTTCCGTTATTTTAAGTGTGTTTGTTTATATAATTTCATTCAAATTTACATTATTTTAAGTGTATTTTGTATATGTATTTCAATACAAATTTACCTAATTTTATGTGTATTTTGTATATTTATTTTCATACAAATTTAAATTATTTTTGTGTTTTTTTGTATATAGTTTTATACAAATTTAGGTTATTTTATGTACGCATTTACATTATTTAATGTGTGTTTTGTATATATATTTTTATCCAAAGTTACTTTATTTTACGTTCATTTTTGGACATATATTTTTATAGAAATTAGCGTTATTTTATATGTATTTGTATATGTTTTCTCATACAAATTTACATTATTTTATTGCTATTTTGTTTATTTATTTTGATACGAATTACATGATTATATGTATATTTTGTACATGTTTTTTATACGTGTTTACATTATTTAATGTATATTTTTTTATATAGTTTTAAACATATTAACGTTTTTAAATGTGTATTTGTGTAAATATTTTGATACAAATTTACATTATTTTATGTATTTTGTATATACATTTCAATTCAAATTTAGCTGATTTTATTTTTATTTTGTATATATATTTTCATACAAATTTAATTACTTTGTATTTTTGTATATAGTTTTATACAAATTTACGTTATTTTATGTGTTTTTTGTATATTTATATTTATACAAATAAACGTTCTTTTATTGGTATTTTGTTTATTTATTTTTATACGAATTTACATTATTTTAGGTGTATTTGATATGTATATTTTTATACTTATTTATATAATTTTATTTGTGTTTTGAATATTTTCATAGAAATTTACTCTATTTTAATGGTATTCGTATATATATTTTGATACAAATTTACATTATTTATGTGTGTTTTGCATATCTATTTCAATACAAATTTACCATATTGTATGTGTATTTTGTATATTTATTTTAATACAAATTTAATTATATTATGTGTATTTTTGTAAAAATTTGCGTTATTATTTGGGTATTTTGCATCTTTATTTTCATACAAATTTACATTATTTTATTGATATTCTGTTTATTTATTTTGATACGATTTTACATTATTCTATGTGTATTTTGTATATATATTTTTATACACATTTACATTATTTAATGTATATTTTGTATATATATTTTATATAAATTTACGCTATTTTATTTGTATTTGTTTATATATTTTCATACAAGTTTACAATATTTTATGTATAATTTGTATATGTATTTCAATACAAATTTGCCTAATTTTATGTATATTTTGCATATCTATTTTCAAACAAATTTAAATTATTTTTATGTATTTTTTATATATTTTTATCCAAATTTTAGTTATTTTATTTGTATATTGTATATATATTTTCCTATAAATATACATTCTTTTAGTGGAATTTTGTTCATTTATTTTCATAAGAATTTACATTATTTTGTGTATTTTTTATATATATTTTCATAAAAATTTACGTTATTTTATTGTGTGTATTCGTATATATTTTGATACAAATTTACATTATCTAATGTTTATTTTGCATATCTATTTCAATATAAATTTACCTTATTGTATGTGTATTTTGTATATTTATTTTAATACAAATTTAATTATTTTATGTGTATTTTGTATACATTTTCTTATACGTATTTAATTCATTTAATGTGTATTTTGTATATATATTTTTATAGTAATCTACGTTATTTTATGTTTATTCGTATATATATTTTGAAGCAAATTTACATTGTTTTATATGTATTTAGCATATCTATTTCAATACAAATCTACCTTATTGTATGTGCATTTTGTATATTTATTGTAATACAAATTTAAATATTTTATTATTTTGGTATATATATTTTTATAAAAAGAGTTTTATATAAATCTAAAATATTTTATGTGTATTTTGTATATCCATTTTCATACATATAAATTTTTTTTTATTGATATTTTGTTTATTTATTTTGACGCGATTTACATTATTTAATGTGTATTGTGTATATATATTTTTATACGTATTTACGTCATTTCATGTGTATTTTCTACATATATTTCTATAGAAATATATGTTATTTTATGTGTATTCGTATATATATTTTGAAACTAATATACATTGTTTTATGTGCATTTTCCATATTTTTTCAATATAAATTTACCTTATTGTACGTGCATTTTGTATATAAATTTAATACAAATTTAATTATTCTATGTGTATTTTTGTATATGTTTTTTCATAAAAAAATGCTTTATTTTATGGTTATTTTGCATCTTTATTTTCATACAAATTTACATTATTTTATTGATATTCTGTGTATTTATTTTGATACGATTTTACATTATTCTATGTATATTTTGTATATATATTTCATACAAATGAACGTTATTTTATGTGAATTTGTTTTCATTTCATACAAATTTACATTATTTTATGTTTTTTTTGTACATGTATTTAAATACAAATTTAACTAATTATATGTGTATTTTGTATATCTATTTTCATACAAATTGAAATTAATTTTGTGTATTTTTGTATATATTTTTATTCAAATTTTCGTAATTTTATGTATATTTTGTATATTTATTTTCCTACAAATATACGTTCTTTTATCGGAATTTTATATATTTATTTTGATGCGAATTTTCATTTTTTTTAAGTGTATTTGATATATATATTTTTATACTTATTTACATAATTTTATATGTATTTTGAATATATATTTTCATAGAAATATACTCTATATGTATATGTATAGAAAATACACATGAAATAATCTAAATTCGTATCGAAATAAATGAACAAAATACCGATAAAATAATGTAATTTTGAATGAAAATATATATAGAAAATACACATAAAATAACGTAAATACAAATAAATATATACACATAAAATGATTTGAATTTGAATGAAAATAGATATAAAAATAAACATAAAATAAGGCAAATTTGTAATGAAATATATATACAAAATACACATAAAATAATGTAGATTTGTTTCAAAATATATACACGAATACATATAAAATAACGTAGATTTCTATAGAAATATATATACAAAATACACATGTAATGATGTAAATACGTATTAAAAATATATATACAAAATACACATTAAATAATGTAAATTCTTGTCAAAATAAATAATTAAAATATCAATAAAAGAATGTGTATTTGTATGAAAATACAAAATACACATAAAATAACGTAAATTCGTATAAAACTATATAAAAATAAACAAAAATAAATTAAATTTGTATGAAAATAAATATACAAAATACACATAAAATTAGGTAAATTTGTATAGAAATACATATACAAAATACACATAAAATAATGTAAATTTGAATGAAAATATATAAACAAGTACACTTAAATTAACGTAAAATTTGTATAAAATATATATTCAAAATACTCATTAAATAATGTAAATATGTATAAAAAATATATATACAAAACACAAATAGAATAATGTAAAATCGTATCAAAATAAATACACAGAATGTAAATAAAATAATGTAAATTTGTATGAAAATAATAATTATAATAATAATGCAAAATACCCATAAAATAACGCATTTTTTTATAAATATACAAAATACACATGAAAGGATGTAAATACGTATAAAAATATATATACAAAATACACATTAAATAATGTTAATTCGCGTCAAAATAAATAAACAAAATATCAATAAAAGAATGTGTATTTGTATGAAAATAAATATACAAAATACACATAAGATAACATAAATTTGTATAAAACTATATACAAAAATACACAAAAATAATTTAAATTTGTATGAAAATAAAAATACAAAATACACATAAAATTAGGTAAATTTGTATTGAAATACATATACAAAATACACATAAAATACTGTAAATTTGAATGAAAATACATAAACAAATACACTTAAAATAACGTAAATTTGTATAAAAAAATATATACAAAACACAAATACAATAATGTAAAATCGTCTCAAAATAAATACACAGAATATTAATAAAATAATATAAATCTGTATGAAAATAAAGAAGCAAAATACCCATAAAATAACGCATTTTTTTTATAAAAATATATATACAAAAATACACAATTTTTTTTTATTTGTATTAAAATAAATATACAAAATACACATACAATAAGGTAAATCTGTATTGAAATTGATATGCAAAATACATATAAAACAATGTAAATTTGTTTCAAAATATATATACGAATACACATAAAATGAAGTAAATACGTATAAAAAAATGTATACACAATACGCATAAAATAATGTAAATTCGTATCAAAATAAATAAACAAAATACCAATAAAAGAATGTGTATTTGTATAAATATAAATATACAAAATACATATAAAATAACGTAAATTTGTATAAAACTATATACAAAAATACACAGAATTAATTAAATTCGTATGAAAATAGATATACAAAATACAGATAAAACAAGCTAAATTTGAATTGAAATGTATATACAAAATTCATAAAATAACGTAAATTTGTATCAAAATATTTATAAAAATACATATAATAAAGTAAATTTGTTTAAAAATATATAAACAAAAGACACATTAAGTATTGTAAATAAGTATAAAAAATATGTACAAAATACACATATAATCATGTAATTCGTATCAAAATAAATAAACAAAATACCAATAAAATAATGTAAATTTCTATGAGAAAACATATACAAAATACACATAAATAACGCAAATATCAATAAAAATATATATAATATAATATATTTTTATACATATTTAAAATATTTAATGTATATTTTGTATATATATTTTATCCAAATTTACGCTATTTTATATGTATTTGTTTATATATTTTCATACAAATTTACATTATTTTATGTGAGTTTTGTATATGTATTTCAATACAAATTTGCCTAACTTTATGTGTATTTTGCATATCTATTTTCAAACAAATTTAAATTATTTTTGTATATTTTTGTTTATATTTTTATACTATTTTTAGTTATTTTATTTGTTTTTTGTATATATATTTTCCTACAAATATACATTCTTTTATTGGAATTTTGTGTATTTAATTTTTTACGAATTTACATTATTTTATGTGTATTTTGTATATATATTTTTCTACGTATTTAAAATATTTTATGTGTATTTTATATATACATTTTCATAAAAATTTACGTTATTTTATTCTGTGTATTTGTATATATTTTGAAACAAATTTTATACAAATTCATGTTATTTTTTGTGTATTTGCATATATATTTTCATACAAATTTATATTATTTTATGTGTATTCTTACATATATTTTATTACAAATTTACCTTATTTTATGTTTATTTTGTATATTTATTTCATTCAATTTTAAATTATTTAATGTGTATTTTTGTATTTGTATTTAGGTTATCTTAGGTTATCTTTAGGTTACCATATTTTATATTTATTTTGTATATTTATTTCATTCAATTTTAAATTATTTTATGTGTATATTTGTATTTGTATTTAGGTTATTTTATGTGTATTTTGTATATATATTTTCATCCAAAATTACATTATTTTATTGGTATTTCTTAATTTAATTCGATACGAATTTAGATTATTTCATAGGTATTTTGTATACATATTTTTATACTCATTTACATTATCTAATGTGTCTTTTGTATATATATTTTTATGCAAATTTATTTAATGTTCATTTTTGTACATATATTTTTATAGAAATTTGCGTTATTTTATGTATATAGTTTTATATAAATTTACGATATTTTATGTGCATTTTGTATATTTATATTTATACAAATACACATTCTTTTATTGGTATTCTGTTTATTTATATTTATACGAATTTACATTATTTTATGTGTATTTTGTATACATTTTCTATTCGTATTTACTTAATTTTATGTGTATTTTGTATATATATTTTTATAGAAATCTACGTTATTTTATGTGTATTCGTATATATATTTTGAAACAAATTTACATTGTTTTATATGTATTTTGCATATATATTTCAATACAAATTTACCTTATTGTATGTGCATTTTGTATATTTATTTTAATACAAATTCAAATATTTTATGTGTATTTTGGTATATATAATTTTATAAAAAATGCGTTATTTTATAAGTATTTTGCATCTTAGTTTTCATACAAATTTACATTATTTTATTAATATTCTGTGTATATATTTTGATACGATTTTATATTATACTATTTGGGTTTTGTATATATTTTTTTATACATATTTTCATTATTTATTGTGTATTTTTTATATATATTTTATACAAATTTACGTTATTTTAAATATATTTGTTTATATAATTTCATTCAAATTTACATTATTTTAAGTGTATTTTGTATATGTATTTCAATACAAATTTACCTAATTTTATGTGTATTTTGTATATTTATTTTCATACAAATTTAAATTATTTTTGTGTTTTTTTGTATATAGTTTTATACAAATTTAGGTTATTTTATGCGTATTTTCTATATCTATTTTCATACAAATACACATTCTTTTATTGATATTTTGTTTATTTATTTTGACGCGAGTTTACATTATTTAATGGCTTCCTACAAATGAATAGACCATTTATTATTATTATTATTATTTTATTGCTATTTTGTTTATTTATTTTCATACGAATTACATGATTATATGTGTATTTTGTACATATCTTATATATATATATATATATATATATTTATATATATATTTATATATATATATATATATATATATATATATATATATATATATATATATATATATAAATATATATATAAATATATATATATATAATATATATATATATATATATATATATATATATATATATATATATATATATATATATATATATATATATATATATATATATATATATATATACATATATATATATATATATATATATATATATATATATATATATATATATATATTTCAATTCAAATTTAGCTTATTTTGTGTGTATTTTGTATATCTATTTTCATACAAATTTAATTACTATTGTGTATTTTTGTATATAGTTTTATATAAATTTAAGTTATTTTATGTGTATTTTGTATATTTATATTAATACAAATACACATTTTTTTATTGGTATATTGTTTATTTATTTTGATACGAATTTACATTAAATTATGTGTATTTTGTATACATTTTTATACGTATTTACCTGATTTTATGTGTATTTTGTATATATATCTTTATAGAAATCTACGTTATTTTATGTGTATTCGTATATATTTTGAAACAAATTTACATTGTTTTATATGTTTTTTGCATATCTATTTCAATACAGATTTACCTTATTGAATGTGTATTTTGTATATTTATTTGAATACAAACTAATTTTTTATGTGTATTTTTGTAAATATATTTTTATAAAAAATAATGCGTTATTTTATGGGTATTTTGCATCTTTATTTTCATACAAATTTACATTATTTTATTAACATTCTGTGTATTTTTTTTTATACGATTTTACATTATTCTATTTGTGTTTTGTATATATATTTTTTATACATATTTACATTATTTAATGAGTATTTTGTATATATATTTTATACAAATTTACGTTAATTTAAGTGTATTTGTTTATATATTTTCATTCAAATTTACATTATTTTATGTGTATTTTGTATATGTATTTCAATACAAATTTACCTAATTTTATGTGTATTTTGTATATTTATTTTCATACAAATCTAGTTTATTTTTGTGTATTTTTATATATAGTTTTATACAAATTTACTGTATTTTATGTGTATTTTATATATGTATTTTCATACAAATACACATTCTCTTATTGATATTTTCCTTATTTATTTTGTCACGAATTTACATTATTTAATGTGTATTTTGTATATATATTTTTATACGTATTTACATAATTTCATGTGTATTTTGTATATATATTTCTATAGAAATCTACGTTATTTTAAGTGTATTCGTATATATATTTTGAAACAAATCTTCATTATTTTATGTGTATTTTGTATATATATTTCATTACAAATTTGCCTTATTTTATGTTTATTTTTATATCTATTTTCATTCAAATTCAAATTATTTTATGTGTATATATTTTATGTGTATTTTCTATATATATTTTCATTCAAAATTACATTATTTTATCGGTGTTTTGTTCATTTTTTTCGATACGAATTTAGATTATTTCATGTGTATTTTCTATACATATACATATAGAGTAAATTTCTATGAAAATATATATTCAAAATACATATAAAATTATGTAAATAAGTATAAAAATATATATATCAAATACACCTAAAAAAATGAAAATTCGTATCAAAATAAATAAAAAAAAATCCGATAAAAGAACGTATATTTGTAGGAATACACATAAAATATTTAAATTTGTATTGAAATAAATATACAAAATGCACATACAATAATGTAAACTTGTATTGAAAGAGATATGCAAAAATACATATAAAACAATGTAAATTTGTTCAAAATATATATACGAATACACATAAAATAACGTGGATTTCTATAAAAATATATATACAAAATACACATAAAATTAAGTAAATACATATAAAAAAATGTATACAAAATACACTTCAAATAATGTAAATTCGAATCAAAATAAATAAACAAAATACCAATAAAAGAATGTGTATTTGTATAAATATAAATATACAAAATACACATACAAAATATACATAAAATAAGGTAAATTTGTAATGATATATATGTACAAAATACACATAAAATAATGTAAATTTATATGAAAATATATACAAATACACATAAAATACCATGAATTTGTATAAAAATATATATTCAAAATAAATATTAAATAATGTAAATGCGTATAAAAAAATATATATACAAAGTACATATAAAATAATGTAAATTCGTATCAATATAAATCAACAAAACACCAATTAAATAATATATATTTGAATGAAAATAGATTTACAAAATACACATAACGTAACTAAAATTTGTATTAAAATATATACAAAAATACATAGAAATAATTTGAGTTTGTATGAAAATAGATATACAAAATACGCACAAAACTAGTTAAATTTCTTTTGAAAAATATATACAAAATACCCATAAAATATTGTAAATTTGAGTATAAATATATAAACAAATACACATAAAATAACGTAAATTTGTATGAAAATAATATACAAAATACACATAGAATAATGTCAAATCGTATCGATATGAATGAGCAGATTATCAATAAAATAATGTAAATTTGTATGAAAATAAAGATGCAAAATACCCTTGAAATAAAGCATATTTTTATATAAATACATATACAAAAATACACATAGAATAATTAAATTTGTATTAAAATTAATATACAAAATGCATATGGAAAAAAGTAAATTTGTATTGAAAAAATATGCAAAATACACATAAAAGTGTAAATTTGTTTCAAAATCTATATAAGAATACACATAAAATAACGTAGATTTCTATAGAAATATATATACAAAATACACATGAAATGATGTAAATACATATAAAAATTTATATACAAAATACACATTAAATAATGTAAATTCGCGTCAAAGTAAATAAACAAAATATCAATAAAAGAATGTGTATTTGTATGAAAATAGATATACAAAATACACATAAAATAACCTAAAATTGTATAAAACATTTTAAACATGTATAAAAATATATTATATTATATATTTTTTTATTGAAACTTGCGATATTTATGTGTATTTTGTATATGTTTTCTCATACAAATTTACATTATTTTATTGGTATTTTGTTTATTTATTTTGATACGAATTTACATTATTTTATATGTACTTTGTATATATATTTTTATACGCATTTACATTATTTGATATTTATTTTGAATATATATCTTTATACAAAATCATGGTATTTTATGTGCATTTATATATATATTTTCATATAAATTTACATTATTTTATGTGTATTTTGTACATATATTTCATTACAAATTTACCTTATTTTATGTTTATTTTATATATTTATTTCATTTAATATTAAATTATTTTATGTGTATATTTGTATTTGTATTTAGGTTATTTTATGTGTATTTTCAATATATTTTTCATCCAAAAAATTACATTATTTTATTGGTATTTTGTTAATTTAATTCGATAAGAATTTAGATTATTTCATAGGTATTTTGTATACATATTTTTATACGCATTTACATTATTTAATCTGTGTCTTGTATATATATTTTTATGCAAATTAATTTTTTGTGCATTTTTGTACATATATTTTCATAGAAATTTGCGTTATTTTATGTGTTTTTTGCATATGTTTTTTCATAAAAATTTATATTATTTCATTGGTATTTTGTTAATTTATTTTGATACGAATTACATGATTATATGTATATTTTGTGCATATTTTTTATACGTATTTACATTATTTAATGTGTATTTGTATAAATATTTTCATACAAATTTACTTTATTTTATGTATTTTGTACATATATATTTCAATTAAAATTTAGCTTATTTTGTGTGTATTTTGTATATCTATTTTCATACAAATTTAATTACTTTTGTGTATTTTTGTATATACTTTTATATAAATTTACGTTATTTTATGTGTATTTTGTATATTTATATTAATAAAAATACACATTTTTTTATTGGTATATTGTTTATTTATTTTGATACGAATTTACATTAAATTATGTGTATTTTGTATACATTTTTTATACGTATTTACCTCATTTTATGTGTATTTTTTATATATATTTTTATAGAAATCTACGTTATTTTTGTGTATTCGTATATATATTTTGAAACAAATTTACATTGTTTTATATGTATTTTGCATATCTATTTCAATACAGATTTACCTTATTGTATGTGTATTTTGTATATTTATTTTAATACAAATAAAAAATTTTATGTGTATTTTCGTAAATATATTTTTATAAAGAAAATGCGTTATTTTATTGGTATTTTGCATCTTTATTTTCATACAAATTTACATTATTTTATTAACATTCTGTGTATTTTTTTATACGATTTTACATTATTCTATTTGTGTTTTGTATATATATTTTTTATACATATTTACATTATTTAATGAGTATTTTGTATATATATTTTATACAAATTTACGTTAATTTAAGTGTATTTGTTTATATATTTTCATTCAAATTTACATTATTTTATGTGTATTTTGTATATGTATTTCAATACAAATTTACCTAATTTTATGTGTATTTTGTATATTTATTTTCATACAAATTTAATTTATTTTTGTGTATTTTTATATATAGTTTTATACAAATTTACGTTATTTTATGTGTATTTTATATATGTATTTTCATACAAATACACATTCTCTTATTGATATTTTCCTTATTTATTTTATCAGAAATTTACATTATTAAATGTGTATTTTGTATATATATTTTTATACGCATTTACATCATTTCATGTGTATTTAGTATATATATTTATATAGAAATCCACGTTATTTTAAGTGTATTCGTATATATATTTTGAAACAAATCTTCATTATTTTATGTGTATTTTGTATATATATTTCATTACAAATTTGCCTTATTTTATGTTTATTTTTATATCTATTTTCATTCAAATTCAAATTATTTTATATGTATATATTTATTTGTATATACGTTCTTTTATGTGTATTTTCTATATATATTTTCATTCAAAATTACATTATTTTATCGGTATTTTGCTCATTTTTTTCGATACGAGTTTAGATTATTTCATGTGTATTTTCTATACATATACATATAGAGTAAATTTCTATGAAAATATATATTCAAAATACATATAAAATTTTGTAAATAAGTATAAAAATATATATATCAAATACACCTAAAAAAATGAAAATTCGTATCAAAAAAAAAAAAAATCCGATAAAAGAACGTATATTTGTAGGAATACACATAAAATATTTAAATTTGTATTGAAATAAATATACAAAATGCACATACAATAATGTAAACTTGTATTGAAAGAGATATGCAAAAATACATATAAAACAATGTAAATTTGTTCAAAATATATATACGAATACACATAAAATAACGTGGATTTCTATAAAAATATATATACAAAATACACAAAAAAATTAAGTAAATACGAATAAAAAAAATGTATACAAAATACACATATAATAATGTAAATTCGAATCAAAATAAATAAACAAAATACCAATAAAAGAATGTGTATTTTTATAAATATAAATATACAAAATACACATACAAAATATACATAAAATAAGGTAAATTTGTAATGATATATATGTACAAAATACACATAAAATAATGTAAATTTATATGAAAATATATACAAATACACATAAAATTCCATGAATTTGTGTATTTGTATTCAAAATAAATTTTAAATAATGTAAATGCGTATAAAAAATATATACAAAGTACATATAAAATAATGTATTTTCGTATCAATATAAATCAACAAAACACCAATAAAATAATATATATTTGAATGAAAATAGATTAACAAAATACACATAACATAACTAAAATTTGTATTAAAATATATACAAAAATATATAGAAATAATTTGAGTTTGTATGAAAATAGATATTCAAAATACGCATAAAACTAGTTAAATTTCTTTTGAAATATATATACAATATACCCATAAAATATTGTAAATTTGTGTCAAAATATATAAACAAATACACATAAAATAACGTAAATTTGTAGGAAAATAATATACAAAATACACATAGAATAATTTCAAATCGTATCGATATGAATGAGAAGATTATCAATAAAATAATGTATATTTGTATGAAAATAAAGATGCAAAATACCCATGAAATAAAGCATATTTTTATATAAATACATATACAAAAATACACATAGAATAATTAAATTTGTATTAAAATTAATATACAAAATACATATACAATAAAGTAAATTTGTATTGAAAAAATATGCAAAATACACATAAAAGTGTAAATTTGTTTCAAAATCTATTTAAGAATACACATAAAATAACGTAGATTTCTATAGGAATATATATACAAAATACACATGAAATGATGTCAATACGTATAAAAATTTATATACAAAATGCACATTAAATAATGTAAATTCGCGTCAAAATAAATAAACAAAATATCAATAAAAGAATGTGTATTTGTATGAAAATAGATATACAAAATACACATAAAATAACCTGAAATTGTATAAAACATTTTAAACATGTATAAAAATATATTATATTATATATATATTTTTTTGAAATTTGCGATATTTATGTGTATTTTGTATATGTTTTCTCATACAAATTTACATTATTTTATTGGTATTTTGTTTATTTATTTTGATACGAATTTACATTATTTTATATGTACTTTGTATATATATTTTTATACGCATTTACATTATTTGATATTTATTTTGAATATATATCTTTATACAAATTCATGGTATTTTATGTGCATTTGTATATATATTTTCATATAAATTTACATTATTTTATGTGTATTTTGTACATATATTTCATTACAAATTTACCTTATTTTATGTTTATTTTGTATATTTATTTCATTTAATATTGAATTATTATATGTGTATATTTGTATTTGTATTTAGATTATTTTAAGTGTATTTTCTATATATATTTTCATCCAAAAAATTACATTATTTTATTGGTATTTTGTTAATTTAATTCGATAAGAATTTAGATTATTTCATAGGTATTTTGTATACATATTTTTATACGCATTTACATTATTTAATGTGTGTTTTGTATATATATTTTTATGCATATTTACTTTATTTTATGTGCATTTTTGTACCATATGCATGTAAATATGCAAAAAAAAGATACATACAAAATACACAGAATAATGTAAAATCGTATCAAAATAAATACACAGAATATCAATAAAAAAAAGTAAATTTGTATGAAAATAAAGAAGCAAAATACACATACAAAAGCATATTTTTATAAAAATATGTATAAAAAACACACATCAAATAATTAAATTTGTATTATAATAAATATACAAAATGCACCTACAATATGGTAAATTTATATTGAAATAGATATGCAAAACACACATGAAACAATGTAAATTTATTTCAAAATATATATACGAATACACATAAAAAAGTAAATTTCTATAAAAATATATATAAAAAATACATAAAAAATACACACAAATAATTTAAATTTGTATGAAAATAAACATACAAAATACACATAAAATTAGGTAAATTTGTATTGAAATTCATATACAAAATACACATATATATATATGAATATATATATATATATATATATATATATATATATATATATATATATATATATATATATATATATATATATATATATATATATATATATATATATATATATATATATATATATATATATATATATATATATATATATATATATATATATATATATATATATATATATATATATATATATATATATATATATATATATATATATATATATATATATATATATATATATATATATATATATATATATATATATATATATAAAAATATATATAATATATATATATACCAAAATGTAAATTTGTTTCAAAATATATATACGAATTAACAAAATAACGTAGATTTCTAAAAAAAATTATATACAAAATACACATAAAATGAAGTAAATAAGTATAAAAAAATGTATACAAAATACACATATAAATTTGAATGAAAATATATATACAAATACACATAAAATAATATGAATTTGTATAAAATTTGTTTCAAAATATATACGAATACACACAATAAAATAACGTAAATTTTTATGAAAATGTATATACAAAATACAAATAAAATAATTTAAATACATAGAAAAATATATATACAAAATACACATAAAATAATGTAAATTCGTATCAAAATAAATAAACAAAATTCCAATAAAAGAATGTATATTTGTAGGAAAATATATATACAAAATGCAAATAAAATAAGTAGAATTTGTATAAGAATATATACAGAAATACAAAAAAATAATTTAAATTTGTTTCAAATTATATATGCAAAATACACATAAAATTAGGCAAATTTGTATTTAAATACATATAAAATTCATATATATATATATATATATATATATATATATATCTATATATATATATATATATATATATATATATATATATATATATATATATATATATATATATACAAAATACACATAGAATAATGTTAAATCGTATCAAAATAAATAAACAGAATATCAATAAAATAATGTAAATTTGTATGAAAGTAAAGATGCAAAATACCCATATTGTAACGCATATTTGCATAAAAATATATATACGAAAATACACATAAAATGAAGTAAATACGTATAAAAAAATAATACAAAATACACATAAAATAATGTAAATTCGTATCAAAATAAATAAACAAAATACCAATAAAAGAATGTGTATTTGTATAAATATAAATATACATAATACACATAAAAAGTATTATATAAATTTACGTTATTTTATGCGTATTTTTTATATTAATATTTATACAAATACACATTCTTTTATTGGTATTTTGTTTATTTATTTTGATACGAATTTACATTATTTTATGTGTATTTTGTATACCTTTTTTTTATACGTATTTACTTCATTTTACGTGTATTTTGTATATATATTTTCATAGAAATCTACGTTATTTTATCTGTATTCGTATATATATTTTGAAACAAATTTACATAGTTTTATATGTATTTTGCATATCTATTTCAATACAAATTTAAATTAGTGTATGTGTATTTTGTATAATTATTTTAATACAAATTTAAATTTTTTATGTGTATTTTGGTATATATATTTTTATAAGAAAATGTGTTATTTTATGGGTATTTTTCTTCTTTATTTTCATACAAATTTACATTATTTTATTAATATTCTGAGTATTTATTTTGATACGATTTTACAATATATATATTCTATGTTTTCTATATATATATATATATATATATATATATATATATATATATATATATATATATATATATATATATATATATATATATATATATATATATATATATATATATATATATATATATATATATATATATATATATTTCATACAAATTTACGTTATTTTAAGTGTATTTGTTTATGTATTTTCATTCAAATCTACATTATTTTATGTGTATTTTGTATACGTATTTCAACACAAATTTACATAATTTTATGTGTATTTTGTATATTTATTTTCATACAAGTTTAAATTATTTTTGTGTATTTTTGTATATATTTTTATACAAATTTAGGTTATTTTATGTGTATTTTGTATATATATTTTCATACAAATACACATTCTTTTATCGATATTTTGTTTACTTATTTTGACGCGAATTTACATTATTTAATGTGTATTTAGTATATATATTTTTATACGTATTTATATCATTTCATGTGTATTTTGTATATATATTTTTATAGAAATCTACGTTATTTTATGTGTGTTTGTATATATATTTTGAAACAAAGTTACACTGTTTTATGTGTATTTTGCATATTTTATCAATACAAATTTTCCTTATTGTATGTGCATTTTGTATATTAATTTTAATACAAATTTAATTATTCTATGTGTATTTTTGTTTATGTAATTTTATAAAAATATGCTTTATTTTATGGGTATTTTGCATCTTTATTTACATACAAATTTACATTATTTTATTGATACTCTGTGTATTTGTTTTGATACGATTTTACATTATTCCATGTGTATTTTGTATATATATTTGATACAAATGTACGTTATTTTATGTGTAATTCTTTTCATTTCATACAAATTTACATTATTTTATGTGTATTTTGTACATGTATTTAAATACAAATTTAACTAATAATATGTGTATTTTGTATATCTATTTTCATACAAATTGAATTTTTTTTGTGTGTGTTTATATATTTTTATACAAATTTTTGCTACTTTATGTGTATTTTGTATATTTATTTTCCAAAAAATATACGTTCTTTTATCGGAATTTTGTTTATTTATTTTGATACGAATTTACATTATTTTAGGGGTATTTGGTATATATATTTTTATACCTATTTACATCATTATATATGTATTTTATATGCATATTTTCATAGAAATTTACTCTATTTTATGCGTATTCGTATATATCTTTTGATAAAAATTTACATTATTTAAGTGTATTTTGCATATCTATTTTAATATAAATTTACTTTATTGTATGTGCATTTTTTATATTTATCTTAATACAAATTTAATTATTTCATGTGTATTTTTGTATATTTATTTTTATTACATTTACATTATTTTATTGATATTCTGTTTATTTATTTTTATACGAGTTAATATTATTTTATGTGTATTTTGTATATATATATATTTTTTTACATATTTACATTATATAATGTTTATTTTGTATATATATTTTATCCAAATTTACGTTATTTTATGTGTATTTCTTTATATATTTTCATACAAATTTACATTATTTTATGTGTATTTTGTATAAGTATTTCAATACAAATTTGCCTAGTTTTATGTGTATTTTGCATATCTATTTTCAAACTAGTTTAACTTATTTTTGTGTATTTTTGTATATATTTTTATAAAAAATTTACTTATTTTATTTGTATTTTGTATATATATTTTCCTACAAATATGCACTCTTTTATTTGAATTTTGTCTATTTATTTTGATACGAATTTACATTATTTTATGTGTGTTTTGTATATATACTTTTCTACGTATTTAAATTATTTTATGTGTATTTTGTATATACATTTTCATAAAAATTTACGTTATTTTCTTGTGTGTATTCGTATATATTTTCAAACAAATTTTATACAAATTCATGTTATTTTATGTGTATTTGTATAAATATTTTCATACAAATTTAGATGTGTATTTTGTATACATTTTTTAATACGTATTTACTTAATTTTATGTGTATTTTGTATATATATTTCTATAGAAATCTACGTTATTTTGTGTATTCGTATATATATTTTTAAACAAATTTACATAGTTTTATATGTATTTTGCATATCTATTTCAATACAAATTTACCTTAATGAATGTGCATTTTGTATATTTATTTTAATACAAATTTAAATATTTTATGTGTATTTTGGTACATATGTATTTTCTAAAAAATGCGTTATTTTATGGGTATTTTCCATCTTTATTTTCATACAATTTTACATTATTTTATTAATATTCTGTGTATTTATTTTGATACGATTTTACCCTATTCTATTTGTGTTTTGTATATATTTTTTTCATTCATATTTGCATTATTTAATGTGTATTTTGTAAATATATTTTATACAAATTTACGTTATTTAAAGTGTATTTGTTTATATATTTTCATTCAAATTTACATTATTTTATGTGTATTTTGTATATGTATTTCAATACAAATTTACCTAATTTTATGTGTATTTTGTATATTTATTTTCATATAAATTTAAATTAGTTTTGTGTATTTTTGTATGTATTTTTTATATATATTTTTATAGAAAATTACGTTTTTTTATGTGTATTCGTATATATATTTTGAAATAAATTTACCTTGTTTTATGTGTGTTTTGCATATCTATTTTAATACAAATTTACCATATTGTTTGATCATTTTGTATATTAATTTTAATATAAATTTAATTATTTTATGTGTATTTTTGTATATGTATATTTATAAAAAATACAAATTTACATTATTTTATTGACATTCTGTGTATTTATTTTGATACAATTTTACATTATTCTATGTGTATTTTGTATATATATTTTATAAAAATGTAAGCTAAATTTGAATTGAAATCTATATACAAAATACATAAAATAATGTAAATTTGTATCAAAATATTTATACAAATACACATAATAAAGTAAATTTTTTTAAAAAATATATAAACAAAATACACATTAAAAAATGTAAATACGTATAAAAAAAATATGTACAAAATACACATATAATCATGTAATTCGTATCAAAATAAATAAACAAAATACCAATAAAATAATGTAAATTTGTGTGAGAAAACATATACAAAATACACATAAAATAACGCAAATTTCTATAAAAATATATGTACAAAAATGCACATAAAATAAAGTAAATTTGCATAAAAATATATATACAAAACACACATTAGATAATGTAAATGAGTAAAAAAATATGTATACAAAATACCTATGAAATAATCTAAACTCGTATCGAATTAAATTAAGAAAATTCCAATAAAATAATGTAATTTTGGTTGAAAATAAATATAGAAAATATACATAAAATAACCTAAATACAAATACAAATATACACATAAATTAATTTAAAATTAAAAGAAATAAATATAAAAAATAAACATAAAATAAGGTAAATTTGTAATGAAATATATGTAAAAATACACATAAAATAATATAAATTTGAATGAAAATATATATACAAATACACATAAAATAACATGAATTTGTATAAAATTTTATCAAAATATATACGAATATACACAATAAAATAACGTAATTTTTTATGAAAATATATATACAAAATACACATAAAATAATGTAAATATGTAAGAAATATATATACAAAATACACCTAGAATAATGTAAAATTGTATCAATATAAATGTACAGAATATCAATAAAGTAATGTAAAAATTAAAACAAAGATTATCTAATGTGTGTTTTGTATATATATTTTTACGCAAATTTATTTTATGTTCATTTTTGTACATATATTTTTATAGAAATTTGCGTTATTTTATGTATATAGTTTTATATAAATTTACTTTATTTTATGTGCATTTTGTATATTTATATTTACACAAATACACATTCTTTTATTGGTATATTGTTTATTTATATTATACGAATTTACATTATTTTATGTGTATTTTGTATATATTTTTTATACGTATTTACTTAATTTTATGTGTATTTTGTATATGTATTTTTATAGAAATCTACGTTATTTTATGTGTATTCGTGTATATATTTTGAAACAAATTTACATTATTTTATATGTATTTTGCATATCTATTTCAATACAAATTTACCTTATTGTATGTGCATTTTGTATATTTATTTTAATACAAATTCAAATATTTTATGTGTATTTTGGTATCTATAATTAAAAAAAAAAAGCGTTATTTTATAGGTATTTTGCATCTTATTTTATTAATATTCTGTGTATATATTTTGATACGATTTTGTATATATTTTTTTTATACATATTTACATTATTTAATGTGTGTTTTGTATATATATTTCAAACAAAATTATGTTATTATATGTGTATTTGTTTATATATTTTCTTTCAAATTTACATTATTTTATGTGTATTTTGTATACAAAATACACATAAAATAACGTAAATTTGTATAAAACTTTATACAAAAATGCACAAAGGTAATTAAATTTGTATGAAAATAGATATACAAAAATACACTTACATTATTTTATGTGTATTTTGTAGACATTTTTTTATACGTATTTACTTAATTTTATGTGTATTTTGTATATATATTTTTATAGAAATCTACCTCATTTCATGTGTATTCGTATTTATATTTTGAAACAAATTTACATTGTTTATATGTATTTTGCATATCTATTTTTGTGTATTCTGTATTTATTTTTGTTTTACATAGAATAATGTAAAATTGTATCAAAATAAGTACACAGAATATCAATAAAATAATTTAAATTTGTATGAAAATAAAACTGTGTAAATTTGTTTCAAAATATATATACAAATACACATAAAATAACGTAGATTTCTATAGAAATATATATACAAAATACACATGAAATTATGTAAATACGTATAAAAATATATATATAAAATACATATTAAGTAATGTAAATTCGTGTCAAAATAAATAAACAAAATATCATGAGAAGAATGTGTATTTGTATGAAAATAAATAATAGATAATAAATTTGTATGAAATATATATGCAAGATACACATTAAATAATGTAAATATGTATAAAAAAAATATATACAAAAAACAAATAGAATAATGTAAAATCGTATCAAAATAAATACACCGAATATTAATAAAATAATGTAAATTTGTATGAAAATAAAGATGCAAAATTCCCATCAAATAGCGCAATTCTAATAAAAATATATATATCAAAATACACATAAAATATTTAAATTTGTATTGAAATAAATATACAAAATGCACATAAAATAAGGTAAACTTCTATTGAAAGAGATATGCAAAAATACATATAAAACAATGTAAATTTGTTTCAAAATATATATACGAATACACATAAATTAACGTAGATTTCTATAAAAATATATATACAAAATACACATATAATTAGGTAAATACGTATAAAAAGATGTAAACAAATTACACATAAAATAATATAAATTCGAAACAAAATAAATAAATAAAATACCAATAAAAGAATGTGTATTTGTATAAATATAAATGTACAAAATAAACATACAAAATAAACATAAAATAAGGTAAATTTGTAATGAAATATATGTACAAAATACACATAAATTAATGTAAATTTATATGAAAATATATATACAAATACACATAAAATACCATGAATTTGTATAAAATTATATATTCAAAATAAATATTAAATAATGTAAATGCGTATAAAGATATATATAAAAAGTAAATATAAAATAATGCAAATTCGTATCAATATAAATCAACAAATTACCAATAAAATAATATATATTTGAATGAAAATAGATTTACAAAATACACATAATATAACTAAAATTTGTATTGAAATATATACAAAAATACATAAAAATAATTTGAGTTTGTATGAAAATAGATATTCAAAATACACATAAAACTAGGTAAATTTCTTTTGAAATATATATACAAAATACCCATAAAATATTGTAAATTTGTCAAAATATATAAACAAATACACATAAAATAACGTAAATTTGTATGAAAAATATATACAAAATACACATAGAATAATGTCAAATCGTATTAAAATGAATGAGCAGAATATTAATAAAATAACGTAAATTTGTATGAAAATAATGATGCAAAATACCCATAAAATAAAGCATATTTTTATAAAAATACATATACAAAAATACACATAGAATAATTAAATTTGTATCAAAATTAATATACAAAATGCATATACAATAAGGTCAATTTGTATTGAAAAAATATGCAAAATACACATAAAAGTGTAAATTTGTTTAAAAATCTATATACGAATACACATAATATAACGTAGATTTCTATAGAAATATATATACAAAATACACATGAAATGATGTAAATACGTATAAAAATATATATACAAAATACACATGAAATAATTTAAATTCTCGTCAAAATAATTAAACAAAATATCAATAAAAGAATGTTTATTTGTATGAAAATAGATATACAAAATACTCCTAAAATAACCTAACTTTGTATAAAACTATATACAAAAATACACAAAAATAATTTAAATTTGTATGAAAATAAATATACAAAATACACATAAAATTAGGTAAATTTGTATTGAAATACATATACAAAATACACATCAAATAATGTAAATTTGAATGAAAATATATAAACAAATACACTTAAAATAACGTAAATTTGTATAAAAAATAAATATACAAAATACACATAAAATTAGGTAAATTTGTATTGAAATAAATATACAAAATACACATAAAATAATGGAAGTTTGAATGAAAATATATAAACATATACACTTAAAATAACGTAAATTTGTATCAAATATATATACAAAATACTAATTAAATAATGTAAATATGTATACAAAAAATATATACAAAACACAAATACAATAATGTAAAATCGTATTAAAATAATACACAGAATATTAATAAAATAATGAAAATTTGTATGAAAATAAAGATGCAAAATAGCCATAAAATAACGCATTTTTTATAAAAATATATATACCAAAATACACATAAAATATTAATATTTGTATTAAAATAAATATAAAAATTCACATACTGTTAGGTAAATTTATTTTGAAATAGATATGCAAAATACAAAAAAAACAATGTAAATTTGTTTCAAAATATATATACGAATACACATAAAATATCGTTGATTTCTATAAAAATATATACAAAATACACATAAAATGAAATAAATACGTATAAAAAAATTAATACAAAATACACATAAAAATCGTATCAAAATAAATAAACAAAATACCAGTAAAAGAAAGTGTATTTGTATAAATATAAATATACAAAATACACATAAAATATCGTAAATTTCTATAAAACTATATACAAAAATACACAGAAGTTATTAAATTTGTAAGAAAATATATATACAAAATACTGCTAAAATAAGCTAAATTTTAATTGAAATATACATACAAAATACATAAAATAATGTAAATCTGTATCAAAATATTTATACAAAAACATATAATAACGTAGATTTGTTTAAAAATATATAAACAAAATATACATTAAGTAATGTAAATACGTATAAAAAATATGTTCAAAATACACATATAATCATGTAATTCGTATCAAAAATTTGCATGAAAATATATATACAAAACACACACTAAATAATGTAAATGCGTACATAAAATAACCTAAATTTGTATAAAACTATATACAAAAATACACAAAAATAATTTAAACCTGTTTGAAAAGAAATATACAAAATACACATAAAATTAGGTAAATTTGTATTGAAATACATATAAAAAATACACATCAAATAATGTAAATTTGAATGAAAATATATAAACAAATACACTTAAAATAACGTAAATTTGTATCAAATATATATGCAAGATACACATTAAATAATGTAAATGTGTATAAAAAAATATATACACAAAACAAATAGAATAATGTAAAATCGTATCAAAATAAATACACAGAATATCAATAAAATAATGTAAATTTGTATGAAAATAAAGATGCTAAATTCCCAAAAATTATCGCATTTTTTATAAAAATATATATACCAAAATACACATAAAATATTTAAATTTGTATTGAAATAAATATACAAAATGCATATTCAGTAAGGTAAATTTGTATTAAAAGAGATATTCAAAAATACATATAAAACAATGTAAATTTGTTTTAAAATATATATACGAATACACATAAAATAAAGTAGATTTCTATAGAAATATATATACAAAATACATATGAAATTATGTAAATACGTATAAAAATATATATACAAAATAAATATCAAATAATGTAAATTCGTGTCAAAATAAATAAACAAAATATCATGAAAAGAATGTGTATTTGTATGAAAATAGATAATTGATAATAAATTTGTATAAAATATGTATGGAAGATACACATTAAATAATGTAAATATGTATAAAAAAGTATATACAAAAAACAAATAGAATAATGTAAAATCGTATCAAAATAAATACACCGAATATTAATAAAATAATGTAAATTTGTATGAAAATAAAGATGTAAAATTCCCATAATATAGAGCATTTCTTATAAAAATATATATACCAAAATACACATAAAATATTTAAATTTGTATTGAAATAAATATAAAAAATTCACATACAATAAGGTAAATTTGTATTGAAAGAGATATGCAAAAATACATATAAAACAATGTAAATTTGTTTCAAAATATATATACGAATACAAATAAAAAACGTAGATTTCTATATAAATATATATACAAAATACACATAAAATTAAGTAAATACGTATCAAAAAATGTATACAAAATACACATAAAATAATGTAAATTCGAATTAAAATAAATAAACAAAATACCAATAAAAGAATGTGTATTTGGATAAATATAAATATACAAAATACACATACAAAATCAACATAAAATAAGGTAGATTTGTAAAAAAATATATGTACAAAATACACATAAAATAATGTAAATTTATATAAAAATATATATACAAATACACATAAAATACCATGAATTAGTATAAAAATATATATTCAAAATAAATATTAAATAATGTAAAAGCGTATAAAAATATATATACAAAGTACATATAAAATAATGTAAATTCGTATCAATATAAATCAACAAAACACCAATAAAATAATATATATTTGAATGAAAATAAATTTACAAAATACACATAACATAACTAAAATTTGTATTAAAATATATACAAAAATACATAGAAATAATTTGAGTTTGTATGAAAATAGATATACAAAATACACATAAAACTAGGTAAATTTCTTTTGAAATGTATATACAAAATAGCCATAAAATATTGTAAATTTGTGTCAAAATATATAAACAAATACACATAAAATAACGTAAATTTGTATGAAAAATATATACAAAATGCACATAGAATAATGTCAATTCGTATCAAAATGAATGTGCAGAATATCAATAAAATAATGTAAATTTGTATGAAAATAAAGATGCAAAATACCCAAAAAATAAAGCATATGTTTATAAAAATAGATACAAAAATACACATCGAATAATTAAATTTGTATTAAAATTAATATACAAAATGCGTATATAATAAGGTAAATTTGTATTGAAAAAATATGCAACATACACGTTTACTCATACAAATTTATATTATTTTATTGGTATTTTGTTTATTTATTTTGATACGAATTACATGATTATATGTGTATTTTGTATATATTTTTTTATACGTATTTACATTATTTAATGTGTATTTTGTTTATATATTTTCATACAAATTTACGTTATTATATGTGTATTTGTATAAATATTTTGATACAAATTTAGCTTATTTTGTGTGTATTTTGTATATATTTTCATACAAATTTAATTACTTCTCTGTATTTTTGTATATAATTTTATATAAATATACGTTATTTTATGTGTATTTTGTATATTTATATTTATACAAATACACATTCTTTTATTGGTATTTTGTTTATTTATTTTGATACGAATTTACATTATTTTATGTGTATTTTGTATACATTTTTTTATACGTTTTTACTTTATTTTATGTGTATTTTGTATATATATTTTTATAGAAATCTACGTAATTTTATGTGTATTCGTATATATATTTTGAAACAAATTTACATTGTTTTATATGTATTTTGCATATCTAGTTCAATACAAATTTACCTTATTGTATGTGTTTTTTGTATATTTATTTTAATACAAATTTAATTTTTTGATGTGTATTTTGGTATATATATTTTTATAAATAAAAAAAATGCGTTATTTTATGGGTATTTTGCTTCTTTATTTTCATACAAATTTACATTATTTTATTAATATTCTTTGTATTAATTTTGATACGATTTTACATTATTCTATTTGTGTTTTGTACATATTTTTTTTATACAAATTTACGTTATTTTAAGTGTATTTGTTTATGTATTTTCATTCAAATTTACATTATTTTATGTGTATTTTGTGTATGTATTTCAATACAAATTTACCTAATTTTATGTGTATTTTGTATATTTATTTTCATACAAATTTAAAATATTTTTGTGTATTTTTGTATATAGTTTGATACAAATTTTGTTATTTTATGTGTATTTTGTATATCTATTTTCATACAAATACACGTTCTTTTATTGATATTTTGTTTATTTATTTTGACGCGAATTTACATTATTTAATATTTATTTTTTATATATATTTTTATACGTATTTACATCATTTCATGTGTATTTTGTATAGTTTTAGACAAATTTATATTATTTAATGTCTATTTTGTATATCTATTTTCATACAAATTGAAATTTATTTCAAATTTTCAAATTTTCAAATTTTCGTAATCTTATAGAAATATATATACCAAAATACACATAAAATATTTAAATTTGCATTGAAATAAATATACAAAATGCACATACAATAAGGTAAATTTGTATTGAAAGAGATATGCAAAAATACATATAAAACAATGTAAATTTGTTTCAAAATATATATACGAATACAAATAAAAAAACGTAGATTTCTATAAAAATATATATACAAAATACACATAAAAATAAGTAAATCCGTATAAAAAAATGTATACAAAATACACATAAAATAATGTAAATTCGATATAAAATAAATAAACAAAATACCAATAAAAGAATGTGTATTTGGATAAATAAAAAAAATAAAAAATACACAAACAAAATAAACATAAAATAAGGTAGATTTCTAAAAAAAGATATGTACAAAATACACATAAAATAATGTAAAAATATATAAAAATATATATATAAATACACATAAAATACCATGAATTTGTATAAAAATATATATATTCAAAATAAATATTAAATAATGTAAAAGCGTATAAAGATATATATACTAAGTACATATAAAATAATGTAAATTCGTATCAATATAAATCAACAAAACACCATTTATATAATATATATTTGAATGAAAATAAATTTACAAAATACACATAACATAACTAAAATTTGTATTAAAATATACACAAAAATACATAGAAATAATTTGAGTTTGTATGAAAATAGATATACAAAATACACATAAAACTAGGTAAATTTCTTTTGAAATGTATATACAAAATACCCATAAAATATTGTAAATTTTTGTCAAAATATATAAACAAATACACATAAAATAACGTAAATTTGAATGAAAAATATATACAAAATACACATAGAATAATGTCAATTCGTATTAAAATGAATGAGCAGAAAATCAATGAAATAATGTAAATTTGTATGGAAATATACATGCAAAATACCCAAAAAATAAAGCATATGTTTATAAAAATACAGATACAAAAATACACATCGAATAATTAAATTTGTATCAAAATTAATATACAAAATGCGTATATAATAAGGTAAATTTGTATTGAAAAAATATGCAACATACACGTTTACTCATACAAATTTATATTATTTTATTGGTATTTTGTTTATTTATTTTGATACGAATTACATGATTATATGTGTATTTTTTTATACGTATTTACATTATTTAATGTGTATTTTGTTTATATATTTTCATACAAATTTACGTTATTATATGTGTATTTGTATAAATATTTTGATACAAATTTACTTTATTTTATGTATTTTGTATATATATTTCAATTCAAATTTAGCTTGTTTTGTGTGTATTTTGTATATAATTTCATACACATTTAATTACTTCTGTGTATTTTTGTATATAGTTTTATATAAATTTACGTTATTTTATGTGTATTTTGTATATTTATATTTATACAAATACACATTCTTTTATTGGTATTTTGTTTATTTATTTTGATACGAATTTACATTATTTTATGTGTATTTTGTATACATTTTTTTATACGTATTTACTTCATTTTATTTATACAAAATACAAATAAAATAACTAAAATTTGTATAAAAATAAATAGAAAAATACACAAAAATAATTTAAAATTGTTTGAAAATATATATGCAAAATACATATAAAGTTAGGCATATTTCTATTGAAATACATATACAAAATACACATAAAATAATGTAAATTTGTATGAAAATATATAAACAAATACACATTAAATAGCGTAAATTTGGATAAAATATATATACAAAATATACATTAAATAATGTAAATATGTATAAATATATATATATATATATATATCTATATATATATATATATATATATATATATATATATATATATATATATATATATATATATTTATATATATATATATATATATATATATACAAAATACACATAGAATAATGATTAATCGTATCAAAATAAATAAACAGAATATCAATAAAATAATTTAAATTTGTATGAAAATAAAGATGCAAAATACTCATATAATAACGCATATATGCATAAAAATATATATACAAAAATACACATGAAATAATTAAATTTGTATTGAAATAAATATACAAAATGCATATACAATAAAGTAAATTTGTATTGAAATACATATGCAAAATACACATCAATAATGTAAATTTGTATCAAAATATATATACGAATACACATAAAATAGAGTAAATTTCTATGAAAATATACATACAAAATACATATAAAATGATGTAAATGGTATAAAAATATATATACCAAATACACCTATAATAATGTAAATTCGTATCAAAATAAACAAACAAAATTCCGATAAAAGAACGTATATTTGTAGGAAAATAAATATACAAAATACACATAAAATAACGAGAATTTGTATAAAAATATATACAAAAAAAACAAAAATAATTTCAATTTTTATGAAAATTGATATACAAAATACACATATAATTAGTTAAATTTGTTCAAATTTGTACATGTACAAAATACACATAAAATAATGAAAATTTGTATGAAATGAAAACAAATACACATAAAATAAAGTACATTTGTATTAAATATATATACAAAATACACATTGAAAATAATGTAAAATCGTATCAAAATAAATACACAAAATATTAATAAAATAATGTAAATTTGAATGAAAATAAAGATGCAAAATACCAATAAAATGAAGCATATTTTTATAAAAATACATATACATAAATACACATTCAATAATAAAATTTATAGTAAAATTAATATACAAAATGCACATACAATAAGGTAAATTTTTATTAAAAAAATATGCAAAATACACATAAAACAATGTAAATTTGTTTCAAAATATATATACGAATACATATAAAATAACACAGATTTCTATAGAAATATATATACAAAATACACATTTCTAATATTTATTTTAATACAAATTCAAATATTTTATGTGTGTCTTCGTATATATATTTTTATAAAAAATGCGTTATTTACTGGTAATTTTCATTCAAATTTATATTATTTTATTATTATTCTGTGTATTTATTTTGATACGATTTTACATTATTCTATTTGTGTTTTGTATATATTTTTTTTATACATATTTATATTATTTAATGTGTATTTTGTATATATATTTCAAACAATTTTACGTTATTTTAAGTGTATTTATTTATATATTTTCTTTCAAACTAACATTATTTGATGTGTATTTTGTATATGTATTTCAATACAAATTTGCCTAATTTTATGTGTATTTTGCATATCTATTTTCAAACAAATTTAAATAATTTTTGTGTTTTTTTATATATTTTTATACAAATTTTAGTTATTTTATTTGTATTTTATATATATATTTTCCTACAAATATACATTCTTTTATTGGAATTTTATCTATTTATTCTGATACGAATTTACTTTATTTTATGTGTATTTGTATATATATTTTCATACAAATCTACATTATTTTATGTGCATTTTTACATATATTTCATTACAAATTTACCTTATTTTATGTTTATTTTGAATTTTTATTTCATTCAAGTTTAAATTATTTTTTGTGTATATATGTATTTGTATTTAGGTTATTTTATGTGTATTTTCTATATATATTTTCATCAAAAACTACATTATTTTATTGGTATTTTGTTAGTTTAATTCGATACGAATTTAGATTATTTCATAGGTATTTTGTATACATATTTTTATACGCATTTACATTATTGAATGTGTGTTTTGTATATTTATTTTTATGCAAATTTACTTTATTTTATGTGTATTTGTATAAATATAAATATACAAAATGCACATAAATTAAGGTAAATTTATATAAAACAATATACAAAGATACACAAAAGTAATTAAATTTGTATGAAAATAGATATACAAAATATACACAAAATTAGCTTAAATTGAATTGAAATATATGTACAAAATACATAAAATAAAGTAAATTTGTATCAAAATATTTTTACAAATACACATATAATTACGTAAATTTTATAAAAAAAAATATATAAACAAAATACACATTAAATAATGTAATTACGTATAAAAAATATATACAAAATACACATATAATCATGTAATTCGTATCAAAATAAATAAACAAAATACCAATAAAATAATGTAAATTTTTATGAGAAAACATATACAAAATACACAAAATAATTAAATTTCTATAAAAATATATGTACAAAAATGCACATCAAATAAATTTGCATTAAAAAATATATACAAAACACACATTACATAATGTAAATGAGTATAAACATATGTATACAAAATACCTATGAAAAAATCTAAATTCGTATCGAGTTAAATAAAGAAAATACCAATAAAATAATGTAATTTTGGATGAAAATATATAGAAAATACACATAAAATTACGTAAATACAAATACAAATATACACATAAAATAATTTATAATTGAATGAAATAAATATACAAAATAATCATAAAATAAGGTAAATTTGTAATGAAAAATATGTAAAAATACACGTAAAATAATATAAATTTGTATGAAAATATATATACAAATACACATAAAATAACGTGAATTTGTATAAAATTTTTATCAAAATATATACGAATACACACAATAAAATAATGTAAATTTTTATTAAAATACATATACAAAATACACATAAAATAATGTAAATACGTAGAAAAATATATATACAAAATACACATAAAATAATGTAAACTCGTATCAAAATAAATAAACAAAATTATAATAAAAGATTGTATATTTGTAGGAAAATATATATACAAAATACAAATAAAATAACTAAAATTTGTATAAAAATAAATACAAAAATACACAAAAATAATTTAAATACGTAGAAAAATATATATACAAAATACACATAAAATAATGTAAATTCGTAAAAAATTAAATACACAAAATTCCAATAAAAGAATGTATATTTGTAGGAAAATATATATAAAAAAACAAATAAAATAACTAAAATTTGTATAAAAATATATACAAAAATACACAAAAATAATTTAAATTTGTTTGAAAATAGATATGCAAAATACACATAAAGTTAGGCAAATTTGTATTGAAATACATATACAAAACTCACATAAAATAATGTAAATTTGTATGAAAATATATAAACAAATACATATAAAATAACGTAAATTTGGATAAAATATATATACAAAATATACATTAAATATTTTAAATATGTATAAAAATATATTATATTATATATATTTTTATTGATATTTGCGTTAATTATGTGTATTTTGTATATGTTTTCTCATAGAAATTTACATTATTTTATTGGTATTTTGTCTATTTATTTTGATACGAATTACATGATTATTTCTGTATTTTGAACATTTTTTTTATACGTATTTACATTATATAATGTCTATTTTGTTTATATATTTTTATACAAATTTACGTTATTATATGTGTATTTGTATAAGTATTTTGATACAAATTTACATTATTTTATGTATTTTGTATATATATTTCAATTCAAATTTAGCTTATTTTATGTGTATTTTGTATATCTATTTATTTTAATACAAAATCAAATATTTTATATTTTTTCGTATATATATTTTTATAAAAAATGCGTTATTTTATGGGTATTTTGCATCTTAATTTTCATACAAATTTACATTATTTTATTAATATTTTCTGTATTTATTTTGATATGTGTAATAAAAATACACAGAAGTATTTTAATTTGTATGAAAATAGATATACAAAATAAGGTAAATTCGTTTCAAATTCAATAAACAAAATTCAGATAAAAGAACGTATATTTGTAGAAAAAATAAATATACAAAATACACATAAAATAACGAAAATTTGTATGAAAATATATAAAAAAATAAACAAAAATAATTTCAATTTGTATGAAAATAAATATACAAAATACACATATATTTTGTATATCTATTTTCACACAAATTTAATTACTTTTGTGTATTTTTGCATATAGTTTTATATAAATTTACGTTATTTTATTTGTATTATTAGTATTTTGTTTATTTATTTTCATACGAGTTTACATTATTTTATGTGTATTTTGTATACCTTTTTTTATACGTATTTACTTCATTTTATGTGTATTTTGTATATTTATTTTCATAGAAATCTACGTTATTTTATGTGTATTCGTATATATATTTTGAAAAAAAATTACATGGTTTAAATGTATTTTGCATATCTGTTTCAATACAAATTTACCTTATGTATGTGCATTTTGTATATTTATTTTAATACAAATTCAAATATTTTATGTGTGTCTTGGTATATATATTTTTATAAAAAATGAGTTATTTTATGCGTATTTTGCATCTTAATTTTCATACAAATTTACATTATTTTATTAATATTCTGTGTATTTATTTTGATACGATTTTATATTATTCTATTTGTGTTTTGTATATATTTTTTTTATACATATTTACATTATTTAATGTGTATTTTTTATATATATTTTATACAAATTTACGTTATTTTAAGTGTATTTGTTTATATATTTTCATTCAAATTTACATTATTTTATGTGTATTTTGTAAATCTATTTCAATACAAATTTACCTAATTTTATGTGTATTTTGTATATTTATTTTCATACAAATTAAAATTATTTTTGTGTATTTTTGTATATAGTTTAATACAAATTTAGGTGATTTTTTGTGTATATTGTATATCTATTTTCATACAAATACACATTCTTTTATTGATATTTTGTTTATTTATTGTGACGCGATTTTACATTATTTAATGTGTATTTTATATATATATTTTTATACGTGTTTACATCATTTGATGTGTATTTTGTATATATATTTCTATAGAAATCTACGTTGATTCGTATATAGATTTTGAAATAAATTTACACAGTTTTATGTGTATTTTGCATATTTTTTCAATACAAATTTACCTTATTGTATATGCATTTTGTATATTAATTTTAATACAAATTTAGTTATGGTGTGTGTATTTTTGTATATGTATTTATATAAAAATTTCCTTTATTTTATGGGTATTTTGCATTTTTATTTTCATACAAATTGACATTATTTTATTTATATTGTTTTTTTTTAAACAATTTTACATTATTCTATGTGTATTTTGTATATCTATTTTTATACGTATTTACTTAATTTTATGTGTATTTTGTATATATATTTATATAGAAATCTACGTTATTTTATGTGTATTCGTATTTTGAAACAAATTTACATTGTTTTATATGTATTTTTGCATATCTCTTTCAATACAAGTTTACCTTATTGTATGTGCATTTTGTATATTTATTTCAATACAAATTTAAATATTTTATGTGTATTTTGGTATATATATTTAATAAGAAGTGCGCTATTTGATGGGAGTTTTTCATCTTTATTTTCATACAAATCTACATTATTTTATTAATATTCGGTGTATTTATTTTGATACGATTTTACATTATTCTATTTGTGTTTTGTATATATTTTTTTATACATATTTACATTATTTAATGTGTATTTTGTATATATATTTGATACAAATTTACGTTATTTTAAGTGTATATGTTTATATATTTTCATTCAAATTTCCATTATTTTATGTGTATTTTGTATATGTATTTCAATACAAAATTACCTAATTTTATGTGTATTTTGTATATTTATTTTCATACAAATTTAAATTATTTTTGTGTATTTTGAATATAGTTTATACAAACAGGTTATTTTATGAGTATTTTGTATATATATTTTCATACAAATACACATTTTTTTTTTGATATTTTGTTTACATTTATTTTGTAGATATTTTATATTATTTATTGTGTCTTTTTTATATATATATATATATATATATATATATATATATATATATATATATATATATATATATATATATATATATATATATATATATATATATATATATATATATATATATATATATATATATATATATATATATATATATATATATATATATATATATATATATATATATATATATATATATATATATATATATATATATATATATATATATATATATATATATATATATATATATATATATATAAGTATTTACATCATTTCATGTGTATTTTGTATATATATTTCTATAGAAATCTGCGTTATTTTATGTGTATTCGTATATAGATTTTTAAACAAATTTACACTATTATGTGCATTTTGTATATTTTTTAATACAAATTTACCTTCTTGTACGTGCATTTTGTATATTAATTTTAATACACATTTAATTATTCTATATGTGTTTTTGTATATGTATTTTTAAAAAAATATGCTTTATTTTATGGGTATTTTGCATCTTTATTTTCATACAAAATTACATTATTTTTTTGATATTCTGTGTATTTATGTTGATACGATTTTACATTATTCTATGTATATTTTTATATCTATTTTATACAAATGTACGTTATTTTATGTGAATTTGTTTTCGTTTCATACAAATTTACATTATTTTATGTGTATTTTGTACATGTATTTAAATACATATTTAACTAATTATATGTGTATTTTGTATATCTATTTTCATACAAATTGAAATTTATTTTTTTGTTTTTTTGTATATATTTTTATTCAAATTTTCGTAATTTTATGTGTATTTTGTATATTTATTTTCCTACAAATATACGTTCTTTTATCGGAATTTTGTTTATTTATTTTGATACAAATTTTATTTTTTTTAGGTGTATGTGATATATATATTTTTATACTTATTTACTTTTATGTGCATTTTGTATATTTTTTCAATACAAATTTACCTTATTGTACGTGCATTTTGTATATTAATTTTAATACACATTTAATTATTCTATGTGTATTTTTGTATATATATTTTTAAAAAAAAATATGCTTTATTTTATGGGTATTTTGCATCTTTATTTTCATACAAAATTACATTATTTTTTCATATTCTGTGTTTTTATTTTGATACGATTTTACATTATTCTATGTATATTTTGTATATCTATTTTATACAAATGTACGTTAGTTTATGTGAATTTGTTTTCGTTTCATACAAATTTATATTATTTTATGTGTATTTTGTACACGTATTTAAATACAAATTTAACTAATTATATGTGTATTTTGTATATCTATTTTCATACAAATTGAAATTTCTTTTTTTCTTTTTTTGTATATATTTTTATTCAAATTTTCGTAATTTTATGTGTATTTTGTATATTTATTTTCCTACAAATATACGTTCGAATTACGAATTTTTTTTTTTTTTAGGTGTATTTGATATATATATTTTTATACTTATTTACATAATTTTATATGTATTTTGAATATATATTATCATAGAAATTTACTCTATATGTTTATACAAAAAAACACAAAAATAATTTAAATTTGTATGAAAATAAATATACAAAATACGCATAAAATTAGGTAAATTTGTATTTAAATACATATACAAAATACACTTAAAATAATGTAAATTTGAATGAAATTATATAAACAAATACACTTAAAATAACGTTAATTTGTATAAAATATATATAAAAAATACACATTAAATAATGAAAATATGTATAAAAAAATATATACAAAACACAAATAGTATAATATAAAATCGTATCAAAATATATACACAAAATATTAATAAAATAATGTACATTTGTATGAAAACTAAGATGCAAAATACATATAAAATAACCCATTTTTTATAAAATTATATATACCAAAATACACATAAAATATTTGAATTTGTACTAAAATAAATATACAAAATGCAAATATAATAAGGTAAATTTGTATTGAAATAGAAATGCTGAATACATATAAAACAATGTAAATTTGTTTCAAAATATATATACGAATACACATAAAATAACGTAGATTTCTATAAATATATATACAAAATACAAATAAAATTAAGTAAATACGAATCAAAAATGTTTACAAAATACACATAAAATAATGTAAATTCGTATAAATATAAATAAACAAAATACCAATGAGAGAGTGTGTATTTGTATAAATATAAATATACAAAATGCACATAAAATAACGTAAATTTGTATAAAACTATATACAAAAATACACAGAAGTAATTAAATTTGTATGAAAATAGATATACAAAATACACACAAAATAAGCTAAATTTTAATTGATATATATATATACAAAATACATAAAATAAAGTAAATTCGTTTCAAAATATTTTTAACAAATACACATATAATAACGTAAATTTGTAAAAAAACATATAAACAAAATACACATTAAGTAATGTAAATACGTATAAAAAAATATTTACAAAATACACAAATAATCAAGTCATTCGTATCAAAATAAATAAACAAAAAACTAATTAAATAATGTAAATTAGTATGAGAAAACATATACAAAATATACATAAAATACCGTTTTAGGTTTCTATAAAAATATATGTACAAAAATGCACATAAAATTAGTTTGCATAAAAAATATATACAAAACACACATTAGATAATGTAAATGAGTATAAAAATATGTATACAAAATACGTATCAAATAATCTAAATTCGTATCGAGTTAAATTAAGAAAATAACAATAAAATAATGTAATTTTGGATGAAAATATATATAGAAAACACACATAAAATAGCCTAAATACAAATACAAATATACACATTTAATATTTTAAAATTGAATGAAATAAATATACAAAATAAACATAAAATAAGGTAGATTTGTAATAAAATATATGTAAGAATACACATAAAATAATATAAATTTGTTTGAAAATATATATACAAATTCACATAAAATAACATGAATTTGTATAAAATTTGTTTCAAAATATATACGAATACACACAATAAAATAACGTAAATTTTTATGAAAATGTATATATAAAATACACATAAAATAATGTAAATACGTAGAAAAATATATATACAAAATACACATAAAATAATGTAAACTCGTATCAAAATAAATAAACAAAATTATAATAAAAGATTGTATATTTGTAGGAAAATATATATACAAAATACAAATAAAATAACTAAAATTTGTATAAAAATAAATACAAAAATACACAAAAATAGTTTAAATACGCAAAAAAAATATATATACAAAATACACATAAAATAATGTAAATTCGTATAAAATTAAATACACAAAATTCCAATAAAAGAATGTATATTTGTAGGAAAATATATATAAAAAAAACTAATAAAATAACTAAAATTTGTATAAAAATATATACAAAAAAACACAAAAATAATTTAAATTTGTTTGAAAATAGATATGCAAAATACACATAAAGTTAGGCAAATTTGTATTGAAATACATATACAAAACTCACATAAAATAATGTAAATTTGTATGAAAATATATAAACAAATACATATAAAATTACGTAAATTTGGATAAAATATATATTCAAAATATACATTAAATATTTTAAATACGTATAAAATACATTATATTATATTTTTTTTTTGATATTTGCGTTAATTATGTGTATTTTGTATATGTTTTCTCATAGAAATTTACATTATTTTATTGGTATTTTGTCTATTTATTTTGATACGAATTACATGATTATTTCTGTATTTTGTACATTTTTTTATACGTATTTACATTATTTAATGTCTATTTTGTTTATATATTTTTATACAAATTTACGTTATTATATGTGTATTTGTATAAGTATTTTGATACAAATTTGCATTATTTATGTATTTTGTATATATATTTCAATTCAAATTTAGCTTATTTTATGTGTACTTTGTATATCTATTTATTTTAATACAAAATCAAATATTTTATGTTTTTTCGTATATATATTTTTATAAAAAATGCGTTATTTTATGGGTATTTTGCATCTTAATTTTCATATAAATTTACATTATTTTATTGATATTTTCTGTATTTATTTTGATATGTGTAATAAAAATACACAGAAGTATTTTAATTTGTATGAAAATAGATATACAAAATAAGGTAAATTCGTTTCAAATTCAATAAACAAAATTCAGATAAAAGAACGTATATTTGTAGAAAAAATAAATATACAAAATACACATAAAATAACGAAAATTTGTATGAAAATATATAAAAAAATAAACAAAAATAATTTCAATTTGTATGAAAATAAATATACAAAATACACATATATTTTGTATATCTATTTTCACACAAATTTAATTACTTTTGTGTATTTTTTCATATAGTTTTATATAAATTTACGTTATTTTATTTGTATTTCGTATGTTTATATTTATACAATACACACTCTTTTATTAGTATTTTGCTTATTTATTTTCATACGAGTTTACATTATTTTATGTGTATTTTGTATACCTTTTTTTATACGTATTTACTTCATTTTATGTGTATTTTGTATATTTATTTTCATAGAAATCTACGTTATTTTATGTGTATTCGTATATATATTTTGAAAAAAAAATTACATGGTTTAAATGTATTTTGCATATCTGTTTCAATACAAATTTACCTTATGTATGTGCATTTTGTATATTTATTTTAATACAAATTCAAATATTTTATGTGTGTCTTGGTATATATATTTTTATAAAAAATGAGTTATTTTATGCGTATTTTGCATCTTAATTTTCATACAAATTTACATTATTTTATTAATATTCTGTGTATTTATTTTGATACGATTTTATATTATTCTATTTGTGTTTTGTATATATTTTTTTATACATATTTACATTATTTAATATGTATTTTTTATATATATTTTATACAAATTTACGTTATTTTAAGTGTATTTGTTTATATATTTTCATTCAAATTTACATTATTTTATGTGTATTTTGTAAATCTATTTCAATACAAATTTACCTAATTTTATGTGTATTTTGTATATTTATTTTCATACAAATTAAAATTATTTTTGTGTATTTTTGTATATAGTTCAATACAAATTTAGGTGATTTTTTGTGTATATTGTATATCTATTTTCATACAAATACACATTCTTTTATTGATATTTTGTTTATTTATTGTGACGCGATTTTACATTATTTAATGTGTATTTTATATATATATTTTTATACGTGTTTACATCATTTGATGTGTATTTTGTATATATATTTCTATAGAAATCTACGTTGATTTATGAGTATTCGTATATAGATTTTGAAATAAATTTACACAGTTTTATGTGTATTTTGCATATTTTTTCAATACAAATTTACCTTATTGTATATGCATTTTGTATATTAATTTTAATACAAATTTAGTTATGGTGTGTGTATTTTTGTATATGTATTTATATAAAAATTTCCTTTATTTTATGGGTATTTTGCATTTTTATTTTCATACAAATTGACATTATTTTATTTATATTGTTTTTTTTTAAACAATTTTACATTATTCTATGTGTATTTTGTATATCTATTTTTATACGTATTTACTTAATTTTATGTGTATTTTGTATATATATTTATATAGAAATCTACGTTATTTTATGTGTATTCGTATTTTGAAACAAATTTACATTGTTTTATATGTATTTTTGCATATCTCTTTCAATACAAGTTTACCTTATTGTATGTGCATTTTGTATATTTATTTCAATACAAATTTAAATATTTTATGTGTATTTTGGTATATATATTTTTATAAGAAATGCGCTATTTGATGGGAGTTTTTCATCTTTATTTTCATACAAATCTACATTATTTTATTAATATTCGGTGTATTTATTTTGATACGATTTTACATTATTCTATTTGTGTTTTGTATATATTTTTTTATACATATTTACATTATTTAATGTGTATTTTGTATATATATTTGATACAAATTTACGTTATTTTAAGTGTATATGTTTATATATTTTCATTCAAATTTCCATTATTTTATGTGTATTTTGTATATGTATTTCAATACAAAATTACCTAATTTTATGTGTATTTTGTATATTTATTTTCATACAAATTTAAAATATTTTTGTGTATTTTTGAATATAGTTTTATACAAACAGGTTATTTTATGAGTATTTTGTATATCTATTTTCATACAAATACACATTCTTTCATTGATATTTTGTTTATTTATTTTGATGAGAATTTAAATTATTTAATGTGTATTTTGTATATATATATATATATATATATATATATATATATATATATATATATATATATATATATATATATATATATATATATATATATATATATATATATATATATATATATATATATATATATATATATATATATATATATATATATATATATATATATATATATATATATATATATATATATATATATATATATATATATATATATATATATATATATATATATATATATATATATATATATATATATATATATTTATACGTATTTACATCATTTCATGTGTATTTTGTATATATATTTCTATAGAAATCTACGTTATTTTATGTGTATTCGTATATAGATTTTTAAACAAATTTACACTTTTATGTGCATTTTGTATATTTTTTAATACAAATTTACCTTCTTGTACGTGCATTTTGTATATTAATTTTAATACACATTTAATTATTCTATGTGTGTTTTTGTATATGTATTTTTAAAAAAATATGCTTTATTTTATGGGTATTTTGCATCTTTATTTTCATACAAAATTACATTATTTTTTTGATATTCTGTGTATTTATTTTGATACGATTTTACATTATTCTATGTATATTTTTATATCTATTTTATACAAATGTACGTTATTTTATGTGAATTTGTTTTCGTTTCATACAAATTTACATTATTTTATGTGTATTTTGTACATGTATTTAAATACATATTTAACTAATTATATGTGTATTTTGTATATCTATTTTCATACAAATTGAAATTTATTTTTTTGTTTTTTTGTATATATTTTTATTCAAATTTTCGTAATTTTATGTGTATTTTGTATATTTATTTTCCTACAAATATACGTTCTTTTATCGGAATTTTGTTTATTTATTTTGATACAAATTTTATTTTTTTTAGGTGTATGTGATATATATATTTTTATACTTATTTACTTTTATGTGCATTTTGTATATTTTTTCAATACAAATTTACCTTATTGTACGTGCATTTTGTATATTAATTTTAATACACATTTAATTATTCTATGTGTATTTTTGTATATGTATTTTTAAAAAAAATATGCTTTATTTTATGGGTATTTTGCATCTTTATTTTCATATAAAATTACATTATTTTTTTATATTCTGTGTTTTTATTTTGATACGATTTTACATTATTCTATGTATATTTTGTATATCTATTTTATACAAATGTACGTTAGTTTATGTGAATTTGTTTTCGTTTTATACAAATTTATATTATTTTATGTGTATTTTGTACATGTATTTAAATACAAATTTAACTAATTATATGTGTATTTTGTATATCTATTTTCATACAAATTGAAATTTCTTTTTTTCTTTTTTTGTATATATTTTTATTCAAATTTTCGTAATTTTATGTGTATTTTGTATATTTATTTTCCTACAAATATACGTTCGAATTACGAATTTTATTTTTTTTAGGTGTATTTGATATATATATTTTTATACTTATTTACATAATTTTATATGTATCATAGAAATTTACTCTATATGTTTATACAAAAAAACACAAAAATAATTTAAATTTGTATGAAAATAAATATACAAAATACGCATAAAATTAGGTAAATTTGTATTTAAATACATATACAAAATACACTTAAAATAATGTAAATTTGAATGAAATTATATAAACAAATACACTTAAAATAACGTTAATTTGTATAAAATATATATAAAAAATACACATTAAATAATGAAAATATGTATAAAAAAATATATACAAAACACAAATAGTATAATATAAAATCGTATCAAAATATATACACAAAATATTAATAAAATAATGTACATTTGTATGAAAACTAAGATGCAAAATACATATAAAATAACCCATTTTTTATAAAATTATATATACCAAAATACACATAAAATATTTGAATTTGTACTAAAATAAATATACAAAATGCAAATATAATAAGGTAAATTTATATTGAAATAGAAATGCTGAATACATATAAAACAATGTAAATTTGTTTCAAAATATATATACGAATACACATAAAATAACGTAGATTTCTATAAATATATATACAAAATACAAATAAAATTAAGTAAATACGAATCAAAAATGTTTACAAAATACACATAAAATAACGTAAATTCGTATAAATATAAATAAACAAAATACCAATAAGAGAGTGTGTATTTGTATAAATATAAAAATACAAAATGCACATAAAATAACGTAAATTTGTATAAAACTATATACAAAAATACACAGTAATAATTAAATTTGTATGAAAATAGATATACAAAATACACACAAAATAAGCTAAATTTTAATTGATATATATATATACAAAATACATAAAATAAAGTAAATTCGTTTCAAAATATTTTTAACAAATACACATATAATAACGTAAATTTGTAAAAAAACATATAAACAAAATACACATTAAGTAATGTAAATACGTATAAAAAAATATTTACAAAATACACAAATAATCAAGTCATTCGTATCAAAATAAATAAACAAAAAACTAATTAAATAATGTAAATTAGTATGAGAAAACATATACAAAATATACATAAAATAACGTTTTAGGTTTCTATAAAAATATATGTACAAAAATGCACATAAAATTAGTTTGCATAAAAAATATATACAAAACACACATTAGATAATGTAAATGAGTATAAAAATATGTATACAAAATACGTATCAAATAATCTAAATTCGTATCGAGTTAAATTAAGAAAATAACAATAAAATAATGTAATTTTGGATGAAAATATATATAGAAAACAAACATAAAAGAGCCTAAATACAAATACAAATATACACATTTAATATTTTAAAATTGAATGAAATAAATATACAAAATAAACATAAAATAAGGTAGATTTGTAATAAAATATATGTAAGAATACACATAAAATAATATAAATTTGTTTGAAAATATATATACAAATTCACATAAAATAACATGACTTTGTATAAAATTTGTTTCAAAATATATACGAATACACACAATAAAATAACGTAAATTTTTATGAAAATGTATATATAAAATACACATAAAATAATGTAAATACGTAGAAAAATATATATACAAAATACACATAAAATAATGTAAACTCGTATCAAATAAATAAACAAAATTATAATAAAAGATTGTATATTTGTAGGAAAATATATATACAAAATACAAATAAAATAACTAAAATTTGTATAAAAAATAAATACAAAAATACACAAAAATAGTTTAAATACTTAGAAAAATATATATACAAAATACACATAAAATAATGTAAATTCGTAAAAAATTAAATACACAAAATTCCAATAAAAGAATGCATATTTGTAGGAAAATATATATAAAAAAAACAAATAAAAAAACTAAAATTTGTATAAAAATATATACAAAAAAACACAAAAATAATTTAAATTTGTTTGAAAATAGATATGCAAAATACACATAAAGTTAGGCAAATTTGTATTGAAATACATATACGAAACTCACATAAAATAATGTAAATTTGTATGAAAATATATAAACAAATACATATAAAATTACGTAAATTTGGATAAAATATATATTCAAAATATACATTAAATATTTTAAATACGTATAAAAATATATTATATTATATATATTTTTATTGATATTTGCGTTAATTATGTGTATTTTGTATATGTTTTCTCATAGAAATTTACATTATTTTATTGGTATTTTGTCTATTTATTTTGATACGAATTACATGATTATTTCTGTATTTTGTACATTTTTTTTATACGTATTTACATTATTTAATGTCTATTTTGTTTATATATTTTTATACAAATTTACGTTATTATATTTGTATTTGTATAAGTATTTTGATACAAATTTACATTATTTTATGTATTTTGTATATATATTTCAATTCAAATTTAGCTTATTTTATGTGTATTTTGTATATCTATTTATTTTAATACAAAATCAAATATTTTATGTTTTTTCGTATATATTTTTATAAAAAATGCGTTATTTTATGGGTATTTTGCATCTTAATTTTCATACAAATTTACATTATTTTATTGATATTTTCTGTATTTATTTTGATATGTGTAATAAAAATACACAGAAGTATTTTAATTTGTATGAAAATATATATACAAAATAAGGTAAATTCGTTTCAAATTCAATAAACAAAATTCAGATAAAAGAACGTATATTTGTAGAAAAAATAAATATACAAAATACACATAAAATAACGAAAATTTGTATGAAAATATATAAAAAATAACAAAATAATTTAAATTTTTATGAAAATAAATATACAACATACACATATATTTTGTATATCTATTTTCACACAAATTTAATTACTTTTGTGTATTTTTGCATATAGTTTTATATAAATTTACGTTATTTTATTTGTATTTCGTATGTTTATATTTATACAATACACATTCTTTTATTAGTATTTTGTTTATTTATTTTCATACGAGTTTACATTATTTTATGTGTATTTTGTATACTTTTTTATACGTATTTACTTCATTTTATGTGTATTTTGTATATCTATTTTCATAGAAATGTACGTTATTTTAAGTGTATTCGTATATATATTTTGAAAAAAATTTACATGGTCTTATATGTATTTTGCATATCTATTTCAATACAAATTTACCTTATTGTATGTGCATTTTGTATATTTATTTTAATACAAATTCAAATATTTTATGTGTGTCTTGGTATATATATTTTTATAAAAAATGAGTTATTTTATGGGTATTTTGCATCTTAATTTTCATACAAATTTACATTATTTTATTAATATTCTGTGTATTTATTTTGATACGATTTTATATTATTCTATTTGTGTTTTGTATATATTTTTTTATACATATTTACATTATTTAATGTGTATTTTTTATATATATTTTATACAAATTTACGTTATTTTAAGTGTATTTGTTTATATATTTTCATTCAAATTTACATTATTTTATGTGTATTTTGTAAATGTATTTCAATACAAATTTACCTAATTTTATGTGTATTTTGTATATTTATTTTCATACAAATTAAAATTATTTTTGTATTTTGTATATAGTTTAATACAAATTTAGGTGATTTTTGTGTATATTGTATATCTATTTTCATAAATACACATTCTTTATTGATATTTTGTTTATTTATTTTGACGCGAATTTACATTATTTAATGTGTATTTAATATATATATTTTTTACGTGTTTACATCATTTGATGTGTATTTTGTATATATATTTCTATAGAAATCTACGTTGATTTATGAGTATTCGTATATAGATTTTGAAATAAATTTACACAGTTTTATGTGTATTTTGCATATTTTTTCAATACAAATTTACCTTATTGTATATGCATTTTGTATATTAATTTTAATACAAATTTAGTTATGGTGTGTGTATTTTTGTATGTATTTATATAAAATTTCCTTTATTTTATGGGTATTTTGCATTTTATTTTCATACAAATTGACATTATTTTATTTATATTGTTTTTTTTTAAACAATTTTACATTATTCTATGTGTATTTTGTATATCTATTTTTATACGTATTTACTTAATTTTATGTGTATTTTGTATATATATTTATATAGAAATCTACGTTATTTTATGTGTATTCGTATTTTGAAACAAATTTACATTGTTTTATATGTATTTTTGCATATCTCTTTCAATACAAGTTTACCTTATTGTATGTGCATTTGTATATTTATTTCAATACAAATTTAAATATTTTATGTGTATTTTGGTATATATATTTTTATAAGAAATGCGCTATTTGATGGGAGTTTTTCATCTTTATTTTCATACAAATCTACATTATTTTATTAATATTCGGTGTATTTATTTTGATACGATTTTACATTATTCTATTTGTGTTTTGTATATATTTTTTTATACATATTTACATTATTTAATGTGTATTTTGTATATATATTTGATACAAATTTACGTTATTTTAAGTGTATATGTTTATATATTTTCATTCAAATTTCCATTATTTTATGTGTATTTTGTATATGTATTTCAATACAAAATTACCTAATTTTATGTGTATTTTGTATATTTATTTTCATACAAATTTAAATTATTTTTGTGTATTTTTGAATATAGTTTTATACAAACAGGTTATTTTATGAGTATTTTGTATATCTATTTTCATACAAATACACATTCTTTCATTGATATTTTGTTTATTTATTTTGATGAGAATTTAAATTATTTAATGTGTATTTTGTATATATATATATATATATATATATATATATATATATATATATATATATATATATATATATATATATATATATATATATATATATATATATATATATATATATATATATATATATATATATATATATATATATATATATATATATATATATATATATATATATATATATATATATATATATATATATATATATATATATATATATATATATATAGTTATTTACATCATTTCATGTGTATTTTGTATATATATTTCTATAGAAATCTACGTTATTTTATGTGTATTCGTATATAGATTTTTAAACAAATTTACACTTTTATGTGCATTTTGTATATTTTTTCAATACAAATTTACCTTCTTGTACGTGCATTTTGTATATTAAATTTAATACACATTTAATTATTCTATGTGTGTTTTTGTATATGTATTTTTAAAAAAATATGCTATATTTTATGGGTATTTTGCTATTTATTTTCATACAAAATTACATTATTTTTTTGATATTCTGTGTATTTATTTTGATACGATTTTACATTATTCTATGTATATTTTTATATCTATTTTATACAAATGTACGTTATTTTATGTGAATTTGTTTTCGTTTCATACAAATTTACATTATTTTATGTGTATTTTGTACATGTATTTAAATACATATTTAACTAATTATATGTGTATTTTGTATATCTATTTTCATACAAATTGAAATTTATTTTTTTGTTTTTTTGTATATATTTTTATTCAAATTTTCGTAATTTTATGTGTATTTTGTATATTTATTTTCCTACAAATATACGTTCTTTTATCGGAATTTTGTTTATTTATTTTGATACAAATTTTCATTTTTTTAAGTGTATATGATATATATATTTTTATACTTATTTACTTTTATGTGCATTTTGTATATTTTTTCAATACAAATTTACCTTATTGTACGTGCATTTTGTATATTAATTTTAATACACATTTAATTATTCTATGTGTATTTTTGTATATGTATTTTTAAAAAAATATGCTTTATTTTATGGGTATTTTGCATCTTTATTTTCATACAAAATTACATTATTTTTTTATATTCTGTGTATTTATTTTGATACGATTTTACATTATTCTATGTATATTTTGTATATCTATTTTATACAAATGTACGTTAGTTTATGTGAATTTGTTTTCGTTTCATACAAATTTATATTATTTTATGTGTATTTTGTACACGTATTTAAATACAAATTTAACTAATTATATGTGTATTTTGTATATCTATTTTCATACAAATTGAAATTTCTTTTTTTCTTTTTTTGTATATATTTTTATTCAAATTTACGTAATTTTATGTGTATTTTGTATTTTTATTTTCCTACAAATATACGTTCGAATTACGAATTTTTTTTTTTTAGGTGTATTTGATATATATATTTTTATACTTATTTACATAATTTTATATGTATTTTGAATACATATTATCATAGAAATTTACTCTATATGTTTATACAAAAAAACACAAAAAATAATTTAATATTGTATGAAAATAAATATACAAAATACACAAAATTAGGTAAATTTGTATTTAAATACATATACAAAATACACTTAAAATAATGTAAATTTGAATGAAATTATATAAACAAATACACTTAAAATAACGTTAATTTGTATAAAATATATATAAAAAATACACATTAAATAATGAAAATATGTATAAAAAAATATATGCAAAACACAAATAGTATAATATAAAATCGTATCAAAATATATACACAAAATATTAATAAAATGATGTACATTTGTATGAAAACTAAGATGCAAAATACATATAAAATAACCCATTTTTTATAAAATTATATATACCAAAATACACATAAAATATTTGAATTTCTATTAAAATAAATATACAAAATGCAAATATAATAAGGTAAATTTGTATTGAAATAGAAATGCTGAATACATATAAAACAATGTAAATTTGTTTCAAAATATATATACGAATACACATAAAATAACGTAGATTTCTATAAATATATATGCAAAATACAAATAAAATTAAGTAAATACGAATCAAAAATGTTTACAAAATACACATAAAATAACGTAAATTCGTATAAATATAAATAAACAAAATACCAATAAGAGAGTGTGTATTTGTATAAATATAAAAATACAAAATGCACATAAAATAACGTAAATTTGTATAAAACTATATACAAAAATACACAGAAGTAATTAAATTTGTATGAAAATAGATATACAAAATACACACAAAATAAGCTAAATTTTAATTGATATATATATATACAAAATACATAAAATAAAGTAAATTCGTTTCAAAATATTTTTAACAAATACACATATAATAACGTAAATTTGTAAAAAAACATATAAACAAAATACACATTAAGTAATGTAAATACGTATAAAAAAATATTTACAAAATACACAAATAATCAAGTCATTCGTATCAAAATAAATAAACAAAAAACTAATTAAATAATGTAAATTAGTATGAGAAAACATATACAAAATATACATAAAATAACGTTTTAGGTTTCTATAAAAATATATGTACAAAAATGCACATAAAATTAGTTTGCATAAAAAATATATACAAAACACACATTAGATAATGTAAATGAGTATAAAAATATGTATACAAAATACGTATCAAATAATCTAAATTCGTATCGAGTTAAATTAAGAAAATAACAATAAAATAATGTAATTTTGGATGAAAATATATATAGAAAACACACATAAAATAGCCTAAATACAAATACAAATATACACATTTAATATTTTAAAATTGAATGAAATAAATATACAAAATAAACATAAAATAAGGTAGATTTGTAATAAAATATATGTTAGAATACACATAAAATAATATAAATTTGTTTGAAAATATATATACAAATTCACATAAAATAACATGAATTTGTATAAAATTTGTTTCAAAATATATACGAATACACACAATAAAATAACGTAAATTTTTATGAAAATGTATATATAAAATACACATAAAATAATGTAAATACGTAGAAAAATATATATACAAAATACACATAAAATAATGTAAACTCGTATCAAAATAAATAAACAAAATTATAATAAAAGATTGTATATTTGTAGGAAAATATATATACAAAATACAAATAAAATAACTAAAATTTGTATAAAAATAAATACAAAAATACACAAAAATAGTTTAAATACGCAAAAAAATATATATACAAAATACACATAAAATAATGTAAATTCGTAAAAAATTAAATACACAAAATTCCAATAAAAGAATGTATATTTGTAGGAAAATATATATAAAAAAAACAAATAAAATAACTAAAATTTGTATAAAAATATATACAAAAAAACACAAAAATAATTTAAATTTGTTTGAAAATAGATATGCAAAATACACATAAAGTTAGGCAAATTTGTATTGAAATACATATACAAAACTCACATAAAATAATGTAAATTTGTATGAAAATATATAAACAAATACATATAAAATTACGTAAATTTGGATAAAATATATATTCAAAATATACATTAAATATTTTAAATACGTATAAAAATATATTATATTATATATATTTTTATTGATATTTGCGTTAATTATGTGTATTTTGTATATGTTTTCTCATAGAAATTTACATTATTTTATTGGTATTTTGTCTATTTATTTTGATACGAATTACATGATTATTTCTGTATTTTGTACATTTTTTTTATACGTATTTACATTATTTAATGTCTATTTTGTTTATATATTTTTATACAAATTTACGTTATTATATGTGTATTTGTATAAGTATTTTGATACAAATTTACATTATTTATGTATTTTGTATATATATTTCAATTCAAATTTAGCTTATTTTATGTGTATTTTGTATATCTATTTATTTTAATACAAAATCAAATATTTTATGTTTTTTCGTATATATATTTTTATAAAAAATGCGTTATTTTATGGGTATTTTGCATCTTAATTTTCATACAAATTTACATTATTTTATTGATATTTTCTGTATTTATTTTGATATGTGTAATAAAAATACACAGAAGTATTTTAATTTGTATGAAAATAGATATACAAAATAAGGTAAATTCGTTTCAAATTCAATAAACAAAATTCAGATAAAAGAACGTATATTTGTAGAAAAAATAAATATACAAAATACACATAAAATAACGAAAATTTGTATGAAAATATATAAAAAAATAAACAAAAATAATTTCAATTTGTATGAAAATAAATATACAAAATACACATATATTTTGTATATCTATTTTCACACAAATTTAATTACTTTTGTGTATTTTTGCATATAGTTTTATATAAATTTACGCTATTTTATTTGTATTTCGTATGTTTATATTTATACAATACACACTCTTTTATTAGTATTTTGCTTATTTATTTTCATACGAGTTTACATTATTTTATGTGTATTTTGTATACCTTTTTTTATACGTATTTACTTCATTTTATGTGTATTTTGTATATTTATTTTCATAGAAATCTACGTTATTTTATGTGTATTCGTATATATATTTTGAAAAAAAATTACATGGTTTAAATGTATTTTGCATATCTGTTTCAATACAAATTTACCTTATGTATGTGCATTTTGTATATTTATTTTAATACAAATTCAAATATTTTATGTGTGTCTTGGTATATATATTTTTATAAAAAATGAGTTATTTTATGCGTATTTTGCATCTTAATTTTCATACAAATTTACATTATTTTATTAATATTCTGTGTATTTATTTTGATACGATTTTATATTATTCTATTTGTGTTTTGTATATATTTTTTTTATACATATTTACATTATTTAATGTGTATTTTTATATATATTTTATACAAATTTACGTTATTTTAAGTGTATTTGTTTATATATTTTCATTCAAATTTACATTATTTTATGTGTATTTTGTAAATCTATTTCAATACAAATTTACCTAATTTTATGTGTATTTTGTATATTTATTTTCATACAAATTAAAATTATTTTTGTGTATTTTTGTATATAGTTTAATACAAATTTATGTGATTTTTTGTGTATATTGTATATCTATTTTCATACAAATACACATTCTTTTATTGATATTTTGTTTATTTATTGTGACGCGATTTTACATTATTTAATGTGTATTTTATATATATATTTTTATACGTGTTTACATCATTTGATGTGTATTTTGTATATATATTTCTATAGAAATCTACGTTGATTTATGAGTATTCGTATATAGATTTTGAAATAAATTTACACAGTTTTATGTGTATTTTGCATATTTTTTCAATACAAATTTACCTTATTGTATATGCATTTTGTATATTAATTTTAATACAAATTTAGTTATGGTGTGTGTATTTTTGTATATGTATTTATATAAAATTTCCTTTATTTTATGGGTATTTTGCATTTTATTTTCATACAAATTGACATTATTTTATTTATATTGTTTTTTTAAAAAAATTTACATTATACTATGTGTATATTTTATATCTATTTTTATACGTATTTACTTAATTTTATGAGTATTTTGTATATATATTTTTATAGAAATCTACGTTATTTTATGTTTGAAACAAATTTACATTGTTTTATATGTATTTTTGCATATCTCTTTCAATACAAGTTTACCTTATTGTATGTGCATTTTGTATATTTATTATAATACAAATTTAAATATTTTATGTGTATTTTGGTATATATATTTTTATAAGAAGTGCGCTATTTGATGGGAGTTTTGCATCTTTATTTTCATACAAATCTACATTATTTTATTAATATTCGGTGTATTTATTTTGATACGATTTTACATTATTCTATTTGTGTTTTGTATATATTTTTTTATACATATTTACATTATTTAATGTGTATTTTGTATATATATTTGATACAAATTTACGTTATTTTAAGTGTATATGTTTATATATTTTCATTCAAATTTCCATTATTTTATGTGTATTTTGTATATGTATTTCAATACAAAATTACCTAATTTTATGTGTATTTTGTATATTTATTTTCATGCAAATTTAAATTATTTTTGTGTATTTTTGTATATAGTTTTATACAAACAGGTTATTTTATGAGTATTTTGTATATCTATTTTCATACAAATACACATTCTTTCATTGATATTTTGTTTATTTATTTTGACGAGAATTTAAATTATTTAATGTGTATATATATATATATATATATATATATATATATATATATATATATATATATATATATATATATATATATATATATATATATATATATATATATATATATATATATATATATATATATATATATATATATATATATATATATATATATATATATATATATATATATATATATATATATATATATATATATATATATATATATATATACATATATACATATTTACATCATTTCCTGTGTATTTTGTATATATATTTCTATAGAAATCTACGTTATTTTATGTGTATTCGTATATAGATTTTTAAACAAATTTACACTTTTATGTGCATTTTGTATATTTTTTCAATACAAATTTACCTTCTTGTACGTGCATTTTGTATATTAAATTTAATACACATTTAATTATTCTATGTGTGTTTTTGTATATGTATTTTTAAAAAAATATGCTATATTTTATGGGTATTTTGCATCTTTATTTTCATACAAAATTACATTATTTTTTTGATATTCTGTGTATTTATTTTGATACGATTTTACATTATTCTATGTATATTTTTATATCTATTTTATACAAATGTACGTTATTTTATGTGAATTTGTTTTCGTTTCATACAAATTTACATTATTTTATGTGTATTTTGTACATGTATTTAAATACATATTTAACTAATTATATGTGTATTTTGTATATCTATTTTCATACAAATTTACGTTATTATATGTGTATTTGTATAAGTATTTTGATACAAATTTACATTATTTTATGTATTTTGTATATATATTTCAATTCAAATTTAGCTTATTTTATGTGTATTTTGTATATCTATTTATTTTAATACAAAATCAAATATTTTATGTTTTTTCGTATATATATTTTTATAAAAAATGCGTTATTTTATGGGTATTTTGCATCTTAATTTTCATACAAATTTACATTATTTTATTGATATTTTCTGTATTTATTTTGATATGTGTAATAAAAATACACAGAAGTATTTTAATTTGTATGAAAATAGATATACAAAATAAGGTAAACTCGTTTCAAATTCAATAAACAAAATTCAGATAAAAGAACGTATATTTGTAGAAAAAATAAATATACAAAATACACATAAAATAACGAAAATTTATATGAAAATATATAAAAAAATAAACAAAAATAATTTCAATTTGTATGAAAATAAATATACAAAATACACATATATTTTGTATATCTATTTTCACACAAATTTAATTACTTTTGTGTATTTTTGCATATAGTTTTATATAAATTTACGTTATTTTATTTGTATTTCGTATGTTTATATTTATACAATACACACTCTTTTATTAGTATTTTGCTTATTTATTTTCATACGAGTTTACATTATTTTATGTGTATTTTGTATACCTTTTTTTATACGTATTTACTTCATTTTATGTGTATTTTGTATATTTATTTTCATAGAAATCTACGTTATTTTATGTGTATTCGTATATATATTTTGAAAAAAAATTACATGGTTTAAATGTATTTTGCATATCTGTTTCAATACAAATTTACCTTATGTATGTGCATTTTGTATATTTATTTTAATACAAATTCAAATATTTTATGTGTGTCTTGGTATATATATTTTTATAAAAAATGAGTTATTTTATGCGTATTTTGCATCTTAATTTTCATACAAATTTACATTATTTTATTAATATTCTGTGTATTTATTTTGATACGATTTTATATTATTCTATTTGTGTTTTGTATATATTTTTTTTATACATATTTACATTATTTAATGTGTATTTTTTATATATTTTATACAAATTTACGTTATTTTAAGTGTATTTGTTTATATATTTTCATTCAAATTTACATTATTTTATGTGTATTTTGTAAATCTATTTCAATACAAATTTACCTAATTTTATGTGTATTTTGTATATTTATTTTCATACAAATTAAAATTATTTTTGTGTATTTTTGTATATAGTTTAATACAAATTTAGGTGATTTTTTGTGTATATTGTATATCTATTTTCATACAAATACACATTCTTTTATTGATATTTTGTTTATTTATTGTGACGCGATTTTACATTATTTAATGTGTATTTTATATATATATTTTTATACGTGTTTACATCATTTGATGTGTATTTTGTATATATATTTCTATAGAAATCTACGTTGATTTATGAGTATTCGTATATAGATTTTGAAATAAATTTACACAGTTTTATGTGTATTTTGCATATTTTTTCAATACAAATTTACCTTATTGTATATGCATTTTGTATATTAATTTTAATACAAATTTAGTTATGGTGTGTGTATTTTTGTATATGTATTTATATAAAAATTTCCTTTATTTTATGGGTATTTTGCATTTTTATTTTCATACAAATTGACATTATTTTATTTATATTGTTTTTTTTTAAACAATTTTACATTATTCTATGTGTATTTTGTATATCTATTTTTATACGTATTTACTTAATTTTATGTGTATTTTGTATATATATTTATATAGAAATCTACGGTTTTTTATGTGTATTCGTATTTTGAAACAAATTTACATTGTTTTATATGTATTTTTGCATATCTCTTTCAATACAAGTTTACCTTATTGTATGTGCATTTTGTATATTTATTTCAATACAAATTTAAATATTTTATGTGTATTTTGGTATATATATTTTTATAAGAAATGCGCTATTTGATGGGAGTTTTTCATCTTTATTTTCATACAAATCTACATTATTTTATTAATATTCGGTGTATTTATTTTGATACGATTTTACATTATTCTATTTGTGTTTTGTATATAGTTTTATACAAATTTACGATATTTTATGTGTATTTTGTATATATATTTGATACAAATTTACGTTATTTTAAGTGTATATGTTTATATATTTTCATTCAAATTTCCATTATTTTATGTGTATTTTGTATATGTATTTCAATACAAATTTACCTAATTTATATGTATTTTGTATATTTATTTTCATACAAATTTAAATTATTTTTGTGTATTTTTGAATATAGTTTTATACAAACAGGTTATTTTATGAGTATTTTGTATATCTATTTTCATACAAATACACATTCTTTCATTGATATTTTGTTTATTTATTTTGATGAGAATTTAAATTATTTAATGTATATTTGTATATATATATATATATATATATATATATATATATATATATATATATATATATATATATATATATATATATATATATATATATATATATATATATATATATATATATATATATATATATATATATATATATATATATATATATATATATATATATATATATATATATATATATATATATATATATATATATATATATAGATATATATATATATACATATATACATATATATTTATTCATACGTATTTACATCATTTCATGTGTATTTTGTATATATATTTCTATAGAAATCTACGTTATTTTATGTGTATTCGTATATAGATTTTTAAACAAATTTACACTTTTATGCATTTTGTATATTTTTTTCACAAATTTACCTTCTTGTACGTGAATTTTGTATATTAATTTTAAAACACATTTCATTATTCTATATGTGTTTTTTTATATTTATTTTTAAAAAAATATGCTTTATTTTATGGGTATTTTGCATCTTTATTTTCATACAAAATTACATTATTTTTTTGATATTCTGTGTATTTATTTTGATACGATTTTACATTATTCTATGTGTATTTTGTATATATATTTTATACAAATGTACGTTATGTTATGTGTATTTGTTTCGTTTCATACAAATTTACGTTATTTTATGTGTATTTTGTACATATATTTAAATACAATTTTAACTAGTTATATGTGTATTTTGTATATCTATTTTCATACAAATTGAAATTTATTTTTTTGTTTTTTTGTATATATTTTTATTCAAATTTTCGTAATTTTATGTGTATTTTGTATATTTATTTTCCTACAAATATACGTTCTTTTATCGGAATTTTGTTTATTTATTTTGATACAAATTTTTTTTTTTTTAGGTGTATGTGATATATATATTTTTATACTTATTTACTTTTATGTGCATTTTGTATATTTTTTCAATACAAATTTACCTTATTGTACGTGCATTTTGTATATTAATTTTAATACACATTTAATTATTCTATGTGTATTTTTGTATATGTATTTTTAAAAAAATATGCTTTATTTTATGGGTATTTTGCATCTTTATTTTCATACAAAATTACATTATTTTTTTATATTCTGTGTATTTATTTTGATACGATTTTACATTATTCTATGTATATTTTGTATATCTATTTTATACAAATGTACGTTAGTTTATGTGAATTTGTTTTCGTTTCATACAAATTTATATTATTTTATGTGTATTTTGTACACGTATTTAAATACAAATTTAACTAATTATATGTGTATTTTGTATATCTATTTTCATACAAATTGAAATTTCTTTTTTTCTTTTTTTGTATATATTTTTATTCAAATTTTCGTAATTTTATGTGTATTTTGTATTTTTATTTTCCTACAAATATACGTTCGAATTACGAATTTTTTTTTTTTTTAGGTGTATTTGATATATATATTTTTATACTTATTTACATAATTTTATATGTATTTTGAATATATATTATCATAGAAATTTACTCTATATGTTTATACAAAAAAACACAAAAATAATTTAAATTTGTATGAAAATAAATATACAAAATACACATAAAATTAGGTAAATTTGTATTTAAATACATATACAAAATACACTTAAAATAATGTAAATTTGAATGAAATTATATAAACAAATACACTTAAAATAACGTTAATTTGTATAAAATATATAAAAATACACATTAAATAATGAAAATATGTATAAAAAATATATACAAAACACAAATAGTATAATATAAAATCGTATCAAAATACACAAAATATTAATAAAATAATGTACATTTGTATGAAAACTAAGATGCAAAATACATATAAAATAACCCATTTTTTATAAAATTATATATACCAAAATACACATAAAATATTTGAATTTGTATTAAAATAAATATACAAAATGCAAATATAATAAGGTAAATTTGTATTGAAATAGAAATGCTGAATACATATAAAACAATGTAAATTTGTTTCAAAATATATATACGAATACACATAAAATAACGTAGATTTCTATAAATACACATAAAATTAGGTAAATACGAATCAAAAATGTTTACAAAATACACATAAAATAACGTAAATTCGTATAAATATAAATAAACAAAATACCAATAAGAGAGTGTGTATTTGTATAAATATAAAAATACAAAATGCACATAAAATAACGTAAATTTGTATAAAACTATATACAAAAATACACAGAAGTAATTAAATTTGTATGAAAATAGATATACAAAATACACACAAAATAAGCTAAATTTTAATTGATATATATATATATATATATATATATATATATATATATATATATATATATATATATATATATATATATATATATATATATATATATATATATATATATATATATATATATATATATATATATATACAAAATACATAAAATAAAGTAAATTCGTTTCAAAATATTTTTAACAAATACACATATAATAACGTAAATTTGTAAAAAAACATATAAACAAAATACACATTAAGTAATGTAAATACGTATAAAAAAATATTTACAAAATACACAAATAATCAAGTCATTCGTATCAAAATAAATAAACAAAAAACTAATTAAATAATGTAAATTAGTATGAGAAAACATATACAAAATATACATAAAATAACGTTTTATTTTTTAAATATCTCTTTTAATACAAATTTACCTTACTGTATATGCATTTTGTATATTTATTTCAATACAAATTTAAATATTTTATGTGTATTTTGGTATATATATTTTTATAAAAAATGCGATAATTTTTGGGAATTTAGCATCTTTATTTTCATACAAATTTACATTATTTTATTGATATTCTGTGTATTTATTTTGATACGATTTTACATTATTCTATTTGTTTTGTGTATATATTTTTTTATACACATTTACATTATTTAATGTGTATCTTGCATATATATTTGATACAAATTTACGTTATTTTAAGTGTATTTGTTTATATATTTTCATTCAAATTTACATTATTTGATGTGTATTTTTTATATGTATTTCAATACAAATTTACCTAATTTTATGTGTATTTTGTATATTTCTTTTCAAACAGGTTTAAATTATTTTTGTGTATTTTTGTATATAGTTTTATACAAATTTAGGTTATTTTATGTACGCATTTACATTATTTAGTGTGTGTTTTGTATATATATTTTCATGCAAATAGATATGATTATATGTGTATTTTGTACATATTTTTTATACGTATTTACATTACTTAATGTGTATTTTGTTTATATATTTTTAAACAAATCTACGTTATTATATGTATTTGTATAAATATTTTGATACAGATTTACATTATTTTATGTATTTTGTATGTATATTTCAATTCAAATTTAGCTTATTTTAGCAGTATTTTGTATATATATTTTCTTACAAATTTAATAACTTCTGTGTATTTTTGTATATAGTTTTATACAAATTTACGATATTTTATGTGTATTTTGTATATTTATATTTATACAAATACACTTTCTTTTACTGGTATTTTGTTTATTTATTTTGATACGATTTTTATGTGTATTTTGTATTAATTTTTGTATACGTATTTATTTCATTTTATGTGTATTTTGTATATATTTTTATAGAAATCAACGTTATTTTATGTGTATTCGTATATATATTTTGAAACAAATTTACATTGTTTTTTATGTATTTTGCATATCTATTTCAATATAAATTTACCTAACAGTATGTGAATTTTTATATTTATTTTAATACAAATATTAATATTTTATGTGTATTTTGGTATATATATTTTTATAAAAAATGCGTTATTTTATGGCTATTTTGCATCTTTATTTTCATACAAATCTACATTATTTTATTAATATTCTGTGTATTATTTTAATACGATTTTACATTATTGTATTTGTGTTTTGTATATATTTTTTGTATAGATATTTACATTATTTAACTAGTATTTTGTATATATATTTGATAAAAATTTACGTTATTTTAAGTGTATATGTTTATATATTTTCATTCAAACTTCCATTATTTTATGTGTATTTTGTATATTTATTTCAATACAAATTTACCTAATTTTATGTGTATTTTGTATATTTATTTTTTATACAAATTTACGTTATTTTAAGTGTATTTGTTTATATATTTTCATTCAAATTTACACTATTTGATGTGTATTTTGTATATGTATTTCAATACAAATTTACCTAATTTTATGTGTATTTTGTATATTTATTTTCATACAAATTTAAATTATTTTTGTGTATTTTTGTATATAGTTTTATACAAACTTAGGTTATTTTATGAGTATTTTGTATATCTATTTTCATACAAATAAACATTCTTTTATTGATATTTTGTTTAATTATTTTGACGAGAATTTAAATTATTTCATGTGTATTTTGTATATATATTTTTATACGTATTTACATCATTTCATGTGTATTTTGTATATATATTTCTATAGAAATCTACGTTATATTATGTGTATTCGATTTTTAAACAAATTTACACATCTATGTGTATTTTGCATATTTTTTCAATACAAATTGACCTTATTGTATATGCATTTTGTATATTAATTTTGATACAAATTTAATTATTCTATGTGTATTTTTGTATATGTATTTTTATAAAAATATGCTTTATTTTATGGGTATTTTGCATCATTATTTTCATACAAATTTACGTTATTTTATTGATATTCTGCTCATTCATTTTAATACGATTTGACATTATTCTATGTGTATTTTGTATATATTTTTCATACAAATTTACGTTATTTTATGTGTATTTGTTTATATATTTTGACAAATTTACAATATTTTATGGGTATTTTGTATATATATTTCAAAAGAAATTTACCTAGTTTTATGTGTATTTTGAAATCTATTTTCATACAAACAAATTATTTTTATGTATTTTTGTATATATTTCAATACAAATTTTAGTTATGTTATGTGTATTTTGTAAATCTATTTTCATTCAAATATATATTATTTTATTGGTAATTTGTTGATTTATATTGATACGAATTTGCATTATTTTATATGTACTTTTTATATATATCTTTATACGCATTTACATTATTTAATATTTATTTTGAATATATAATTTTATACAAATTCATGGTATTTTATGTGTATTTGTATATATATTTTCATATAAATTTACATTAATTTATGTGTATTTTGTACATATATTTCATTACAAATTTACCTTATTTTATGTTTATTTTGTATGTTTATTTTGTACATTTATATTTATACAAATACACATTCTTTTATTGGTATTTTATTTATTTATTTTGTTTCGAATTTATTTTATTTTATGTGTAATTTGTTTACATTTTTTATACGTATTTACCTAATTATATGTGTATTTTGTATATATATTTTTATAGAAATCTACGTTATTTTATGTGTATTCGTATATATATTTTGAAACAAATTTACATTGTTTTATATGTATTTTTGCATATCTCTTTCAATAGAAGTTTACCTTATTTTATGTGCATTTTGTATATTTATTTCAATACAAATTTAAATATTTTATGTGTATTTTGGTATATATATTTTTATTAGAATTGCGCTGCATCTTTATTTTCATATAAATTTACATTATTTTATTAATATTCGGTGTATTTATTTTGATACGATTTTACATTATTCTATTTGTTTTTTGTATATATTTTTTTTATACATATTTACATTATTTAATGTGTATCTTACATATATATTTCATACAAATTTATCATATTCTGTTATTTATTTTCATACAAATACACATTCTTTTCATGATATTTTGTTTATTTATTTTGACACGAATTTACATTACTTAATATGTATTTTATATATATATTTTTATACGTATTTACATAATTTCATGTGTATTTTGTATATATATTTCTATAGAAATCTACGTTATTTTATGTGTATTTGTATATATATTTTGAAACAAATTTACACAGTTTTATTTGTATTTTGCGTTTTTTTTCAATACAAATTTACCTTATTGTATGTGTGCATTTTGTATATTAATTTTAATACAAATTTAATTATTCTATGTGTATTTTTGTATATGTATTTTTAGAAAAAAATTGCTTTATCTTATGGGTATTTTGCATCTTGATTTTCATACAAATTTAAATTATTTTATTGATATTCTGTGTACTTATTTTGATACAATTTTACATTATTCTATGTAAAACAAAAATAAATACAGAATACACAAAAATAGATATGCAAAATACATATAAACAATGTAAATTTGTTTCAAAATATAAATACGAATACACATGAAATAAGGTAGATTTCTATAAAAATATATATACAAAATACACATAAAATTAAGTAAATACGTATAAAAAAATGTCTACAAAATACACATAAAATAATGTAAATTAGTATCAAAATAAATAAACAAAATACCAATAAAAGAATGTATATTTGTATAAATATATATATATATATATATATATATATATATATATATATATATATATATATATATATATATATATATATATATATATATAAAAAATACACATTAAATAATATAAATTTGTTTAAAACTATACAAAATACACATGAAATGATGTAAATACGTATAAAAAGATATATACAAAATACACATTAAATAATGTAAATTCGCGTCAAAATAAATAAACAAAATATCAATAAAAGAATGTGTATTTGTATGAAAATAGATATACAAAATACACATAAAATAACCTAAATTTGTATCAAACTATATACAAAAATACACAAAAATATTTTAAATTTGTATGAAAATAAATGTACAAAATACACATAAATTTAGGTAAATTTGTATTGAAATACATACACAAAATACACATAAAATAATGTAAATTTGAATGAAAATACATAAATAAATACACTTAAAATAACGTATATTTGTATAAAAAAATATATACAAAACACAAATAGAATAATGTAAAATCATGTCAAAATAAATACACAGAATATTAATAAAATAATGTAAATTTGTATGAAAATAAAGAAGCAAAATACCCATAAAATAACGCATTTTTTTATTTATAAAAATATATATTCCAAAATACACATTAAAAAAATAAATTTGTATTAAAATAATATACAAAAAACACATACAATAAGGTAAATTTGTATTGAAATAGATATGCAAAATACATATAAAAATATATAAATTTGTTTCAAAATATATATACGAATACACATAAAATAACGTAGATTTCTATAAAAATATATATAAAAAATACACATAAAATGAAGTAAATACGTATAATAAAATGTATACAAAATACACATAAAATAATGTAAATTCGTATCAAAATAAATAAACAAAATACCAATAAAAGAATGTGTATTTGTATAAATATAAATATACAAAATTCACGTAAAATAACGTAAATTTATATAAAACTATATACAAAAATACACAGAAGTAATTAAATTTGTATGAAAATATATACAAAATACACACAAAATAAGCTAAATTTGAATTGAAATATATATACAAAATACATGAAATAAAGTAAATTTGTATCAAAATATTTATACAAATACACATATAATAACGTAAATTTGTATGGAAATATATAAACAAAATACACATTAAATAATGTAAATACGTATAAAAAAATATGTACAAAATACACATATAATCATGTAATTCGTATCAAAATAAATAAACAAAATACCAATAAAATAATATAAATTTGTATGAGTAAACGTGTTTGTTGCATATTTTTTCAATACAAATTTACATTATTATATACGCATTTTGTAATTATTCGATGTGTATTTTTGTATCTGTATTTTTATAAACATATGCTTTATTTTTGGGGTATTTTGCATCTTTATTTTCATACAAATTTACATTATTTTATTGATATTCTGCTCATTCATTTTGATACGAATTGACATTATTCTATGTGTATTTTGTATATATTTTTCATACAAATTTACGTTATATTATATATGACACAAATTTACAATATTTTATGGGTATTTTGTATATACATTTCAAAAGAAATTTCCCTAGTTTTATGTGTATTTTGTATAGCTATTTTCATACAAACTCAAATTATTTCTATGTATTTTTGTATATATTTCAACACTAATTTTAGTTATGTTATGTGTATTTTGTAAATTTATTTTCATTCAAATATATATTATTTTATTGGTGTTTTGCTGATTTATATTGATACGAATTTACATTATTTTATATATTTCAATACAAATTTACTTTATTGTATGTGCATTTTGTATATTTATTTTAATACAAATTAAATTATTTTATGTGTATTTTTGTATATATATTTTTATGCAAATATGCGTTATAATATGGGTATTTTGCATCTTTATTTTCATAAATGTAAATGTAAATTTGTATGAAAATTAAGATGCAAAATACCCATAAAATAACGCATTTTTTATAAAAATATATATAGAAAAAAACATAAAATATTTGATTTTGTATTAAAATAAATAGATATACATTCTTTTATTGGTATTTTGTTTATTTATTTTGTTTCGAATTTACATTATTTTATGTGTATTTTGTTTACATTTTTTTTACGTATTTACTTAATTTTATGTGTATTTTGTATATATATTTTTATAGAAATCTACGTTATTTTATGTGTATTCGGATATATATTTTGAAACAAATTTACATTGTGTTATATGTATTTTTGCATATCTCTTTCAATAGAAGTTTACCTTATTGTATGTGCATTTTGTATATTTATTTCAATACAAATTTAAATATTTTATGTGTTTTTTGGTATATATATTTTTATAAGAAATGCGTTATTTGATGGGAATTTTGCATCTTTATTTTCATACAAATTTACATTATTTTATTAATATTCGGTGTATTTATTTTGATACAAGTTTACATTATTCTATTTGTTTTTTGTATATATATTTTTTGTGTATTTTTGTATATAGTTTTATACAAATTTAGGTTATTTTATGTACGCATTTACATTATTTAATGTGTGTTTTGTATATATATTTTAATGCAAATTTACTTTATTTTATGTGCATTTTTGTACATATATTTTTTTAGAAATTTGCGTTATTTTATGTGTATTTTTATATGTTTTCTCATACAAATTTACATTATTTTATTGCTATTTTGTTTATTTATTTTGATACAAATGAAAATAGATATACAAAATATACATAAAATAAACTAAATTTGTATTGAAATATATATACAAAATACATTAAATAATGTAAATTTGTATCAAAATATTATAACGTAGATTTATTTTAAAATATACAAAATGCTCATTAAATAATGTAAATATGTATAAAAAAATATATACAAAACACAAATAGAATAATGTAAAATCGTATCAAAATAAATACACAGAATATTAATAAAACAATGTAAATTTGTATGAAAATAAAGATACAAAATACACATTAAATAATGCATTTTTTATAAAAAATATATATACCAAAATACACATGAAAAAATTAATTTGTATTAAAATAAATATTCAAAATACACATACAATAAGGTAAATCTGTATTGAAATAGATATGCAGAATACATTTAAAACAATGTAAATTTGTTTCAAAATATATATACGAATACACATAAAATAACGTAGATTTGTATAAAAATATATATACAAAATACACATAAAATGAAGTAAATACGTATAAGAAAATGTATACAAAATACACATAAAATAATGTAAATTCGTATCAAAATAAATAAACAAAATACCAATAAAATAATGTGTATATGTATAAATATAAATATACAAAATACATATAAAATAACGTAAATTCGTATAAAACTATACAAAAATACACAGAAGTAATTAAATTCGTATGAAAATAGATATACAAAATACAGATAAAATAAGCTAAATTTGAATTGAAATGCATATACAAAATACATAAAATAATGTAGATTTGTATCAAAATATTTATAAAAATACTCATAAAATAACGCATTTTTTTATTTATAAAAATATATATACCAAAATACACATCAAAAAATTAAATTTGTATTAAAATAAATATACAAAAAACACATACAATAAGGTAAATTTGTATTGAAATAGATATGCAAAATACATATAAAACAATGTAAATTTGTTTCAAAATATGTATACGAATACACATAAAATAACGTAGATTTCTATAAAAATATAACTCTATTTATTTATTTTGATACGATTTTACATTATTTTATTTGTGTTTTGTATATATATTTTTTATACATATTTACATTATTTAATGTGTTTTTTGTATATATATTTGATACAAATTTACGTTATTTTAAGTCTATATGTTTATATATTTTCATTCAAATTTACATTATTTTATGTGTATTTTGTATATGTAATTCAATACAAATTTACCTAATTTTATATGTTTTTTGTATATTTATTTTCATACAAGTTTAAATTATTTTTGTGTATTTTTGTTTATAGTTTTATACAAATTTAGGTTATTTTATGTATATTTTGTATATCTATTTTCATACAAATACACATTCTTTTCATGATATTTTGTTTATTTATTTTGACACGAATTAACATTATTGAATGTGTATTTTGTATATATATTTTTATACGTATTTACATTATTCCAAGTGTATTTTGTATATATTTCTATAGAAATCTGCGTTATTTTGTGTATTCGTATATATATTTAGAAACAAATTTACATTGTTTTATGTGTATTTTGCATATTTTTTTAATACAAATTTACCTTATTGTATGTGCATTTTTTATATTAATTTTAATACAAATTTGATTAATCTATGTGTATTTTTGTACATGTGTTTTTTATAAAAATATGCTTTATTTTATGGGTATTTTGCATCTTTATTTTCATACAAATTTACATTATTTTATTGATATTCTGTGTATTTATTTTGATATGATTAACATTATTCCATGTGTATTTTGTATATATATTTCATATAAAATTTGATATAAAATGTTTTCATTTCATACAAATTATTTCTGTGTATTTTTGTATATAGTTTTATACAAATTTAGGTTATTTTAGGTGTATTTTGTATATCTATTTTCAAACAAATACACATTCTTTTCATATTTTGTTTATTTATTTTGACACGAATTAACATTATTTAATGTGTATTTTGTATATATATTTTTATACGTATTTACAATATTTCATGTGTATTTTGTATATATATTTCTATAGAAATCTGCGTTATTTTATGTGTATTCTTATATATATTTTGAAACAAATTTACATTGTTTTATGTGTATTTTGCATATTTTTTCAATACAAATTTACCTTATTGTATGTGCATTTTATATATTAATTTTAATACAAATTTGATTAATCTATGTGTATTTTTGTATATGTATTTTTATAAAAATATGCTTTATTTTATGGGTATTTAGCATCTTTATTTTCATACAAATTTACATTATTTTATTGATATTCTGTGTATTTATTTTGATATGATTTTACATTATTCTATGTGTATTTTGTATATATATTTTATATAAAATGTATTTGTTTTCATTTCATACAAATCTACATTATTTTATGTGTTTTTTGTACATGTATTTAAATACAAATTTAACTAGTTATATGTGTATTTTGTATATCTATTTTGTATGTATATTTTTATAGAAATTTTCTCTATTTTATGAGTATTCGTATATATATTTTGATACAAATTTACATTATTGATGTGTATTTTGCATATCTATTTCAATACAAATTTACTTTATTGTACGTGCATTTTGTATATTTATTTTAATACAAATTTAACTATTTTATATGTATTTATGTATATATATTTTTATGCAGATACTCGTTATTATATGGATATTTTGCATCTTTATTTTCAAACAAATTTACATTATTTTATTGATATTCTCTTTATTTATTTTGATATGATTTAACATTATTCTATCTGTATTTTGTATATATTTTTTTTATACATATTTACATTATTTAATGTTCATTTTGTATATATATTTTATCCAAATTTACATTATTTTATGTGTATTTGTTTATATATTTTCATACAAATTTACATTACTTTATGTGTTTTTTGTATATATATTTTTCTACGTATTTAAATTATTCTATGTGTATTTTGTATATTCATTTTCATAAAAAAATACGTTATTTTATTGTGTGTATAAGTATATATTTTAATACAAATTTTATACAAATTCATGTTATTTAATGTGTATTTGTATATATATTTTCATACAAATTTATATTATTTTATGTGAATTTTTTCATATATTTCATTACAAATTTACCTTATTTTATGTTTATTTTGTATATTTATTTCATTCAATTTTAAATTATTTTATGTATATATTTGTATTTGTATTTAGGTCATTTTATTTGTATTTTGTATATATATTTTCATCCAAAATTACATTATTTTATTGATATTTTCTTAATTTAACTCGATACGAATTTAGATTATTTCATAGGTATTTAGTATACATATTTTTATACTCATTTACATTATCTAAAGTGTATTTTGTATATATATTTTTATGCAAATTTATTTTATGTTCATTTTTGTACATATATTTTTATAGAAATTTGTGTTATTTTATGTATATAGTTTTATATAAATTTACGTTCTTTTATGTGCAGTTTGTATATTTATATTTATACAAATACACATTCTTTTATTGGTATATTGTTTATTTACATTTATACGAATCTACATTATTTTATGTGTATTTTGTATACATTTTTTAATACGTATTTACTTAATATTATGTGTATTTTGTATATGTATTTTTATAGAAATCTACGTTATTTTATGTGTAATCGTATATATATTTTGAAACAAATTTACATTATTTTATATGTATTTTGCATATCTATTTCAATACAAATTTACCTTATTGTATGTGCATTTTGTATATTTATTTTAATACAAATTCAAATATTTTATGTGTATTTTGGTATCAATAATTTTATAAAAAATGCGTTATTTTATAGGTATTTTGCATCTTAATTTTCATACAAATTTACATTATTTTATTAATATTCTGTGTATATATTTTAATACGATTTTACATTATTCTATTTGTGTTTTGTATATATTTTTTTTATACATATTTACATTATTTAATGTGTATTTTGAAAATATATTTCATACAAATTTACGTTATTATATGTGTATTTGTTTATATATTTTCTTTCAAATTTACATTATTATATGTGTATTTTGTATATGTATTTCAATACAAATTAACCTAATTTTATGTGTATTTTGTATATTTCTTTTCATACAAATTTAAATTATTTTTGTGTATTTTTTATATAGTTTTATACAAATTTAGGTTATTCTATGTACGCATTTACATTATTTAATGTGTGTTTTGTATATATATTTTTATCCAAAGTTACTTTATTTTACGTTCATTTTTGGACGTATATTTTTATGGAAATTAGCGTTATTTTATATGTATTTGTATATGTTTTCTCATACAAATTTACATTTTTTTATTGATATTTTGTTTATTTAGTTTGATACGAATTACATGATTATATGTTTATTTTGTACATATTTTTTATACGTATTTACATTACTTAATGTGTATTTTGTTTATATATTTTTAAACAAATTTACGTTATTATATGTATTTTTATAAATATTTGGATACAAATTTACATTACTTTATGTATTTTGTATATACATTTCAATTCAAATTTAGCTTATTTTATCGGTATTTTGTATATGTATTTTCATACGAATTTAATTACTTCTGTGTATTTTTGTATATAGTTTTATACAAATTTACGTTATTTTATGTGTATTTTGTATATTTATATTTATACAAATACACATTCTTTTATTGGTATTTTGTTTATTTATTTTGATACGAATTTACATTATTTTATGTGTATTTTGTATACATTTTCTTATACGTATTTACTTCATTTTATGTGTATTTTGTATATATATTTTTATACAAATCTACGTTATTTTATGTGTATTCTTATATATATTTTGAAACAAATTTACATTGTTTTATATGTATTTTGCATATCTATTTCAATACAGATTTACCTTATTGTATGTGTATTTTGTATATTTATTTTAATACAAATTAATTTTTTCATGTGTATTTTGGTATATATATTTTTATAAAAAATACGTTATTTAATGGGTATTTTGCATCTTTATTTTCATACAAATTTACATTGTTTAATTAATATTCTGTGCATTTATTTTGATACGATTTTACATTATTCTATTTGTGTATTGTATATATTTTTTTATACATATTTTCATTATTTAATGTGTATTTTGTATATTTTAAAACAAATTTACGTTATTTTATGCGCATCTGTTAAAATATTTTGATACAAAATTACATTATTTTATGTATTTTGTATATATATTTCAAGACAAATTTAGTTTATTTTATGTATATTTTGTATATATATTTTCATTCGTATCTAAATAAATAAACAAAATAGCAATAAAATAATGTAAATTTGTTTGAGAAAACATAACAAATACACATAAAATAACGCAAATTTCTAAAATAAAGTAAATTTGCATAAAAATATATATACAAAACACACATTAAATAATGTAAATGCGTACATAAAATAACCTAAATTTGTATAAAATTATATACAAAAATACACAAAAATATTTAAAATTTGTATGAAAAGAAATATACAAAATACACATAAAATTAGGTAAATTTGTATTGAAATACATTTACAAAATACACATAAAATAATGTAAATTTGGATGAAAATATATAAACAAATACACTTAAAATAACGTAAATTTGTATAAAATATATATACAAGATACTCATTAAATAATGTAAATGTGTATAAAAAAAATATATTCAAAAAAGAAATAGAATAATGAAAAATCCTATCAATATAAATATAAAAACAAAATATCATGAAAAGAATGTGTATTTGAATGAAAATAAATAATAGAAAATAAATTTGTATGAAATATATATGCAAGATACACATTAAATAAAGTAAATATGTATAAAAAAAATATATACAAAAAACAAATAGAATAATGTGAAATCGTAACAAAATAAATACACCGAATATTAATAAGATAATGTAAATTTGTATGAAAATAAAGATGCAAAATTCCCATCAAATAGCGCATTTCTTATAAAAATATATATTCCAAAATACACGTAAAATATTTAAATTTGTATTGAAATAAATATACAAAATGCATATACAATAAGGTAAACTTGTATTGAAAGAGATATGCAAAAATACATATAAAACAATGTAAATTTGTTTCAAAATATATATACGAATACACATAAAATAACGTAGATTTCTATAAAAATATATACAAAATACACATACAATTAAGTAAATACGTATAAAAATAGATATACAAAATACACATAGAATAATGTAAAATTGTTAAAAAAATAAATAAACAGAATATAAATAAAATAATGTAAATTTGTATGAAAATAAAAATGCAAAATACCCATAAAAAAAAGCATATTTTTATAAAAATACATATACAAAAATACACATAGCATAATTAAATTTGTATTAAAATTAATATACAAAATGCATATACAATACAAAAAATATGCAAAATACACATAAAATAGAGTAAATTTATTTCAAAATCTATATACGAATACTCATAAATCAACGTAGATTCCTATAGAAATATATACAAAATACATCAAAATATATATATATATATATATATATATATATATATATATATATATATATATATATATATATATATATATATATATATATATATATATATATATATATATATATATATATATATATATATATATATATATATATATATATATATATATATATATATATATATATATATATATATATATATATATATATATATATATATATATATATATATATATATATATATATATATATATATATATATATATATATATAAAATACATTTAATAATGTAAATTCGCGTCAAAATAGATAAACAAAATATCAATAAAAGAATGTGCATTTGTATGAAAATAGATATACAATATACACATAAAATCACCTAAATTTGTATAAAACTATATACAAAAATACAGAAAAATAATTTTAATTTGTATGAAAATAAATATACAAAATTCACATAAAATCAGGTAAATTTGTATTGAAATACATTTACAAAATACACATAAAATAATGTAAATTTGAATGAAAATATATAAACATATACACTTAAAATAACGTAAATTTGTATAAAATATATATAAAAAATACACATTAAATAATGTAAATATGTATAAAAAAATATATACAAAACACAAATAGAATAATATAAAATCGTATCAAAATAAATACACAGAATATTAATAAAATAATGTAAATTTGTATGAAAATTTGTATGTAAAAATACCCATAAAATAACGCATTTTTTATAAAAATATATATACCAAGACACACATCAAATATTTGAATTTGTATTAAAAAAAATATACAAAATGCACCTACAATAAGGTAAATTTGTATTGAAATAGATATGGAAAAGACATATAAAACCATGTAAATTTTTTTCAAAATATATATACGAATACACATAAAATAGCATAGATTTCTATGAAAATAAATATACAAAATACACATAAAATAATGTAAACTCGTATCAAAATAAATAAACAAAATACTAATAAAAGAATGTGTATTGCATAAATATAAATATACAAAATACAAATAAAATAATGTAAATTTATATAAAACTATATGCAAAAATACACAAAAAAAATTAAATTTTTGTGAAAATAGATATACAAAATACATGTGTATTTTGTATATTTATTTTCATACAAAAATTGAAATTATTTTTGTTTATTTTTTTATATATTTTTATACAAATTTTCGTTATTTCATGAAAATAAAGATACAAAATACCCATAAAATAAAGCATATTTTTATAAAAATACATATACAAAAATACACATAGATTAATCAAATTTGTATTAAAATTAATATACAAAATGCACATACAATAAGGTAAATTTGTATTGAAAAAATATGCAAAATACACATAAAACAATGTAAATTTGTTTCAAAATATATATACGAATACATATAAAATAACGCAGATTTCTATAGAAATATATATACAAAATACACTTAAAATAATAAAAATACGTATAAAAATATATATACAAAATACACATTAAATAATGTTAATTCGTGTCAAAATAAATAAACAAAATATCATGAAAAGAATGTGTATTTGTATGAAAATAGATATACAAAATACACATAAAATAACCTAAATTTGAATAAAACTATAAACAAAAATACACAAAAATAATTTAAACTTGTATGAAGATAAATATACAAAAAACATATAAAATTAGGTAAATTTGTATTGAAATACATATACAAAATACACATAAAATAATGTAAATTTGAATGAAAATATATAAACATATAGACTTAAAATAACGTAAATTTGTATCAAATATATATACAAAAAACACATTAAATAATGAAAATATGTATAAAAAAATATATACAAAACACAACTAAAATAATGTAAAATCGTATCAAAATAAATAGAGAAAATATTAATAAAATAATGTAAATTTGTATGAATATTAACATGCAAAATACCCATAAAATAATGCATTTTTTTTAAATATATATACGAAAAAATATAAAATATTTGATTTTGTATTAAAATAAATAAATATACAAAATACACATAAAATAAGCTAAATTTGAATTGAAATATATATACAAAATACATAAAATAATGTAAATTTGTATGAAAATACTTATACAAATACACATATAATAACGTAAATTTGTATAAAAATATATAAACAAAATACACATTAAATAATGTAAATACGTATAAAAAAATGTACAAAATACACAAATAGTCATGTACTTCGTATCAAAATAAATAGACAAAATACCAATAAAATAATGTAAATTTCTTTGAGAAAACATATACAAAATACACATAAATAACGCAAATATCAATAAAAATATATATAATATATATTTTTATACATATTTAAAATATTTAATGTATATTTTGTATATATATTTTATCCAAATTTACGTTATTTTATATGTTTTTGTTTATATATTTTCATACAAATTTACATTATTTTATGTGAGTTTTGTATATGTATTTCAATACAAATTTGCCTAACTTTATGTGTATTTTGCATATCTATTTTCAAACAAATTTAAATTATTTTGTATTTTGTATATATTTTTATACAAATTTTAGTTATTTTATTTGTTTTTTGTATATATATTTTCCTACAAATATAAATTCTTTTATTGGAATTTTGTGTATTTAATTTTTTACGAATTTACATTATTTTATGTGTATATTGTATATATATTTTTCTACGTATTTAAATTATTTTATGTGTATTTTATATATACATTTTCATAAAAATTTACGTTATTTTATTGTGTGTATTCGTATATATTTTGAAACAAATTTTATACAAATTTAGGTTATTTTATGTGTATTTGTATATATATTTTCATACAAATTGATATTATTTTATGTGTATTCTTACATATATTTTATTACAAATTTACCTTATTTTATGTTTATTTTGTATATTTATTTCATTCAATTTTAAATTATTTAATGTGTATATTTGTATTTGTATTTAGGTTATTTTATGTGTGTTTTCTATATATATTTTCATCCAAAATTACATTATTTTATTGTTATTTTCTTAATTTAACTCGATACGAATTTAGATTATTTCATAGGTATTTTGTATACATATTTTTATACTCATTTACATTATCTAATGTGTGTTTTGTATATATTTTTTTATGCAAACTAATTTTATGTGCATTTTTGTACATATATTTTTATAGAAACTTAAAACGTTATTTTATGTGTATTTTGTATATGTTTTCTCATACAAATTTACATCATTTAATTAGTTTTTTGATTATTTGTGTATTTTGTAAATATTTTTTTATACGTATTTACATTACTTAATGTGTATTTTGTTTATATATTTTTTTACAAATTTACGTTATTATATGTGTATTTGTTAAAAATATTTTGAAACGAATTTACTTTATTTTATGTATTTTGAATATATATTTCAATTCAAATTTAGCTTATTTTGTGTGTATTTTGTATATCTATTTTCATACAAATTTAATTAATTCTGTGTATTTTTGTATATAGTTTTATACAAATTTACGTTATTTTATGTGCATTTAGTATATTTATATTTATACAAATAAACACTCTCTTATTGGTATTTTGTTTATTTATATTTATACGAATTTACATTATTTTATGTGTATTTTGTATACATTTTTGATTCGTATTTACTTATTTTTATTTGTATTTTGTATATATATATTTATAGAAATCTACGTTATTTTATGTGTATTCGTATATATATATTTTGAAACAAATTTACATTGTTTTATATGTATTTTGCATATCAATTTCAATACAAATTTACCTTATTGTATGTGCGTTTTGTATATTTATTTTAATACAAATTCAAATATTTTATGTGTATTTTTGTATATATAATTTTATAAAAAATGCGTTATTTTATAGGTATTTTGCATCTTAGTTTTCACACAGATGTACATTATTTTATTAATATTCTGTGTATATATTTTGATACGATTTTATATTATAGTACTTGTGTTTTGTATATATTTTTTTATACATATCTTCATTATTTAATGTGTATTTTTTATATATATTTTATACAAATTAACGTTATTTTAAGTGTATTTGTTTATATAATTTCATTCAAATTTACATTATTTTAAGTGTATTTTGTATATGTATTTAAATACAAATTTACCTAATTTTATGTGTATTTTGTATATTTATTTTCATACAAATTTAAAGTATTTTTGTGTTTTTTTCAATAAACATATAGAGTAAACTTCTATGATAATATATATTCAAAATACATATAAAATTATGTAAATAAGTATAAAAGTATATATATCAAATACACCTAAAAAAAAAAAAATCGTATCAAAATAAATAAACAAAATTCCGATAAAAGAACGTATATTTGTAGGAAAATAAATATACAAAATACACATAAAATTACGAAAATTTGAATAAAAATATATACCAAAAAACAAAAAAATAAATTTCAATTTGTATGAAAATAGATATACAAAATACACATACAATTAGTTACATTTGTATTTAAATACATGTACAAAATACACATGAAATAATGTAAATTTGTATGAAATGAAAACAAATTCACATAAAATAACGTACATTTGTATAAAATAGATATACAAAATATACATAGAATAATGTAAAATCGTATCAAAATAAATACACAGAATATCAATAAAATAATGTAATTTTGTATGAAAATAAAGATGCAAAATACCCATAAAATAAAGCATATTTTTTTAAAAATACATATACAAAAATACACATAGAATAATTAAATGTGTATTAAAATTAATATACAAAATGCATGTACAATAAGGTAAATTTGTATTGAAAAAATATGCAAAATACACATAAAACAGTGTAAATTTATTTCAAAATCTATATACGAATACTCATAAAGCAACGTAGATTTCTATAGAAATATATATACAAAATACACATCAAATGATGTAAACACGTATAAAAATATATATAAAAAATACACATTAAATAATGTAAATTCGCGTCAAAATAAATAAACAAAATATCAATAAAAGAATGTGTATTTGTATGAAAATAGATATACAAAATACACATACAATAACCTAAATTTGTATCAAATTATATACAAAAATACACAAAAATATTTTAAATTTGTATGAAAATAAATATACAAAATACACATAAAATTAGGTAAATACATACACAAAATACACATAAAATAATGTAAATTTGAATGAAAATACAATTTGTATGAAAAAATTTGTAAAAAACACAAATAGAATAATGTAAAATCGTATCAAAATAAATACACAGAATATTAATAAAATAATGTAAATTTGTATGAAAATAAAGAAGCAAAATACCCATAAAATAACGCATTTTTTTATTTATAAAAATATATATACCAAAATACACATCAAAAAATGAGATTTGTATTAAAATAAATATACAAAAAACACATACAATAAGGTAAATTTGTATTGAAATAGATATGCAAAATACATATAAAACAATGTAAATTTGTTTCAAAATATATATACGAATACACATAAAAAAACGTAGATTTCTATAAAAATATATATACAAAATACACATAAAATGAAGTAAATACGTATAAAAAAATGTATACAAAATACATAAAATAATGTAAATTCGGATCAAAATAAATAAACAAAATACCAATAAAAGAATGTGTATTTGTATAAATATAAATATACAAAATACACATAAAATAACGTAAATTTATATAAAACTATATACAAAAATACACAGAAGTAATTAAATTTGTATGAAAATATATACAAAATACACACAAAATATGCTAAATTTAAATTGAAATATATATACAAAATACATGAAATAAAGTAAATTTGTATCAAAATATTTATACAAATACACATATAATAACGTAAATTTGTATGAAAATATATAAACAAAATACACATTAAATAATGGAAATACGTATAAAAAAATATATACAAAATACACATATAATCATGTAATTCGTATCAAAATAAATAAACCAAATACCAATAAAATAATATAAATTTGTATGAGTAAACGTGTATATTGCATATTTTTTCAATACAAATTTACATTATTATATACGCATTTTGTATATTAATTTTAATACAAATTTAGTTATTCGATGTGTATTTTTGTATCTGTATTTTTATAAACATATCTTATATTTTTTGGGTATTTTGCATCTTTATTTTTATACAAATTTACATTATTTTATTGATATTCTGCTCATTCATTTTGATACGAGTTGACATTATTCTATGTGTATTTTGTATATATTTTTCATACAAATTTACGTTATTTTATGTGTATTTGTTTATATATTTTGACACAAATTTACAATATTTTATGGGTATTTTGTATATACATTTCAAAAGAAATTTACCTAGTTTTATGTGTATTTTGTATATTTATTTTCATACAAACTCAAATTATTTCTATGTATTTTTGTTAATATTTTAATACAAATTTTAGTTATGTTATGTATATTTTGTAAATTTATTTTCATTCAAATATAAATTGTTTTATTGGTGTTTTGTTGATTTATATTGATACGAATTTACATTATTTTATATGTACTTTGTATATATATTTTTATACGCTTTTACATTATTTAATATTTATTTTGAATATATATTTTTATACAAATTCATGGTATTTTATGTGTATTTGTATATATATTTTCATATAAATTTACATTATTTTGTGTATTTTGTACTTATATTTTATTACAAATCTACCTTATTTTATGTTTATTTTGTATGTGTATTTTGTATATTTATATTTATCCAAATACACATTCTTTTATTGGTATTTTGTTTATTTATTTTAATTCGAATTTACATTATTTTATGTGTATTTTGTATACATTTTTTTATACGTATTTACTTAATTTTATGTGTATTTTGTATATATATTTTTATAGAAATCTACGTTTTTTTATTTGTATTCGTAAATATATTTTGAAACAAATTTACATTGTTTTATATGCATTTTGTATATTTATTTCAATGCAAATTTAAATATTTTATGTGTATTTTGGTATATATATTTTTATAAGAAATGCGCTATTTTATGGGAATTTTGCATCTTTATTTTCATACAAATTTACATTATTTTATTAATATTCGGTGTATTTATTTTGATACGATGTTACATTATTCTATTTGTTTTTTGTATATACTTTTTTATACATATTTACATTATTTAATGTGTATCTTGCAAATATATTTTATACAAATTTATTATCTATTATCTATTTTCATAAAAATACACATTCTTTTCATGATATTTTGTTTATTTATTTTGACACGAATTTACATTATTTGATATGTATTTTGTATATATATTTTTGTACGTATTTAAATAATTTCATATGTATTTTGTATATATATTTTTATAGAAATCTACTTTATTTTATGTGTATTCGTATACATATTTTGAAACAAATTTACATTGTTTTATATGTATTTTTGAATATCTCTTTCAATACAAATTTACCTTACTGTATATGCATTTTGTATATTTATTTCAATACAAATTTAAATATTTTATGTGTATTTTGGTAAATATATTTTTATAAATTTTTGGGAATTTTGCATCTTTATTTTCATACAAATTTACATTATTTTATTGATATTCTGTGTATTTATTTTGATACGATTTTACATTATTCTATTTGTTTTTTGTATATATTTTTTTTATACACATTTACATTATTTAATGTGTATCTTGCATATATATTTTATACAAATTTACGGTATTTTAAGTGTATTTGTTTATATATTTTCATTCAAATTTACATTACTTGATGTGTATTTTGTATATGTATTTCAATACAAATTTACCTAATTTTATGTGTATTTTGTATATTTCTTTTCAAACAAATTTAAATTATTTTTGTGTATTTTTGTATATAGTTTTATACAAATTTTGGTTATTTTATGTACGGATTTACATTATTTAGTGTGTGTTTTGTATATATATTTTTATGCAAATTTACTTTATTTTATGTGCATTTTTGTACATATATTTTTATAGAAATTTGCGTTATTTGTATATGTTTTCTCATACAAATTTATATTATTTTATTGCTATTTTGTTTATTTATTTTGATACGAATTACATGATTATATGTGTATTTTGTACATATTTTTTATACGTATTTACATTACTTAATGTGTATTTTGTTTATATATTCTTAAACAAATCTACGTTATTATATGTATTTGTATAAATATTTTGATACAGATTCACATTATTTTATGTATTTTGTATGTACATTTCAATTCAAATTTAGCTTATTTTAGCTGTATTTTGTATATATATTTTCATACAAATTTAATTACTTCTGTGTATTTTTGTATATAGTTTTATACAAATTTACGATATTTTTTGTGTATTTTGTATATTTATAATTATACAAATACACATTCTTTTACTGGTATTTTGTTTATTTATTTTGATAAGATTTTTATGTGTATTTTGTATTCATTTTTTTATACGTATTTACTTCATTTTATGTGTATTTTGAATATATTTTTATAGAAATCTACGTTATTTTATGTGTATTCGTATATATATTTTGAAACAAATCTACATTGTTTTATATGTATTTTTGAATATCTCTTTCTATACAAATTTTCCTTACCATATATACCAAAATACACATTACAAAAATAAAATTTGTATTAAAATAAATATATAAAAAACACATACAATAAGGTAAATTTGTATTGAAATAGATATGCAAAATACATATAAAACAATGTAAATTTGTTTCAAAATATATATACGAATACACATAAAATAACGTAGATTTCTATAAAAATATATATACAAAATACACATAAAATGAAGTAAATACGTATAAAAAAATGTATACAAAATACACATAAAATAATGTAAATTCGCATCAAAATAAATATACAAAATACCAATAAAAGAATGTGTATTTGTATAAATATAAATATACAAAATACACATAAAATAACGTAAATTTATATAAAACTATATACAAAAATACACAAAAGTATATTTGTAGAAAAAATAAATATACAAAATACACATAAAATAACGAAAATTTGTATGAAAATATATAAAAAAATAAACAAAAATAATTTCAATTTGTATGAAAATAAATATACAAAATACACATGTATTTTGTATATCTATTTTCACACAAATTTAATTACTTTTGTGTATTTTTGCATATAGTTTTATATAAATTTACGTTATTTTATTTGTATTTTGTATATTTATATATATACAATACACATTCTTTTATTAGTATTTTGTTCATTTATTTTGATACGAGTTTACATTGTTTTATGTGTATTTTGTATACCTTTTTTTATACGTATTCACTTCATTTGATGTGTATTTTGTATATTTATTTTATGTGTATTCGTATATACATTTTGAAAAAAATTTACATGGTTTTATATGTATTTAGCATAGTGTAAATTTGTATGAAAATAAAGAGGCAAAATACCGATAAAATAACGCATTTTTTTTATTTATAAAAATATATATACCAAAATACACATAAAAAATTAAATTTGTATTAAAATAAATATATAAAAAACCCATACAATAAGGTAAATTTGTATTGAAATAGATATGCAAAATACATATAAAACAATGTAAATTTGTTTCAAAATATATATACGAATACACATAAAATAACGTAGATTTCTATAAAAATATATATACAAAATACACATAAAATGAAGTAAATACGTATAAAAAAATGCATACAAAATACACATAAAATAATATAAATTCGTATCAAAATAAATAAACAAAATACCAATAAAAGAATATGTATTTGTAATACACATATAATTAGTTAAATTTATATTTTAATATATGTACAAAATACACATAAAATTATGTAAATTTGTATGAAATGAAAACAAATACACATAAAATAACGTACATTTGTATAAAATATATATACAAAATACACATAGAATAATGTAAAACCGTATCAAAATAAGTACACAGAATATCAATAAAATAATTTAAATTTGTATGAAAACATAGATGCAAAATACCTATAAAATAAAGCATATTGAAAAAAAAAATACATATACATAAATACACATAAAATAAATAAATTTGTATTAAAATTAATATACAAAATGCACATACAACAAGGTAAATTTGTATTGAAAAAATACGAAAAATACACATAAAACAGTGTAAATTTGTTTCAAAATATATACTCGAATACACATAAAATAACGTTGATTTCTATAGAAATATATATACAAAATACACATGAAATGATGTAAATACGTGTAAAAATATATATACAAAATACACATTAAATAATATGAATTCGCGACAAAATAAATAATCAAAATATTAATAAAAGAATGTGTATTTGTATGAAAATAGATATTCAAAATACACATAAAATAACCTAAATTTGTATCAAACTATATACAAAAATACACAAAAATATCTTAAATTTCTATGAAAATAAATATACAAAATACACATAAAATTAGGTAAATTTGTATTGAAATACATATACAAAATACACATAAAATAATGTAAATTTGAATGAAAATACATAAATAAATACACTTAAAATAACGTAAATTTGTATAAAAAAATATATACAAAACACAAATAGAATAATGTAAAATCGTATCAAAATAAATACACAGAATATTAATAAAATAATATAAATTTGTATTAAAATAAAGAGGCAAAATACCCATAAAATAAAGCATTTTTTTTTATTTATAAAAATATGTATACCAAAATACACATAAAAAAATTAAATTTGTATTAGAGTAAATATATAAAAAACACATACAATAAGGTAAATTTGTATTGAAATAGATATGCAAAATACATATAAAACAATGTAAATTTGTTTTAAAATATGTATACGAATACACATAAAATAACGTAGATTTCTATAAAAATATATATACAAAATACACATAAAATGAAGTAAATACGTATGAAAAAATGTATACAAAATACACATAAAATAATGTAAATTCGAATCAAAAAAAATAAACAAAATACCAATAAAAGAATGTGTATTTGTATAAATATAAATATACAAAATACACATAAAATAACGTAAATTTATATAAAACTATATACAAAAATACACAGAAGTAATTAAATTTGTATGAAAATAGATATACAAAATAAGGTAAACTCTTATCAAATTCAATAAACAAAATTCAGATAAAAGAATGTATATTTGTAGAAAAATAGATATACAAAATACACATAAAATAACGAGAATTTATATGAAAATATATACAAAAATAAACAAAACAATTTCAATTTGTATGAAAATAGATATACAAAATACACATATAATTAGTTAAATTTGTCTTTAAATACATGTACAAAATACACATAAAATAATGTAAATTTGTAAGAAATTAAAACAAATACACATAAAATAACGTACATTTGTATAAAATATATATAAAAAATACACATAGAATAATGTAAAATCGTATCAAAATAAATTCACAGAATATCAATAAAATAACGTAAATTTGTATGAAAATAAAGGTGCAAAATACCCATAAAATTCAGCATATTTTTATAAAAATATATATACAAAAATACACATTCAATAATTAAATTTATATTAAAAGTAATATACAAAATGCACATACAATAAGGTAATTATTTTTTTTAAAATATGCAAAATACAGATAAGACAATGTAGATTTGTTTCAAAATATATATACATAAAATAACGTAGATTTCTATATTTCTATATATATTTCTATAGAAATATATATACAAAATGCACTTGAGATGCTGTAAATACGTAAAAAAATATATATACAAAATAGACATTAAATAATGTAAATTTGTGTCAAAATAAATAAACAAAATATCAATAAAAGAATGTGTATTTGTATGAAAATACATATACAAAATACACATAAAATAACGTAAATTTGTATAAAACTATGTAAATTTGTATGAAAATATATAAACAAATACACATAAAATAACGTAAATTTGAATAAAATATATATACAAAATATACATTAAATAATGTAAATATATATAAAAATATATATACAAAATACACATAGAATAATGTTAAATCGTATCAAAATAAATAAAGAGAATATCAATTAAATAATGTAAATTTGTATGAAAATAAAGATGCAAAATACCCATATAATAACGCATATTTGCATAAAAATATATATACAAAAAAACACATGAAATAATAAAATTTATATTGAAATAAATATACAATAAAGTAAATTTGTATTGAAATAGATATGTAAAATACACATCAATAATGTAAATTTGTATCAAAATATATATACGAATACACATAAAATAGAGTAAATTTCTATGAAAATATACATACAAAATACACATAAACTTATGTAAATAGTAAAAAATATAAATACCAAATACACCTAAAATAAATTAAATTCGTATCAAAATAAATAAACAAAATTCCGATGAAAGAACGTATAATTGTAGGAAAAATAATATACAAAATATACATAAAATAACGAAAATTTGTATAAAAATTTATACAAAAAAAAATTCAATTTGTTTGAAAATAGATGTACAAAATACACATATAATTAGTTAAATTTGTCTTTAAATACATGTACAAAATACATATAAAATAATGTAAATTTTTATGTGCATTTTTGTACATATATTTTTATAGAAACTTAAAACGTTATTTTATGTGTATTTTGTATATGTTTTCTCATACAAATTTACATTATTTAATTAGTTTTTTGTTTATTTATTTTGATACGAATGACTTGATTATTTGTGTATTTTGTAAATATTTTTTTATACGTATTTACATTATTTAATGTGTATTTTGTTTATATATTTTTTTACAAATTTACGTTATTATGTGTGTATTTGTTAAAAATATTTTCAAACGAATTTACTTTATTTTATGTATTTTGTGTATATATTTCAATTCAAATTTAGCTTATTTTGTGTATATTTTGTATATCTATTTTCATACAAATTTAATTACTTCTGTGTATTTTTGTATATAGTTTTATACAAATTTACGATACTTTATGTGCATTTTGTATATTTATATTTATACAAATACATTCTCATTCTTGGTATTTTTGTTTTTTTATATTTATGAATTTTATACATTTTGTTTTTGTATTTATATATATATATATATATATATATATATATATATATATATATATATATATATATATATATATATATATATATATATATATATATATATATATATATATATATATATATATATATATATATATATATATATATATATATATATATATTTATAGAAATCTACGTTATTTTATGTGTATTCGTATATATATTTTGAAATAAACTTACATTGTTTTATATGTATTTTGCATATCTATTTCAATACAAATTTACCTTATTGTATGTGCATTTTGTATATTTATTTTAATACAAATTCAAATATTTTATGTGTATTTTGGTATATATAATTTTATAAAAAATGCGTTATTTTATAGGTATTTTGCATCTTAGTTTTCATACAAATGTACATTATTTTATTAATATTCTGTGTATATATTTTGATACAATTTTATATTATACTATTTGTGTTTTGTATATATTTTTTTATCCATATTTTCATTATTTAGTGAGTATTTTTTATATATATTTTATACAAATTAACGTTATTTTAAGTGTATTTGTTTATATAATTTCATTCAAATTTACATTATTTTAAGTGTATTTTGTATATGTATTTCATTACAAATTTACCTAATTTTATGTGTATTTTGTATATTTATTTTCATACAAATTTAAATTATTTTTGTGTTTTTTTGTATATCAATATAGAGTAAATTTCTATGAAAATATATATTCAAAATACATATAAAATTATGTAAATAAGTATAAAAATATATATATCAAATACACCTAAAATAATGAAAATTCGTATCAAAATAAATAAAAAAAATTCCGATAAAAGAACGTATATATGTAGGAAAATAAATATACAAAATACACATAAAATTACAAAAATTTGAATAAAAATATATACTAAAATACACAAAAGTAATTTCGATTTGTATGAAAATAGATATACATAATACACATATAATGATTTAAATTTGCATTTAAATACATGTACAAAATACACATAAAATAATGTAAATTTGTATGAAATGAAAACAAATTCACATAAAATAACGGTCATTTGTATGAAATATATATACAAAATATACATAGAATAATGTAAAATCGTATCAAAATAAATACACAATATCAATAAAATAATGTAAATTTGTATGAAAATAAAGATGCAAAAAACTCATAAAATAAAGCATTTTTTTATGAAAATACATATACAAAAATACAAATAAAATAACTAAATTTGTATTAAAAGAAATATACAAAATACACATACAATAAGGTAGATTTTTATTGAAATAGATATGGAAAAAACATATAAAATAAAGTAAATTTGTTTCAAAATATATACGAATACACACAATAAAATAACGTAAATTTTTATGAAAATATATATACAAAATACACATTAATTAATGTAAATACATAGAAAAATATATATACAAAATACACATAAAATAATGTAAATTCGTATCAAAATAAATAAACAAAATTTCCTCTAAAAGAATGTATATTTGTAGGAAAATATATATACAAAATACAAATAAAATAACAAAAATTTGTATAAAAATATATACAAAAATACACAAAAATAATTTAAATTTGTTTGAAAATAGATATGCAAAATACACATGAAATTAGGGAAATTTTTATTGAAATACATATACAAAATAGAAATACACATAAAACAATGGAAATTTGTATGAAACTATATAAACAAACACACATAAGATAACGTAAATTTCCATAAAATATATGTACAAAATATACATTAAATAATGTAAATATGTCTAAAAATATGTATACAAAATTCACCGAATAACGTAAAATCGTATCAAAATAAATAAACAGACTATCAATAAAATAATGTAAATTTGTATGAAAATAAAGATGCAAAATACCCATATAATAACGCATATTTGTTTAAAAATATATATACAAAAATACACATAAAATAATTAGATTTGTATCAAAATAAATATACAAAAGGCACATACAATAAAGAAAATTTGTATTGAAATAGATATGCGAAATACACATAAATAATGTAAATCTGTATCAAAATATATATACGAATACACATAAAATAGTGTAAATTTCTATGAAAATATATATAAATATATATATATATATATATATATATATATATATATATATATATATATATATATATATATATATATATATATATATATATATATATATATATATATATATATATATATATATATATATATATATATATATATATATATATATATATATATATATATATATATATATATATATATATATATATATATATATAAATACCAAAATTAATGAAAATTCGTATCAAAATCAATAAACAAAATTCCGATAAAAGAACGTACAAATTTACATTATTTTATGTGTATTTTGTACATGTATTTCAATACAAATTTAACTAATTATATGTGTATTTTGTATATCTATTTTCATACAAATTGAAATTTATTTTGTTTTTGTTTTTTTGTATATATTTTTATTCAAATTTTCGTAATTTTATGTGTATTTTGTATATTTATTTTCCTACAAATATACGTTCTTTTATCGGAATTTTGTTTATTTATTTTGATACGAATTTTCATTTTTTTAGGTGTATTTGATATATATTTTTTTATACTTATTTACATAATTTTATATGTATTTTGAATATATATTTTCATAGAAATTTACTCTATATGTATACACAAAAAAACACAAAAATAATTTAAATTTATATGAAAAAAAATATACAAAATACACATAAAAATAGGTAAATTTGTATTGAAATACATATACAAAATACACTTAAAATAATGTAAATTTGAATGAAATTATATAAACAAATACACTTAAAATAAAGTTAATTTGTATAAAATATATATAAAAATACACATTAAATAATGAAAATATGTATAAAGTAATATATACAAAACACAAATAGTATAATATAAAATCGTATCAAAATATATACACAGAATATTAATAAAATAATGTACATTTGCATTCAAAACTAAGATGCAAAATACCTATAAAATAACGCATTTTTTATAAAATTATATATACCAAAATACACATAAAATATTTGAATTTGTATTAAAATAAATATACAAAATGCACATACAATGAGGTAAATTTGTATTGAAAAAGATATGCAAAATACATATAAAACAATGTAAATCTATTTCAAAATATATTTACGAATACTCATAAAATAACGTAGATTTCTATAATTATATATATACAAAATATAAATAAAATTAAGTAAATACGAATCAAAAATGTATACAAAATACACATAAAATAATGTAAATTCGTATATATATAAATAAACAAAATACCAATAAGAGAATGTGTATTTGTATAAATATAAATATACAAAATGCACATAAAATAACGTAAATTTGTATAAAACTATATACAAAAATACACAGAATTAATTAAATTTGTATGAAAATAGATATACAAAATACACACAAAATAAGCTAAATTTGAATTGAAATATATATACAAAATACATAAAATAAAGTAAATTCGTTTCAAAATATTTTTAACAAATACACATATAATAACGTAAATTTGTAAAAAAATATATAAACAAAATACACATTAAGTAATGTAAATACGTATAAAAAATATTTACAAAATACACAAATAATCAAGTCATTCGTATCAAAATAAATAAACAAAAAACTAATTAAATAATGTAAATTTGTATGAGAAAACATATACAAAATACACATAAAATAACGTTTTAAGTTTCTATAAAAATATATGAACAAAAATGCACATAAATTTAGTTTGCATAAAAAAAAATATATACAAAACACACATTAGATAATGTAAATGAGTATAAAAATATGTATACAAAATACCTATGAAATAATCTAAACTCGTATCGAGTTAAATTAAGAAAATAACAATAAAATAATGTAATTTTGGATGAAAATATATATAGAAAACACACATAAAATAACCTAAATACAAATACAAATATACACATTAAATAATTTAAAATTGAAAGAAATAAATATAAAAAATAAACATAAAATAAGGTAAATTTGTAATAAAATATATGTAAGAATGCACATGAAATAATATCAATTTGTATGAAAATATATATACAAATACACATAAAATAACATAAATTTGTATAAAATTTGTTTCAAAATATATACGAATACATACAATAAAATAACGTAAATTTTTATGAAAATGTATATATAAAATACACATAAAATAATTTAAATACGTAGAAAAATATATATACAAAATACACATAAAATAATGTAAATTCGTAAAAAATTAAATACACAAAACTCCAATAAAAGAATGTATATTTGTAGAAAATATATATACAAAAACAAATAAAATAACTAAAATTTGTATAAAATATATACAATATACACAAAAATAATTTAAATTTGTTTGAAAATAGATATGCAAAATACACATAAAGTTAGGCAAATTTGTATTGAAATACATATACAAAACTCACATAAAATAATGTAAATTTGTATGAAAATATATAAACAAATACATATAAAATAACGTAAATTTGGATAAAATATATATACAAAATATACATTAAATATTTTAAATATGTATAAAAATATATTATATTTTATATATTTTTATTGATATTTGCGTTAATTATGTGTATTTTGTATATGTTTTCTCATAGAAACTCACAATATTTTGTCTATTTATTTTGATACGAATTACATGATTATTTGTGTATTTTTTACATTTTTTTATACGTAATTACATTATTTAAAGTGTATTTTGTTTATATATTTTTATACAAATTTACGTTATTATATGTGTATTTGTATAAGTATTTTGAAACAAATTTACATTATTTTATGTATTTTGTATATATATTTCAATTCAAATTTAGCTTATTTTATGGGTATTTTGTATACCTATTTATTTTAATACAAAATCAAATATTTTATGTTTTTTCGTATATATATTTTTATAAAAAATGCGTTATTTTATGGGTATTTTGCATCTTAATTTTCATACAAATTTACATTATTTTATTAATATTTTCTGTATTTATTTTGATACGATTTTACATTATTTTATTTGTGCTTTGTATATATTTTTTTATACATATTTACATTATTTAATGTGTTTTTTGTATATATATTTGATACAAATTTACATTATTTTTAGTCTAGATGTTTATATATTTTCATTCACATTTACATTATTTTATGTGTATTTTGTATATGTATTTCGATACAAATTTACCTAATTTTATATGTTTTTTGTATATTTATTTTCATACAAGTTTAAATTATTTTTGTGTATTTTTGTATATAGTTTTATTCAAATTTAGGTTATTTTATGTGTATTTTGTATATCTATTTTCATACAAATACACATTCTTTTCATGATATTTTGTTTATTTATGTTGACACGAATTAACATTATTTAATGTGTATTTTGTGTATATATTTTTATACGTATTTACATTATTTCAAGTGTATTTTGTATATATATTTCTATAGAAATCTACGTTATTTTATGTGTATTCGTATATATATTTTGAAACAAATTAACATTGTTTTATGTGTATTTTGCATAATTTTTCAATACAAATATACCTTATTGTATGTGCATTTTGGATATTAATTTTAATACAAATTTGATTAATCTATGTGTATTTTTGTATATGTATTTTTAAAAAAATATGCTTTATTTTATGGGTATTTTGCACCTTTATTTTCATACAAATCTAAATTATTTTATTGATATTCTGTGTATTTATATTGATATGCTTTTACATTATTCTATGTGTATTTTGTATATATATTTTATATAAAATGTATTTGTTTTCATTTCATACAAATCTACAATATTTTATGTGTTCTTGTACATGTATTTAAATACAAATTTAACTAGTTATATGTGTATTTTGTATATCTATTTTGTATGTATATTTTCATAGAAATTTCCTATTTTATGAGTATTCGTATATATATTCTGATAAAAATTTACATTATTGATGTGTATTTTGCATATCTATTTCAATACAAATTTACTTTATTGTACGTGCATTTTGTATATTTATTTTAATACAAATTTAATTATTTTATATGTATTTTTGTATATATATATATATTTTTATGTAAATATGCTTATTATATGGATATTTTGCATCTTTATTTTCATTCAAATTTACATTATTTTATTGATTTTCTCTTTATTTATTTTGATTCAATTTAACATTATTCTATGTGAATTTTGTATATATTTTTTTTATACATATTTCCATTAATTAATGTTCATTTTGTATATATATTTTTTCCAAATTTTCATTATTTTATGTGTATTTGTTTATATATTTTCATACAAATTTACATTATTTTATGTGTTTTTTGTATATATATTTTTCTACGTATTTAAATTATTTTATGTGTATTTTGTACATACATTTTCAAAAAAAATTACGTTATTTTATTGTGTGTATAAGTATATATTTTGATACAAATTTTATACAAATTCATGTTATTTAATGTGTATTTGTATATATATATTTTCATATTAATTTATATTATTTTATGTGTATTTTTTCATATATTCCATTTCAAATATACCTTATTTTATGTTTATTTTGTATATTTATTTCATTCAATTTTAAATTATTTTATGTGTATATTTGTATTTGTATTTAGGTTATTTTATGTGTATTTTGTATATATATTTTCATCAAAAATTACAATATTTTATTGGTATTTTCTTAATTTAATTCGATACGAGTTTAGATTATTTCATAGGTATTTTGTATACATATTTTTATACTCATTTACATTATCTAATGTGTGTTTTGTATATATATTTTTATGCAAATTTATTTTATGTTCATTTTTGTACATATATTTTTATAGAAATCTGCGTTATTTTATGTATATATTTTTATATAAATTTACTTTATTTTATGTGCAATTTATATATTTATATTTATACAAATACACATTTTTTATTGGTATATTGTTTATTCACATTTATACGAATTTACATTATTTTATGTGTTTTTTGTATACATTTTTTTATACGTATTAACTTATTTTTATGTGTATTTTGTAAATGTATTTTTATAGAAATCTACGTCATTTTATGTGTATTCGTATATATATTTTGAAACAAATTTACATTATTTGATATGTATTTTGCATATCTATTTCAATACAAATTTACCTTATTGTATGTGCATTTTCTATATTTATTTTAATACAAATTTAAATATTTTATGTGTATTTTGGTATCAATAATTTTAAAAAAATGCTTTATTTTATAAGAATTTTGCATCTTAATTTTCATACAAATTTACATTATGTTATTAATATTCTGTGTATATATTTTGATACGATTTTACATTATTCTATTTGTGTTTTGTATATATTTTTTTATACATATTTACATTATTTAATGTGTAATTTGTATATATATTTCATACAAATTTACGTTATTATATGTGTATTTGTTTATATATTTTCTTTCAAATTTACATTATTTTATGTGTATTTTGTATATGTATTTCAATACAAATTAACCTATTTTTATGTGTATTTTGTATTTTTTTTTCATACAAATTTAAATTATATTAATATATATTTCAATGAAAATAAATTTACAAAATACACATAACTAAAGTAAAATTTGTATTAAAATACATACAAAAATTCATAGAAATAATTTGAATTTGTATGAAAATAGATATACAAAATACACATAAAACTAGGTAAATTTCTTTTGAAATGTATATACAAAATACCCATAAAATATTGTAAATTTGAGTCAAAATATATAAACAAATAAACATAAAATAACGTAAATTTGTATGAAAAATATATACAAAATACACATAGAATAATGTCAATTCGTATCAAAAAGAATGAGCAGAATATCAATAAAATAATGTAAATTTGTATGAAAATAAAGATGTAAAATACCCAAAAAATAAAGCATATGTTTATAAAAGTACATATACAAAAATACACATCGAATAATTAAATTTGTAAGAAAATTAATATACAAAATGCGTATATAATAAGGTAAATTTGTATTGAAAAAATATGCAACATACACGTTTAATCATTCAAATTTATATTATTTTATTGGTATTTTGTTTATTTATTTTGATACGAATTACATGATTATATGTGTATTTTGTACATATTCTTTTATACCTATTTACATTATTTAATGTGTATTTTGTATATATATTTTCATAAAAATTTACGTTATTATATGTGTATTTGTATAAATATTTTGATACAAATTTACTTTATTTCATGTATTTAGTATATATATTTCAATTCAAATTTAGCTTATTTTGCGTGTATTTTGTATATATGTTCATACAAATTTAATTACTTCTGTGTATTTTTGTATATAGTTTTATATAAATTTACGTTATTTTATGTGTATTTTCTATATTTATATTTATACAAATACACATTCTTTTATTGGTATTTTGTTTATTTATTTTGATACGAATTTACATTATTTTATGTGTATTTTGTATACATTTTTTTATACGTATTTACTTCATTTTATGTATATTTTGTATATATATTTTCATAGAAATTTACGTTATTTTATGTGTATTAGTATATATATTTTGAAACAAATTTACATTGTTTTATATGTATTTTGCATATCTATTTCAATACAAGTTTACCTTATTGTATGTGTTTTTTGTATATTTATTTTAATACAAATTTAATTTTTTTATGTGTATTTTGATAGATATATTTTTATAAATAAAAGAAATGCGTTATTTTATGGGTATTTTGCTTCTTTATTTTCATACAAATTTACATTATTTTATTAATATTCTGTGTATTTATTTTGATACGATTTTACATTATTCTATTCGTGTTTTGTACATATTGTTTTATACAAAATTACGTTATTTTAAGTGTATTTGTTTATGTATTTTCATTCAAATTTACATTATTTTATGTGTATTTTGTGTATGTATTTCAATACAAATTTACCTAATTTTATGTGTATTTTGTATATTTATTTCCAAACAAATTTAAAATATTTTTGTGTATTTTTGTATATAGTTTGATACAAATTTAGGTTATTTTATGTGTATTTTGCATATCTATTTTCATACAAATACACATTCTTTTATTGATATTTTGTTTATTTATTTTGACGCGAATTTACATTATTTAATGTGTATTTTGTATATATATTTTATATTTACATCATTTCATGTGCATTTTGTATAGTTTTAAACAAATTTATATTACTTAATGTGTATATATATATATATATATATATATATATATATATATATATATATATATATATATATATATATATATATATATATATATATATATATATTTATACAAATACACATTCTTTTATTGGTATTTTGTTTATTTATTTTGATACTAATTTACATTATTTTATGTGTATTTTGTATACATTTGTTATACGTATTTACTTAATTTTGTGTATTTTCTATATATATTTTTATAGAAATCTACCTTATTTCACGTGTATTCGTATATATATTTTGAAACAAATTTACATTGTTTATATGTATTTTTCATATCTATTTTTGTGTATTCTGTATTTATTTTTGTTATACATAGAATAATGTAAAATCGTATCAAAATAAGTACACAGAATATCAATAAAATAATTTAAATTTGTATGAAAATAAAGATGCAAAATTCCCATAAAATAAAGCATATTTTTTAAAAAAATACATATGCAAAAATACACATAGAATAATTAAATTTGTATTAAAATTAATATACAAAATGCATATACAATAAGGTAAGTTTGTATTGAAAAAAAAACGCAAAATACACATAAAACAGTGAAAATTTGTTTCAAAATATATATACGAATACACATAAAATAACGTTGATTTCTAAAGGAATATATATACAAAATACACATGAGATGATGTAAATACGTATAAAAATATATATACAAAATACACATTAAATAATGTAAATTCGCGTCAAAATAAATAAACAAAATATCAATAAAAGAAAGTGTATTTGTATGAAAATAGATTTACAAAATACACATAAAATAACCTAAATTTGCATCAAACTATATACAAAAATACACAAAAATAATTAAAATTTATAGGAAAATAAATATACAAAATACACATAAAATTAGGTAAATTTGTATAGAAATACATATACAAAATACACATATAATAATGTAAATTTGAATGAAAATACATAAACAAATACACTTAAAATAACGTAAATTTGTATAAAAAAATATATACAAAACACAAATAGAATAATGTAAAATCGTATCAAAATAAATACACAGAATATTAATAAAATAATGTAAATTTGTATGAAAATAAAGAGGCAAAATACCGATAAAATAACGCATTTCTTTTATTTACAAAAATATATATACCAAAATACACATAAAAAAATTTAATTTGTATTAAAATAAATATATAAAAAACCCATACAATAAGGTAAATTTGTATTGAAATAGATATGCAAAATACATATAAAACAATGTAAATTTGTTTCAAAATATATATACGAATACACATAAAATAACGTAGATTTCTATAAAAATATATATACAAAATACACATAAAATGAAGTAAATACGTATAAAAAAATGCATACAAAATACACATAAAATAATATAAATTCGTATCAAAATAAATAAACAAAATACCAATAAAAGAATGTGTATTTGTAATACACATATAATTAGTTAAATTTGTATTTTAATATATGTACAAAATACACATAAAATTATGTAAATTTGTATGAAATGAAAACAAATACACATAAAATAACGTACATTTGTATAAAATATATATACAAAATACACATAAAATAATGTAAAACCGTATCAAAATAAGTACACAGAATATCAATAAAATAATTTAAATTTGTATGAAAACATAGATGCAAAATACCCATAAAATAAAGCATATTGAAAAAAAAAATACATATACATAAATACACATAGAATAAATAAATTTGTATTAAAATTAATATACAAAATGCACATACAATAAGGTAAATTTGTATTGAAAAAATACGAAAAATACACATAAAACAGTGTAAATTTGTTTCAAAATATATACTCGAATACACATAAAATAACGTTGATTTCTATAGAAATATATATACAAAATACACATGAAATGATGTAAATACGTGTAAAAATATATATACAAAATACACATTAAATAATATGAATTCGCGACAAAATAAATAATCAAAATATTAATAAAAGAATGTGTATTTGTATGAAAATAGATATTCAAAATACACATAAAATAACCTAAATTTGTATCAAACTATATACAAAAATACACAAAAATATCTTAAATTTCTATGAAAATAAATATACAAAATACACATAAAATTAGGTAAATTTGTATTGAAATACATATACAAAATACACATAAAATAATGTAAATTTGAATGAAAATACATAAATAAATACACTTAAAATAACGTAAATTTGTTTAAAAAAATATATACAAAACACAAATAGAATAATGTAAAATCGTATCAAAATAAATACACAGAATATTAATAAAATAATATAAATTTGTATTAAAATAAAGAGGCAAAATACCCATAAAATAAAGCATTTTTTTTATTTATAAAAATATGTATACCAAAATACACATAAAAAAATTAAATTTGTATTAGAGTAAATATATAAAAAAACACATACAATAAGGTAAATTTGTATTGAAATAGATATGCAAAATACATATAAAACAATGTAAATTTGTTTTAAAATATGTATACGAATACACATAAAATAACGTGGATTTCTATAAAAATATATATACAAAATACACATAAAATGAAGTAAATACGTATGAAAAAATGTATACAAAATACACATAAAATAATGTAAATTCGAATAAAAAAAAATAAAAAAAATACGAATAAAAGAATGTGTATTTGTATATATATAAATATACAAAATACACATAAAATAACGTAAATTTATATAAAACTATATACAAAAATACACAGAAGTAATTAAATTTGTATGAAAATAGATATACAAAATAAGGTAAACTCTTATCAAATTCAATAAACAAAATTCAGATAAAAGAATGTATATTTGTAGAAAAATAGATATACAAAATACACATAAAATAACGAGAATTTATATGAAAATATATACAAAAATAAACAAAACAATTTCAATTTGTATGAAAATAGATAATTTTTTATACAAAATACACATATAATTAGTTAAATTTGTCTTTAAATACATGTACAAAATACACATAAAATAATGTAAATTTGTAAGAAATTAAAACAAATACACATAAAATAACGTACATTTGTATAAAATATATATAAAAAATACACAGAGAATAATGTAAAATCGTATCAAAATAAATACACAGAATATCAATAAAATAACGTAAATTTGTATGAAAATAAAGGTGCAAAATAATTAAATTTATATTGAAATAAATATACAATAAAGTAAATTTGTATTGAAATAGATATGTAAAATACACATCAATAATGTAAATTTGTATCAAAATATATATACGAATACACATAAAATAGAGTAAATTTCTATGAAAATATACATACAAAATACATATAAACTTATGTAAATAGTAAAAAATATATATACCAAATACACCTAAAATAAATTAAATTCGTATCAAAATAAATAAACAAAATTCCGATGAAAGAACGTATAAATGTACGAAAGATAATATACAAAATATACATAAAATAACGAAAATTTGTATAAAAATTTATACAAAAAAAAAATTTCAATTTGTTTGAAAATAGATATACAAAATACACATATAATTACTTAAATTTGTCTTTAAATACATGTACAAAATACATATAGAATAATGTAAATTTTTATGTGCATTTTTGTACATATATTTTTATAGAGACTTAAAACGTTATTTTATGTGTATTTTGTATATGTTTTCTCATACAAATTTACATTATTTAATTAGTTTTTTGTTTATTTATTTTGATTCGAATGACTTGATTATTTGTGTATCTTGTAAATATTTTTTTATACGTATTTTCATTATTTAATGTGTATTTTGTTTATATAATTTTTTACAAATTTACGTTATTATATGTGTATTTGTTAAAAATATTTTGAAACGAATTTACTTTATTTTATGTATTTTGTGTATATATTTCAATTCAAATTTAGCTTATTTTGTGTATATTTTGTATATCTATTTTCATACAAATTTAATTACTTCTGAGTATTTTTGTATATAGTTTTATACAAATTTACGTTACTTTATGTGCATTTTGTATATTTATATTTATACAAATACACATTCTCTTATTGGTATTTTGTTTATTTATATTTATACGAATTTACATTATTTTATGTGTATTTTGTATACATTTTGATTCGTATTTACTGAATTTTATTTGTATTTGTATATATATATATATATATATATATATATATATATATATATATATATATATATATATATATATATATATATATATATATATATATATATATATATATATATATATATATATATATATATATATATATATATATATATATATATATATATATATATATATATATATTTATATATTTATAGAAATCTACGTTATTTTATATGTATTCGTATATATGTTTTGAAACAAACTTACATTGTTTTATATGTATTCATACAAATTTACCTTATTGTATGTGCATTTTATATTTATTTTAATAAATTCAAATATTTTATGTGTATTTTGGTATATATAATTTTATAAAAAATGCGTTATTTTATAGGTATTTTGCATCTTAGTTTTCATACAAATGTACATTATTTTATTAATATTCTGTGTATATATTTTGATACAATTTTATATTATACTATTTGTGTTTTGTATATATTTTTTTATACATATTTTCATTATTTAGTGTGTATTTTTTATATATATTTTATACAAATTAACGTTATTTTAAGTGTATTTGTTTATATAATTTCATTCAAATTTACATTATTTTAAGTGTATTTTGTATATGTATTTTATTACAAATTTACCTAATTTTATGTGTATTTTGTATATTTATTTTCATACAAATTTAAATTATTTTTGTGTTTTTTTGTATATCAATATAGAGTAAATTTCTATGAAAATATATATTCAAAATACATATAAAATTATGTAGATAAGTATAAAAATATATATATCAAATACACCTAAAATAATGAAAATTCGTATCAAAATAAATAAAAAAAAATTCCGATAAAAGAATGTATATTTGTAGGAAAATAAATATACAAAATAAACATAAAATTTCAAAAATTTGAATGAAAATATATACTAAAATACACAAAAGTAATTTCGATTTGTATGAAAATAGATATACATAATACACATATAATTATTTAAATTTGCATTTAAATACATGTACAAAATACACATAAAATAATGTAAATTTGTATGAAATGAAAACAAATTCACATAAAATAACGTTCATTTGTATGAAATATATATACAAAATATACATAGAATAATGTAAAATCGTATCAAAATAAATACACAATATCAATAAAATAATGTAAATTTGTATGAAAATAAAGATGCAAAAAACTCATAAAATAAAGCATTTTTTTATGAAAATACATATACAAAAATACAAATAAAATAACTAAATTTGTATTAAAAGAAATATACAAAATACACATACAATAAGGTAGATTTTTATTGAAATATATATGGAAAAAACACATAAAATAAAGTAAATTTGTATCAAAATATATACGAATACACACAATAAGATAACGTAAATTTTTATGAAAATATATATACAAAATACACATTAATTAATGTAAATACATAGAAAAATATATATATACAAAATACACATAAAATAATGTAAATTCGTATCAAAATAAATAAACAAAATTTCCTCTAAAAGAATGTATATTTGTAGGAAAATATATATACAAAATACAAATAAAATAACAAAAATTTGTATAAAAATATACAAAATACACAAAAATAATTTAAATTTGTTTGAAAATAGATATGCAAAATACACATGAAATTAGGGAAATTTTTATTGAAATACATATACAAAATAGAAATACACATAAAACAATGGAAATTTGTATGAAACTATATAAACAAACACACATAAGATAACGTAAATTTCCATAAAATATATATTTTTATACTTATTTACATAATTTTATATGTATTTTGAATATATATTTTCATAGAAATTTACTCTATATGTATACACAAAAAAACACAAAAATAATTTAAATTTATATGAAAATAAATATACAAAATACACATAAAACTAGGTAAATTTGTATTGAAATACATATACAAAATACACTTAAAATAATGTAAATTTGAATGAAATTATATAAACAAATACACTTAAAATAAAGTTAATTTGTATAAAATATATATAAAAATACACATTAAATAATGAAAATATGTATAAAATAATATATACAAAACACAAATAGTATAATATAAAATCGTATCAAAATATATACACAGAATATTAATAAAATAATGTACATTTGCATTCAAAACTAAGATGCAAAATACCTATAAAGTAACGCATTTTTTATAAAATTATATATACCAAAATACACATAAAATATTTGAATTTGTATTAAAATAAATATACAAAATGCACATACAATGAGGTAAATTTGTATTGAAAAAGATTTGCAAAATACATATAAAACAATGTAAATATGTTTCAAAATATATATACGAATACACATAAAATAACGTAGATTTCTATAATTATATATATACAAAATATAAATAAAATTAAGTAAATACGAATCAAAAATGTATACAAAATACACATAAAATAATGTAAATTCGTATAAATATAAATAAACAAAATACCAATAAGAGAATGTGTATTTGTATAAATATAAATATACAAAATGCACATAAAATAACGTAAATTTGTATAAAACTATATACAAAAATACACAGAATTAATTAAATTTGTATGAAAATAGATATACAAAATACACACAAAATAAGCTAAATTTGAATTGAAATATATATACAAAATACATAAAATAAAGTAAATTCGTTTCAAAATATTTTAACAAATACACATATAATAACGTAAATTTGTAAAAAATATAAACAAAATACATTAAGTAATGTAAATACGTATAAAAATATTTACAAAATACAAATAATCAAGTCATTCGTATCAAAATAAATAAACAAAACACTAATTAATTAATGTAAATTTGTATGAGAAAACATATACAAAATACAGATAAAATAACATTTTGAGTTTCTATATTAATATATGTACAAAAATGCACATAAAATTAGTTTGCATAAAAAAATATATACAAAACACACATTAGATAATGTAAATGAGTATAAAAATATGTATACAAAATACCTATGAAATAATCTAAACTCGTATCGAGTTAAATTAAGAAAATAACAATAAAATAATGTAATTTTGGATGAAAATATATATAGAAAACACACATAAAATAACCTAAATACAAATACAAATATACACATTAAATAATTTAAAATTGAATGAAATAAATATAAAAAATAAACATAAAATAAGGTAAATTTGTAATAAAATATATGTAAGAATGCACATGAAATAATATCAATTTGTATGAAAATATATATACAAATACACATAAATTAACATAAATTTGTATAAAATTTGTTTCAAAATATATACGAATACATTCAATAAAATAACGTAAATTTTTATGAAAATGTATATATAAAATACAACTAAAATAATTTAAATACGTAGAAAAATATATATACAAAATACACATAAAATAATGTAAATTCGTAAAAAATTAAATGCACAAAATTCCAATAAAAGAATGTATATTTGTAGGAAAATATATATACAAAAAACAAATAAAATAACTAAAATTTGTATAAAAATATATACAAAAATACACAAAAATAATTTAAATTTGTTTGAAAATAGATATGCAAAATACACATAAAGTTATTCAAATTTGTATTGAAATACATATACAAAACTCACATAAAATAATGTAAATTTGTATGAAAATATATAAACAAATACATATAAAATAACGTAAATTTGGATAAAATATATACACAAAATATACATTAAATATTTTAAATATGTAAAAAAATATATTATATTTTATATATTTTTATTGATATTTGCGTTAATTATGTGTATTTTGTATATGTTTTCTCATAGAAATTCACAATATTTTGTCTATTGATTTTGATACGAATTACATGATTATTTGTGTATTTTGTATATTTTTTTATACGTAATTACATTATTTAAAGTGTATTTTGTTTATATATTTTATACAAATTTACGTTATTATATGTGTATTTGTATAAGTATTTTGATACAAATTTACATTATTTTATGTATTTTGTATATATATTTCAATTCAAATTTAGCTTATTTTATGTGTATTTTGTATACCTATTTATTTTAATACAAAATCAAATAATTTATGTTTTTTCGCATATATATTTTTATAAAAAATGCGTTATTTTATGGGTATTTTGCATCTTAATTTTCATACAAATTTACATTATTTTATTAATATTTTCTGTATTTATTTTGATACGATTTTAAATTATTTTATTTGTGCTTTGTATATATTTTTTTATACATATATACATTATTTAATGTGTTTTTTGTATATATATTTGATACAAATTTACATTATTTTAAGTCTAGATGTTTATATGTTTTCATTCAAATTTACATTATTTTATGTGTATTTTGTATATGTATTTCAATACAAATTTACCTAATTTTATATGTTTTTTGTATATTTATTTTCATACAAGTTTAAATTATTTTTGTGTATTTTTGTATATAGTTTTATTCAAATTTAGGTTATTTTATGTGTATTTTGTATATCTATTTTCATACAAATACACATTCTTTTCATGATATTTTGTTTATTTATGTTGACACGAATTAACATTATTTAATGTGTATTTTGTGTATATATTTTTATACGTATTTACATTATTTCAAGTGTATTTTGTATATGTATTTCAATAGAAATCTACGTTATTTTATGTGTATTCGTATATATATTTTGAAACAAATTTACATTGTTTTATGTGTATTTTGCATAATTTTTCAATACAAATTTACCTTATTGTATGTGCATTTTGTATATTAATTTTAATACAAATTTGATTAATCTATGTGTATTTTTGTATATGTATTTAAAAAAAAATATGCTTTATTTTATGGGTATTTTGCACCTTTATTTTCATACAAATCTAAATTATTTTATTGATATTCTGTGTATTTATATTGATATGATTTTACATTATTCTATGTGTATTTTGTATATATATTTTATATAAAATGTATTTGTTTTCATTTCATACAAATCTACAATATTTTATGTGTTTTTGTACATGTATTTAAATACAAATTTAACTAGTTATATGTGTATTTTGTATATCTATTTTGTATGTATATTTTCATAGAAATTTCCTCTATTTTATGAGTATTCGTTTATATATTCTGATAAAAATTTACATTATTGATGTGTATTTTGCATATCTATTTCAATACAAATTTACTTTATTGTACGTGCATTTTGTATATTTATTTTAATACAAATTTAGTTATTTTATATGTATTTTTGTATATATATATTTTTATGCAAATATGCGTTATTATATGGATATTTTGCATCTTTATTTTCATTCAAATTTACATTATTTCATTGATTTTCTCTTTATTTATTTTGATTCAATTTAACATTATTCTATGTGAATTTTGTATATATTTTTTTTATACATATTTCAATTATTTAATGTTCATTTTGTATATATATTTTTTCCAAATTTTCATTATTTAATGTGAATTTCTTTATATATTTTCATACAAATTTACATTATTTTATGTGTTTTTTGTATATATATTTTTCTACGTATTTAAATTATTTTATGTGTATTTTGTATATACATTTTCAAAAAAAATTACGTTATTTTATTGTGTGTATAAGTATATATTTTGATACAAATTTTATACAAATTCATGTTATTTAATGTGTATTTGTATATATATTTTCATTTTAATTTATATTATTTTATGTGTATTTTTTCATATATTCCATTTCAAATTTACCTTATTTTATGTTTATTTTGTATATTTATTTCATTCAATTTTAAATAATTTTATGTGTATATTTGTATTTGTATTTAGGTTATTTTATGTGTATTTTGTATATATATTTTCATCCAAAATTACAATATTTTATTGGTATTTTCTTAATTTAATTCGATACAAATTTAGATTATTTCATAGGTATTTTGTATACATATTTTTATACTCATTTACATTATCTAATGTGTGTTTTGTATATATATTTTTATGCAAATTTATTTTATGTTCATTTTTGTACATATATTTTTATAGAAATCTGCGTTATTTTATGTATATATTTTTATATAAATTTACGTTATTTTATGTGCATTTTATATATTTATATTTATACAAATACACATTTTTTATTGGTATATTGTTTATTCACATTTATACGAATTTACATTATTTTGTGTGTTTTTTGTATACATTTTTTTATACGTATTAACTTAATTTTATGTGTATTTTGTAAATATATTTTTATAGAAATCTACGTCATTTTATGTGTATTCGTATATATATTTTGAAACAAATTTACATTATTTGATATGTATTTTGCATATCTATTTCAATAAGATTTACCTTATTGAATGTGCATTTTCTATATTTATTTTAATACAAATTCAAATATTTTATGTGTATTTTGGTATCAATAATTAAAAAAAATGCTTTATTTTATAAGTATTTTGCATCTTAATTTTCATACAAATTTACATTATTTTATTAATATTCTGTGTATATATTTTGATACGATTTTACATTATTCTATTTGTGTTTTGTATATATATATTTTTATACATATTTACATTATTTAATGTGTAATTTGTATATATATTTCATACAAATTTACGTTATTATATGTGTATTTGTTTATATATTTTCTTTCAAATTTACATTATTTTATGTGTATTTTGTATATGTATTTCAATACAAATTAACCTAATTTTATGTGTATTTTGTAAATTTTTTTCATACAAATTTAAATTATATTAATATATATTTCAATGAAAATAAATTTACAAAATACACATAACTAAAGTAAATTTTTTTATTAAAGTACATACAAAAATACATAGAAATAATTTGAATTTGTATGAAAATAGATATACAAAATACACATAAAACTAGGTAAATTTCTTTTGAAATGTATATACAAAATACCCTTAAAATATTGTAAATTTGTGTCAAAATATATAAACAAAAAAACATAAAATAACGAAAATTTGTATGAAAAATATATACAAAATACACATAGAATAATGTCAATTCGTATCAAAATGAATGAGCAGAATATCAATAAAATAATGTAAATTTCTATGAAAATAAAGATGTAAAATACCCAAAAAATAAAGCATATGTTTATAAAAGTACATATACAAAAATACACATCGAATAATTAAATTTGTAATAAAATTAATATACAAAATGCGTATATAATAAGGTAAATTTGTATTGAAAAAATATGCAACATACACTTTTAATCATACAAATTTATATTATTTTATTGGTATTTTGTTTATTTATTTTGATACGAATTACATGATTATATGTGTATTTTGTACATATTCTTTTATACGTATTTACATTATTTAATGTGTATTTTGTTTATATATTTTCATAAAAATTTACGTTATTATATGTGTATTTGTATAAATATTTTGATACAAATTTACTTTATTTCATGTACTTTGTATATATATTTCAATTCAAATTTAGCTTATTTTGCGTGTATTTTGTATATATGTTCATACAAATTTAATTACTTCTGTGTATTTTTGTATATAGTTTTATATAAATTTACGTTATTTTATGTGTATTTTCTATATTTATATTTATACAAATACACATTCTTTTATTGGTATTTTGTTTATTTATTTTGATACGAATTTACATTATTTTATGTGTATTTTGTATACATTTTTTTATACGTATTTACTTCATTTTATGTATATTTTGTATATATATTTCTATAGAAATTTACGTTATTTTATGTGTATTAGTATATATATTTTGAAACAAATTTACATTGTTTTATATGTATTTTGCATATCTATTTCAATACAAGTTTACCTTATTGTATGTGTTTTTTGTATATTTATTTTAATACAAATTGAAATTTTTTATGTGTATTTTGATAGATATATTTTTATAAATAAAAAAAATGCGTTATTTTATGGGTATTTTGCTTCTTTATTTTCATACAAATTTACATTATTTTATTAATATTCTGTGTATTTATTTTGATACGATTTTACATTATTCTATTCGTGTTTTGTACATATTGTTTTATACAAAATTACGTTATTTTAAGTGTATTTGTTTATGTATTTTCATTCAAATTTACATTATTTTATGTGTATTTTGTGTATGTATTTCAATACAAATTTACCTAATTTTATGTGTATTTTGTATATTTATTTCCAAACAAATTTAAAATATTTTTGTGTATTTTTGTATATAGTTTGATACAAATTTAGGTTATTTTATGTGTATTTTGCATATTTTTTTTCATACAAATACACATTCTTTTATTGATATTTTGTTTATTTATTTTGACGCGAATTTACATTATTTAATGTGTATTTTTTATATATATTTTTATACTTATTTACATCATTTCATGTGCATTTTGTATAGTTTTAAACAAATTTATATTACTTAATGTTTATTTTGTATATACATATTTATACAAATATACATTCTTTTATTGATATTTTGTTTATTTATTTTGATACTACTTTATATTATTTTATGTGTATTTTGTATACATTTTTTATACGTATTTACTTAATTTTATGTGTATTTTGTATATATATTTTTTTTTATAGAAATCTACCTTATTTCACGTGTATTCGTATATATATTTTGAAACAAATTTACATTGTTTATATGTATTTTGCATATCTATTTTTGTGTATTCTGTATTTATTTTTGTTATACATAGAATAATGTAAAATCGTATCAAAATAAGTACACAGAATATCAATAAAATAATTTAAATTTGTATGAAAATAAAGATGCAAAATTCCCATAAAATAAAGCATATTTTTTTTAAAAATACATATACAAAAATACACATAGAATAATTAAATTTGTATTAAAATTAATATACAAAATGCACATACAATAAGGTAAGTTTGTATTGAAAAAAAACGCAAAATACACATAAAACAGTGTAAATTTGTTTCAAAATATATATACGAATACACATAAAATAACGTTGATTTCTAAAGGAATATATATACAAAATACACCTGAAATGATGTAAATACGTATAAAAATATATTTACAAAATACACATTAAATGCTGTAAATTCGCGTCAAAATAAATAAACAAAATATCAATAAAAGAATTTGTATTTGTATGAAAATAGATATACAAAATACACATATAATAACCTAAATTTGTATCAAACTATATACAAAAATACACAAAAAATATTTTAAAATTGTATGAAATTAAATATACAAAATACACATAAAATTAGGTAAATTTGTATTGAAATACAATTACAAAATACACATAAAATAATGTAAATATGAATGAAAAGACATAAACAAATACACTTAAAATAACGTATATTTGTATAAAAAAATATATACAAAACACAAATAGAATAATGTAAAATCGTATCAAAATAAACACACAGAATATTAATAAAATCATGTAAATTTGTATGAAAATAAAGAGGCAAAATACCCAAAAAATAACGCATTTTTTTATTTATCAAAATATATATACCAAAATACACATAAAAAAATTAAAATTGAATTAAAATAAATATTTAAAAATCACATACAATATTTGTATTTGTATTGAAATAGATATGCAAAATACATATAAAACAATGTAAATTTGTTTCAAAATATATATACGAATACACATAAAATAACGTAGATTTCTATAAAAATATATATACAAAATACACATAAAATGAAGTAAATACGTATAAAAAAATGTATACAAAATACACATAAAATAATGTAAATTCGTATAAAAATAAATATACAAAATACCAATAAAAGAATGTGTATTTGTATAAATATAAATATACAAAATACACATAAAATAACGTAAATTTATATAAAACTATATACAAAAATACACAGAAGTATTTTAATTTGTATGAAAATATATATACAAAATAAGGTAAATTCGTTTCAAACTCAATAATCAAAATTCAGATAAAAGAACGTATTTTTGTAGAAAAAATAAATATACAAAATACACATATAATAACGAAAATTTGTATGAAAATATATAAAAAATAAACAAATATAATTTCAATTTTTATGAATATAAATATACAAAATACATATGTATTTTGTATATCTATTTTCACACAAATTTAATTACTTTTGTGTATTTTTGCATATAGTTTTATATAAATTTACGTTATTTTATTTGTATTTTGTATATTTATATTTATACAATACACATTATTTTATTAGTATTTTGTTTATTTATTTTTATACGAGTTTACATTATTTTATGTGTATTTTGTATACCTTTTTTTTATACGTATTTACTTCATTTTATGTGTATTTTGTATATTTATTTTCATAGAAATCTACGTTATTTTATGTGTATTCGTATATATATTTTGAAAAAAAATTACATGGTTTTATATGTATTTTGCATATCTATTTCAATACAAATTTACCTTATTGTATGTGCATTTTGTATATTTATTTTAATACAAATTCAAATATTTTATATGTGTCTTGGCATATATATTTTTATAAAAAATGCGTTATTTTATGGGTATTTTGCATCTTAATTTTCATAAAAATTTACATTATTTTATTAATATTCTGTGTATTTATTTTGATACGATTTTATATTATTCTATTTGTGTTTTGTATATATTTTTTTTATACATATTTACATTATTTAATGTGTATTTGTTATATATATTTTAAACAAATTTACGTTATTTTATTTGTATTTGTTTATATATTTTCATTCAAATTTACATTATTTTTTATGTATTTTGTAAATGTATTTCAATACAAATTTACCTAAAAAATTTTATGTGTATTTTGAATATTTATTTTCATACAAATTAAAATTATTTTTGTGTATTTTTGTATATAGTTTTATACAAATTTAGGTGATTTTATGTGTATATTGTATATATATTTTCATACAAATACACATTCTTTTATTGATATTTTGTTTATTTATTTTGACGCGAATTTACATTACTTAATGTGTATTTTATATATATATATATATATATATATATATATATATATATATATATATATATATATATATATATATATATATATATATATATATATATATATATATATATATATATATATATATATATATATATATATATATATATATATATATTTATACGTGTTTACATCATTTGATGTGTATTTTGTATATATATTTCTATAGAAATCTACTTTGATTTATGAGTATTCGTATATAGATTTTGAAATAAATTTACACTGTTTTATGTGTATTTTGCATATTTTTTCAACACAAATTTATCTTATTGTATATGCATTTTGTATATTAATTTTAATACAAATTTAATTATGCTATGTGTATTTTTGTATATGTATTTTTATAAAAATATGCTTTATTTTATGTTTATTTTGCATTTGCATTTTCATACAAATTTACATTATTTTATTTATATTCAATTTTTTTTTTGAAACAATTTTACGTTATTCTATGTGTATTTTGTATATCTATTTTTATACGTATTTACTTAATTTTATTTGTATATATATTTTTATAGAAATCTACGTTGTTTTATGTGTATTCGTACATATATTTTGAAACAAATTTACATTGTTTTATATGTATTTTTGCATATCTCTTTCAATACAAATTTACCTTATTGTATGTGCATTTTGTATATTTATTTCAAAACAAATTAAAATATTTTATGTGTATTTTGGTATATATATATTTTTATAAGAGATGCGCTATTTTATGGGAATATTGCATCTTTGATTTTATACAAATTTACATTATTTTATTAATATTCGGTGTACTTATTTTGATACAATTTTACATTATTCTATTTGTTTTTGTATATACTTTTTTATACATATATACATTATTTAATGTGTATCTTGCATATATATTTTATACAAATTTATTTTCTATTATCTATTTTCATACAAATACACATTCTTTTCACGATATTTTGTTTATTTATTTTGACACGAATTTACATTATTTGATATGTATTTTATATATATTTTTTTATACGTATTTACATAATTTCATATGTATTTTGTATATATATTTTTTTAGAAATCTACTTTATTTGATGTGTATTCGTATATATATTTTGAAACAAATTTACATTGTTTTATATGTATTTTTGAATATCTCTTTCAATACATATTTACCTTACTGTATATGCATTTTGTATATTTATTTCAATACTAATTTAAATATTTTATGTGTATTTTGGTATATATATTTTTATAAAAAAATGCGATAATTTCTGGGAATTTTGCATCTTTATTTTCATACAAATTTACATTATTTTATTGATATTCTGTGTATTTATTTTGATACGATTTTACATTATTCTATTTGTTTTTTGTATATATTTTTTTATACACATTTACATTATTTAATGTGTATCTTGCATATACATTTTATACAAATTTACGTTATTTTAAGTGTATTTTTTTATATATTTTCATTCAAATTTACATTATTTGATGTGTATTTTGTATATGTATTTCAATACAAATTTACCTAATTTTATGTGTATTTTGTATATTTCTTTTCAAACAAATTTAAATTATCTTTGTGTATTTTTGTATATAGTTTTATACAAATTTAGGTTATTTTATGTACGCATTTACATTATTTAGTGTGAGTTTTGTATATATATTTTTATGCAAATTTACTTTATTTTATAGAATTATTTTTATAGAAATTTGCGTTATTTGTATATGTTTTCTCATACAAATTTACATTATTTTATTGCTATTTTGTTTATTTATTTTAATACGAATTACATGATTATATGTGTATTTTGTACATATTTCTTATACGTATTTACATTACTTAATGTGTATTTTGTTTATATATTTTTTTAAACAAATCTACGTTATTATTATGTATTTGTATAAATATTTTGATACAGATTTACATTATTTTATGTATTTTGTATGTACATTTCAATTCATATTTAGCTTATTTTAGCTGTATTTTGTATATATATTTTCATACAAATTTAATTACTTCTGTGTATTTTTGTATATAGTTTTATACAAATTTACGATATTTTTGTGTATTTTGTATATTTATATTTATCTAAATACACATTCTTTTACTGGTATTTTGTTTATTTATTTTGATACGATTTTTATGTGTATTTTGTATTCATTTTTTTATACATATTTACTTCATTTTATGTGTATTTTGTATATATTTTTATAGAAATCTACGTTTTTTTATGTGTATTTGTATATATATTTTGAAACAAATTTACATTGTTTTATATGTATTTTGCATATCTATTTCAATACAAATTTACTGTATATTATGTGCATTTTTTTATTTTTTTTAAATACAAATTTTAATATTTTATGTGTATTTTGGTATATATATTTTTATAAAAAATGCGTTATTTAATAGGTATTTTGCATCTTTATTTTCATACAAATTTACATTGTTTTATTAATTTTCTGTGTATTTATTTTCATACGATTTTACATTATTCTATTTGTTTTTGTATATATTTTTTTATACATATTTACATTATTTAATGTGTATTTTGTAAATTTTAAAACAAATTTACGTTATTTTATGCGCATCTGTTAAAATATTTTGATACAAATTTACATTATTTTATGTATTTTGTATATATATTTCAATACAAATTTAGTTTATTTTATGTTTATTTTGTATATCTATTTTCATTCGTATCAAAATAAATAAACAAAATAGCAATAAAATAATGTAAATTTGTATGAGAAAACATATACAAATACACATTAAATAACGCAAATTTCTAAAAAAATATATGTACAAAAATGCACATAAAGTAAATTTTCATAAAAATATATATACAAAACACACATTAAATAATGTAAATGCGTACATAAAATAACCTAAATTTGTATAAAACTATATACAAAAATACACAAAAAAATTTAAATTTGGATGAAAAGAAATATACAAAATACACATATAATTAGGTAAATTTGTATTGAAATACATATACAAAATACACATAAAATAATGTAAATTTGAATGAAAATATATAAGCAAATACACTTAAAATAACGTAAATTTGTATAAAATATATATGCAAGATACACATTAAATAATGTAAATGTGTATAAAAAAATATATACAAAAAAGAAATATAATTATGTAAAATCCTATCAATATAAATACACAGAATATCAATAAAATAATGTAAATTTGCATGAAAAGAAAGATGCAAAATTCCAATAAAATAGCGCATTATTTACAAAAATATATATAACAAAATACACATAAAATATTTAAATTTTTATTGAAATAAATATACAAAATGCATATACAGTAAGGTAAATATGTATTAAAAGAGATATTCAAAAATACATATAAAATAAAGTAAATTTGTTTCAAAATATATATACGAATACACATAAAATTACGAAGATTTCTATAGAAATATATATACAAAATACACATGAAATTATGTAAATACGTATAAAAATATATATACAAAATACATGATGAGCTCTGGGAGGGCAGCATGAGCCAATGCAAGATGGCGCCACTATAAACACTCGGATGCGCCAGAACGGGCTGGGCCGACCATCAGGACCTACCGGAAAGAAGCCTTGGACCGACCATCAGGATCCACCGGGAAGAAGCCTACCGGCGCAATAGGCTGCAATGTAAAAAAAAAAAAAAAAAAAAAATATCTTGGTAAATTCGTGTCAAAATAAATAAACAAAATATCATGAAAAGAATGTGTATTTGTATGAAATTAAATAAGAGATAATAAATTTGTATGAAATATATATGCAAGATACACATTAAATAATGTAAATATGTATAAAAAAAAATATATACAAAAAACAAATAGAATAATGTGAAATCGTATCAAAATAAATACACCGAATATTAATAAAATAATGTAAATTTGTATGAAAATAAATATGCAAAATTCCCATCAAATAGCGCATTTCTTATAAAAAAATATATATACCAAAACACACATAAAATATTTAAATTTGTATTGATATAAATATAGAAAATGCACATACAATAAGGTAAACTTGTATTGAAAGAGATATGCAAAAATACATATAAAACAATGTAAATTTGTTTCAAAATACGAATACACTTAAAATAACGTAGATTTCTATATAAATATATATACAAAATACACATAAAATTAAGTAAATGCGTATAAAAATATATATACAAAATACACATAGAATAATGTAAAATTGTTTAAAAAAAATAAACAATATAAATAAAATAATGTAAATTTGTATAAAAATAAAAATGCAAAATACCCATAAAATAAAGCATATTTTTATAAAAATACATATACAAAAATACACATAGCATAACTAAATTCGTATTAAAATTAATATACAAAATGCATATACAATAAGGTAAATTTGTATTGAAAAAATATGCAAAATACACATAAAACAGTGTAAATTTATTTCAAAATCTATATACGAATACTCATAAATCAACGTAGATTTCTATAGAAATATATAAACAAAATACACATCAAATGATGTAAACACGTATAAAAAAAAATATATATAGATATATATATATATATATATATATATATATATATATATATATATATATATATATATATATATATATATATATATATATATATATATATATATATATATATATATATATATATATATATATATATATATATATATATATATATATATATATATATATATATATATATATATATATAAAATACACATTAAATAATGTAAACTCGCGTCAAAATAATTAAACAAAATATCAATAAAAGAATGTGTATTTGTATGAAAATAGATATACAATATACACATAAAATCACCTAAATTTGTATAAAACTATATACAAAAATACACAAAAATAATTTTAATTTCTATGAAAATAAATATACAAAATACACAAAATTAGGTAAATTTGTATTGAAATATATTTACAAAATACACATAAAATATTGTAAATTTGAATGAAAATATATAAACAAATACACTTAAAAAAACGTAAATTGTATCAAATATATATAAGAAATACACATTAAATAATGTAAATATGTATAAAAAAAATATATACAAAACACAAATAGAATAATATAAAATCGTATCAAAATAAATACACAGAATATTAATAAAATAATGTAAATTTGTATGAAAATTAAGATGCAAAATACCCATAAAATAACGCATTTTTTTTTTTAAATATATATACCAAGACACACATAAAATATTTGAATTTGTATTAAAATAAATATACAAAATGCACATACAATAAGGTAAATTTGTATTGAAATAGATATGCAAAATACATATAAACCATGTAAAAAAAATTCAAAATATATATACGAATACACATAAAATAACGTAGATTTCTATGAAAATAAATATACAAAATACATTATAAAATGAAGTAAATACGTATAAAAAAAGGTATACAAAATACACATAAAATAATGTAAACTCGTATCAAAATAAATAAACAAAATACTAATAAAAGAATGTGTATTGCATAAATATAAATATACAAAATACAAAAAATAACGTAAATTTATATAAAACTATATGCAAAAATACACAAAAGTAATTAAATTTGTGTGAAAATAAATATACAAAATACATGTGTATTTTGTATATTTATTTTCATACAAATTGAAATTATTTTTGTTTATTTTTTTATATATTTTCATACAAATTTTCGTTATTTTATGTGTATTTCGTATATTTATTTTTTCTACAAATATATGTTCTTTTATCTGAATTTTGTTTATTGAAATTGAAACGAATTTACCTTATTATGTATATCTATTTTCATACAAATTAAAATACTTCTGTGTGATTTTGTATATAGTTTTATATAAATTTACGTTATTTTATGTGTATTTTGTATGTTTATATTTATACAAATACACATTCTTTTATTGGTATTTTGTATATTTATTTTGATGCGAATTAACATTATTTTATGTGTATTTTGTATACATTTCTTTATACGTATTTAATTAATTTTATGTGTATTTTGTATATATATTTTTATAGAAATCTACGTTATTTTATGTGTATTCGTATATATATTTTGAAACAAATTTACATTGTTTTATATGTATTTTGCATATCTATGTCAATACAAATTTACCTTATTGTATGTGTTTTTTATATATTTATTTTAATACAAATTTAATTTTTTGATGTGTATTTTGGTATATATGGTAAGGTAAATTTGTATTGAAAGAGATATTCAAAAATACATATAAAACAATGTAAATTTGTTTCAAAATATATATACGAATACACATAAAATAACGTAGATTTCTATAAAAATCTGTACAAAATACATATAAAATGAAGTAAATACGTATAAAAAAATGAATACAAAATACACATAAAAATCGTATCAAAATAAATAAAAAAATACCAGTAAAAGAATGTGTATTTGTATAAATATAAATACACAAAATACTCAAAAAATATCGTAAATTTGTATAAAACTATATGCAAAAATACATAGAAGTAATTAAATTTGTATGAAAATATATATACAAAATACAGCTAAAATAAGCTAAAATTGAATTGAAATGTACATACAAAATACATAAAATAATGTAAATCTGTATCAAAATTTTTATACAAATACATATAATAACGTAGATTTTTAAAAAAAATATATAAACAAAATACACATTAAGTAATGTAAATACGTATAAAAAATATGTACAAAATACATATATAATCATGTAATTCGTATCAAAATAAATAAACAAAATAGCAATAAAATAATGTAAATTTGTATGAGAAAACATATACAAATAACGCAAATTTCTATAAAAATATATGTACAAAAATGCACATAAAATAAAGCAAATTTGCATAAAAATATATATACAAAACACACACTAAATAATGTAAATGCGTCCATAAAATAACCTTAAATTTGTATAAAACTATATACAAAAATACACAAAAATAATTTAAATTTGTTTGAAAAGAAATATACAAAATACACATAAAATTAGGTAAATTTGTATTGAAATACATATACAAAATACACATCAAATAATGTAAATTTGAATGAAAATATATAAACAAATACACTTAATATAACGTAAATTTGTATAAAATATATATGCAAGATACACATTAAATAATGTAAATGTGTATAAAAAAATATATACAAAAAACAAATAGAATAATGTAAAATCGTATCAAAATAAATACACAGAATATCAATAAAATAATGTAAATTTGTATGAAAATAGAGATGCAAAATTCCAAAAATTATCGCATTTTTTATAAAAATATATTTACCAAAATACACTAAAATATTTAAATTTTTATTGAAATAAATATACAAAATGCATATACAGTAAGGTAGATTTGTATTGAAAGAGATATTCAAAAATACATATTAAACAATGTAAATTTGTTTCAAAATAAATATACGAATACACATAAAATAAAGTAGATTTCTATAGAAATATATATACAAAATACATATGAAATTATGTAAATACGTATAAATATATATATACAAAATACATATCAAATAATGTAAATTCGTGTCAAAATAAATAAACAAAATATCATGACAACAATGTATATTTGTATGAAAATAGATAATAGATAATAAATTTGTATAAAATAAATATGCAAGATACACATTAAATAATGTAAATATGTATAAAAAAGTATATACAAAAAACAAATAGAATAATGTAAAATCGTATCAAAATAAATAAACCGAATATTAATAAAATAATGTAAATTTGTATGAAAATAAAGTTGCAAAATTCCCATAAAATAGCGCATTTTTTATAAAAATATATATACCAAAATACACATAAAATATTTAAATTTGTATTGAAATAATTATACAAAATGCACATACAATAATGTAAATTTGTATTGAAAGAGATATGCATAAATACATTTAAAACAATGTAAATTTGTTTCAAAATATATATACGAATACAAATAAAAAAACGTAGATTTCTATAAAAATATATATACAAAATACATATAAAATTAAGTAAATACGTATAAAAAAATGTATACAAAATACACATAAAATAATGTAAATTCGAATTAAAATAAATAAACAAAATACCAATAAAAGAATGTGTATTTGGATAAATATAAATATACAAAATACACATACAAAATAAACATAAAATGAGGTAGATTTGTAATAAAGTATATGTACAAAATACACATAAAATAATGTAAATTTATATGAAAATATATATACAAATACACATAAAATACCATGAATTTTTATAAAAATATATATTCAAAATAAATATTAAATAATGTAAAAGCGTATCAAAATATATATACAAAGTACATATAAAATGAAAATTAAAATGCAAAATACCCATAAAATAACGCATTTTTTATAAAATACACATAAAATATTTGAACTTGTATTAAAATAAATATACAAAATGCACATACAAATTAAGTAAATACGTATAAAAAAATGTATACAAAATACACATAAAATAATGTAAATTCGTATAAATGTAAATAAACAATATACCAATAAAAGAATGTGTATTTGTATAAATATAAATATACAATATGCACATAAAATAACGTAAATTTATATAAAACTATATACATAAAATAACGCAAATTTCTATAAAAATATATGTACAAAAATGAACATTAAATAAATTTGCATAAAAATATTTATACAAAACACACATTAGAAAAAGTAGATGAGTATAAAAATATGTATACAAAATACCTATGAAATAATCTAAACTCGTATCGAACTAAATTAAGAAATACCAATAAAATAATATAATTTTGGATGAAAATATATATAGAAAATACGCATAAAATGACCTAAATACAAATACAAATATACACATAAAATAATTTAAAATTGAATGAAATAAATATACAAAATAAACATAAAATAAGGTAAATTTGTAATGAAATATATGAAAAAAATACACATAAAATATATATACAAATACACATTAAATAACATGAATTTGTATAAAATTTGTATCAAAATATATACCTATACACACAATAAAATAACGTAATTTTTTTATGAAAATGTATATACAAAATACACATAAAATAATTTAAATACGTAGAAAAATATATATTAAAAAAACACATAAAATAATGTAAATATGTATGAAATTGTATAAACAAATACACATAAAATAATGAAAATTTGGATAAAATACATATACAAAATGAACTTTAAATAATGTAAATATGTATAAAAAAAATATATACAAAAAACACATAGAATAATGTTAAATCGTATCAAAATAAATAAAGAGAATATCAATAAAATAATGTAAATTTGTATGAAAATAAAGATGCATAATATCCATATAATAACGCATATTTGCATAAAAATATATATACAAAAATACATATAAAATAATTAATATAATTAAATAATTAAATAATTAAATTTGTAATAAAATAAATATACAAAATACACATTAATAATGTAAATTTGTATCAAAATATATATACGAATACTCATAAAATAGAGTAAATTTCTATGAAAATATACATACAAAATAGATATACAAAATACACATATAACTAGTTAAATTTGTATTTAAATACATGTACAAAAAACACATAAAATAATGTAGATTTGTATGAAATGAAAACAAATACATTTTATATAAAATATATATACAAAATACACATAGAATAATGTAAAATCATATCAAAATAAATACACAGAATATCAATAAAATAATGTAAATTTGTATGAAAATAAAGATGCAAAATACCCATAAAATAAAGCATATTTTTATAAAATTACATATACAAAAATTCATATAGATTAATCAAATTTGTATTAAAATTAATATACAAAATACACATACAATAAGGTAAATTTGTATTGAAAAAATATGCAAAATACACATAAAACAAAGTAGATTTGTTTTAAAATATATATACGAATACACATAAAATAACGCAGATTTGTATAGAAATATATATACAAAATACACTTGAAATAATGTAAATACGTATAAAAATATATATACAAAATACACATTAAATAATGTTAATTCGTGTCAAAATAAATAAACAAAATATCATGAAAAGAATGTGTATTTTTATGAAAATAGATATACAAAATACACATAAAATAACCTAAATTTTATAAAACTATAAACAAAAATACACAAAAATAATTTAAACTTGTATGAAAATAAATATACAAAAAATATATAAAATTAGGTAAATTTGTATTGAAATACATATACAAAATAAACATGTAAATATGTATAAAAAATATATACAAAACACAAATAAAATAATGTAAAATCGTATCAAAATAAATACAGAAAATATTAATAAAATAATGTAAATTTGTATGAAAATTAAGATGCAAAATACCCATAAAATAACGCATTTTTTATAAAAATATATATACGAAAAAACTTTAAATATTTGATTTTGTATTAAAATAAATAGATATACAAAATACACATAAAATAAGCTCAATTTGAATTGAAATATATATACAAAATACATAAAATAATGTAAATTTGTATCAAAATACTTATACAAATACACATATAATAACGTAAATTTGTATAAAATATATAAACAAAATGCACATTAAATAATGTAAAAACGTATAAAAAAAATTACAAAATACACAAATAATCATGAAATTCGTATCAAAATAAATAGACAAAATACCAATAAAATAATGTAAATTTCTATGAGAAAACATATACAAAATACACATAAATAACGCAAATATCAATAAAAATATATATAATATAATATATTTTTATACATATTTAAAATATTTAATGTATATTTTGTATATATATTTTATCCAAATTTACGTGATTTTATATGTATTTGTTTATATATTTTCATACAAATTTACATTATTTTATGTGAGTTTTGTATATGTATCTCAATACAAATTTGCCTAACTTTATGTGTATTTTGCATATCTATTTTCAAACAAATTAAAATTATTTTTCTGTATTTTTGTATATATTTTTATACAAATTTTAGTAATTTTATTTGTTTTTTGTATATATATTTTCCTACAAATATACATATATATATATATATATATATATATATATATATATATATATATATATATATATATATATATATATATATATATATATATATATATATATATATATATATATATTTTTTTTTTTCTACGTATTTAAATTATTTTATGTGTATTTTATATATACATTTTCATAAAAATTTACGTTATTTTATTGTGTGTATTCGTATATATTTTGAAACAAATTTTATACAAATTTATGTTATTTTATGTGTATTTGTATATATATTTTCATACAAATTTATATTATTTTATGTGTATTCTTACATATATTTTATTACAAATTTACCTTATTTTATGTTTATTTTGTATACTTATTTCATTCAATTTTAAATTATTTAATGTGTATATTTGTATTTGTATTTAGGTTAATTTTATGTGTGTTTTCTATATATATTTTCATCCAAAATTACATTATTTTATTGTTATTTTCTTAATTTAACTCGATTCGAGTTTAGGTTATTTCATAGGTATTTTGTATACATATTTTTATACTCATTTACATTATCTAATGTGTGTTTTGTATATATTTTTTTATGCAAACTAATTTTATGTGCATTTTTGTACATATATTTTTATTGAAACTTAAAACGTTATTTTATGTGTATTTTGTATATGTTTTCTCATACAAATTTACATTATTTAATTAGTTTTTTGTTTATTTATTTTGATACGAATGACTTGATTATTTGTGTATTTTGTAAATATTTTTTTATACGTATTTACATTACTTAATGTGTATTTTGTTTATATTTTTTTTTACAAATTTACGTTATTATATGTGTGTTTGTTAAAAATATTTTGAAACGAATTTACTTTATTTTATGTATTTTGTATATATATTTCAATTCAAATTTAGCTTATTTTGTGTGTATTTTGTATATCTATTTTCATACAAATTTAATTACTTCTGTGTATTTTTGTATATAGTTTTATACAAATTTACGTTATTTTATGTGCATTTTGTATATTTATATTTATACAAATACACATTCTCTTATTGGTATTTTGTTTATTTATATTTATACGAATTTACATTATTTTATGTGTATTTTGTATACATTTTTGATTCGTATTTACTTAATTTTATTTGTATTTTGTATACATATATTTACAGAAATCTACGTTATTTTATGTGTATTCGTATATATATTTTGAAACAAATTTACATTGTTTTATATGTATTTTGCATATCTATTTCAATACAAATTTACCTTATTGTATGTGCATTTTTTATATTTATTTTAATACAAATTCAAATATTTCATGTGTATATTGGTATATATAATTTTATAAAAAATGCGTTATTTTATAGGTATTTTGCATCTTAGTTTTCATACAAATGTACATTATTTTATTAATATTCTGTGTATATGTTTTGATACGATTTTATATTATACTATTTGTCTTTTGTATATATTTTTTTATACATATTTTCATTATTTAATGTGTATTTTTATATATATTTTATACAAATTAACGTTATTTTAAGTGTATTTGTTTATATAATTTCATTCAAATTTACATTATTTTAAGTGTATTTTGTATATGCATTTCAATACAAATTTACCTAATTTTATGTGTATTTTGTATATTTATTTTCATACAAATTTCAATTATTTTTGTGTTTTTTTGTATATACATATAGAGTAAATTTCTATGAAAATATATATTCAAAATACATATAAAATTATGTAAATAAGTATAAAAATGTATATATCAAATACACCTAAAAAAATGAAAATTCGTATCAAAATAAATAAACGAAATTTCGATAAAAGAACGTATATTTATAGGAAAATAAATATACAAAATACACATAAAATTACGAAAATTTGAATAAAAATATATACAAAAAAAACAAAAAAATAGATTTTAATTTGTATGAAAATAGATATACAAAATACACATATAATTAGTTAAATTTGTATTTAAATACATGTACAAAATACACATAAAATAATGTAAATTTGTACGTTCTTTTATCGGAATTTTGTTTATTGATTTTGATACGAATTTTCATTATTTTAGGTGTATTTGATATATATACATTTTTATACTTATTTACATAATTTATATGTATTTTTAATATATATTTTTATAGAAATTTACTCAATTTGATGTGTATTCGTATATATATTTTGATAGAAATTAACATTATTTATGTGTATTTCGCATATCTGTTTCAATACAAATTTTCTTTATTGTATGTGCCTTTTGTATATTTATTTTGATACAAATTTTATTATTTTATGTGTATTTTTGTATATATATTTTTAAACAAATATGCGTTATTATATAGGTATTTTGCATCTTTATTTTCATACAAATTTACATTATTTTATTGATAGTCTGTTTATTTATTTTGATACGATTTTACGTTATTCTGTGTATTTTGTATACATATTTTTAGACATATTTACATTATTTAATGTATATTTTGTACAAATATTTTATGGAAATTTACGTTATCTTATGTGTATTTGTTTATATAGTTGCATACAAATTTACATTATTTTATGTGTATTTTGTATATGTATTTCAATAAAAATTTGACTAATTTCATGTGTATTTTGCATATCTATTTTCAAACAAATAAAAAAAAAATTGTGTATTTTTGTATATATTTTTATACAAATTTTGTTATTCTATTTGTATTTTGAATATATATTTTCCTACAAATATATATTCTTTTAGAGGAAATTTTGTTTATTTATTTTGATACGAATTTACATTGTTTTATGTGTATTTTGTATATATATTTTTCTATGTATTTACATTATTTAATGTGTATTTTGTATATATATTTTCATAAAATTTACGTTATTTTATTGTGTGTAATCGTATATATTTTGATACAAATTTACTTTATTTTTTGTTTTTTGCATATCTATTTCAATAAAAATCTACCTTATTGTATGTGTATTTTGTATATTTATTTTAATACAAATTTAATTATTTTATGTGTATTTTTGTATATATATTTTTTTAATATGAGTTATTTTATGGGTATATTGCATCTTTAATTTTATAAATTTTTACATTACGTACATATATTTTATACGTACTTACATTATTTTATGTGTATTTTGTATATATATTTTCATAAAAATTTACGTAATTTTATTGTGTGTATTCGTATATATTTTGATAAAAAATTTCATTATTTTATGTGTTTTCTGCATATCTATTCAATAAAAATCTACCTTATTGGATGTGTATTTTGTATATTTATTTTAATACAAATTCAATTATTTTATCTGTATTTTTGTATATATATTTTTTTTAAATATGAGTTATTTTATGGGTATTTTGCATCTTTAATTTTATAAATTTTTACATTACGTACATATCTTTTATACGTATTTACATTATTTAATGTGTATTTTGTTTATATATTTTTATACAAATTTACGTTATTAATGTGTATTTGAATATATATTTTGATACAAATTTACATTGTTTTATGTGTATTTTGCATATTTATTTCAATACAAATTTACCTTATTGTATGTGCATTTTGTATATTTATTGTAATACAAATTTAAATATTTTATTTGTATTTTGGTATATATATTTTCATAAAAAAATGCGTTGTTTTATGGGTATTTTGCATCTTTATTTTCATACAAATTTACATTATTTTATTAATATTCTGTGTATTTTTTTTATACTATTTTACATTATTCTATTTGTGTTTTGTATATATTTTTTTTATACATATTTACATTATTTAATGTGTATTTTCTATATATATTTCATACAAATTTACGTTATTTTAAGTGTATTTGTTTATATATTTTCATTCAAATTTACATTATTTTATGTGTATTTTGTATATGTATTTCAATAGAAATTTACCTAATTTTATGTATATATTTTTATACAAATTTAAATAATTTTTTGTGTATTTTTGTATAGAGTTTTATACAAATTTACAATATTTTATGTGTATTTTGTATATCTATTTTCATACAAATACACATTCATTTATTGATATTTTGTTTATTTATTTTGATGCGAATTTACATTATTTAATGTGTATTGTGTATATATATTTTTATACGTATTTACGTCATTTCATGTGTATTTTGTATATATATTTATATTTTGAAACAAATATACATTGTTTTGTATATTTTTTCAATACAAATTTACCTTATTGTACGTGCATTTTGTATATTAATTTTAATACAAATTTAATTATTCTATGTGTATTCTTGTATATGTATTTAAAAAAAAAATGCTTTATTTTATGGGTATTTTGCATCTTTATTTTCATACAAAATTACATTATTTTATTGATATTCTGTGTATTTATTTTTATACGATTTTATATTATTCTATGTATTTTTTGTATATCTATTTTATACAAATGTACGTTATTTTATGTGAATTTGTTTTCATTTCATACAAATTTACATTATTTTATGTGTATTTTGTACATGTATTTAAATACAAATTTAACTAATTATATGTGTATTTTGTATATCTATTTTCATACAAATTGAAATTTATTTTTTTGTTTTTTTGTATATATTTTTATTCAAATTTTCGTAATTTTATATGTATTTTGTATATTTATTTTCCTACAAATATACGTTCTTTTATCGGAATTTTGTTTATTTATTTTCATTCAATATATATATATATATATATATATATATATATATATAGATATATATATATATATATATATATATATATATATATATATATATATATATATATATATATATATATATATATTTTATACTTATTTACATAATTTTATATGTATTTTGAATATATATTTTCTTAGAAATTTACTCTATATGTATATACAAAAAAACACAAAAATAATCTAAATTTGTATGAAAATAAATTACAAAATACACATAAAATTAGGTAAATTTGTATTGAAATACATATACAAAATATACTTAAGATAATGTAAATTTGAATGAAATTATATAAGCAAATACACTTAAGATAACGTTAATTTGTATAAAATATATATAAAAAATACACATTAAATAATGAAAATATGTATAAAAAAAATATACAAAACACAAATAGTATAATATAAAACTGTATCAAAAATATACACAGAATATTAATAAAATAATGTACATTTGTATGAAAACTAAGATGCAAAATACCTATAAAATAACGCATTTTTTATAAAATTATATATACCAAAATACACATAAAATATTTGAGTTTGTATTAAAATAAATGTACAAAATGCACATACAATAAGGTAAATTTGTATTGAAATAGATATGCAAAATACATATAAAACAATGTAAATTTGTATCAAAATATATATATGAATACACATAAATTAACTTAGATTTCTATAAATATATATATACAAAATACAAATAAAATTAAGTAAATACGAATCAAAATATATATATATATATATATATATATATATATATATATATATATATATATATATATATATATATATATATATATATATATATATATATATATATATATATATATATATATATATATATATATATATATATATATATTTTTTTTTTGAAACAAATTTACATCGTTTTATATGTATTTTGCATATATATTTCACTACAGATTTACCTTATTGTATGTGTATTTTGTATATTTATTTTTATACAAATTAATTTTTTCATGTGTATTTTGGTATATATATTTTTATAAAAAATGCGTTATTTAATGGGTATTTTGCATCTTTATTTTCATACAAATTTACATTGATTTATTAATATTCTGTGTTTTTTTTTATACGATTTTACATTATTCTATTTGTTTTTTGTATATATTTTTTAATACATATTTACATTATTTAATGTGTATATTGTATATTTTAAAACAAATTTACGTTATTTTATGCGCATCTGTTAAAATATTTTGATACAAATTTACATTATTTTATGTTTTTTGTATATATATTTCAATACAAATTAAGTTTATTTTATGTATATTTTGTATATCTATTTTCACTCCTATCAAAATAAATAAACAAAATAGCAATAAAATAATGTATATTTGTATGAGAAAACATATACAAATACACATAAAATAACGCAAATTTCAAAAAAAATATATGTACAAAAATGCACATAAAATAAAGTAAATTTGAATAAAAATATATATACAAAACACACATTAAATAATGTAAATGCGTACATAAAATAACCTAAATTTGTATAAAACTATATACAAAAATACACAAAAATATTTAAAATTTGTATGAAAAGAAATATACAACATACACATAAAATTAGTTAAATTTGTATTGAAATACATATACAAAATACACTTAAAATAATGTAAATTTGAATGAAATTATATAAACAAATATACTTAAAATAACGTTAATTTGTATAAAATATATATAAAAAATACACATTAAATAATGAAAATATGTATAAAAAAAATATATACAAAACACAAATAGTATAATATAAAATCGTATCAAAATATATACCCAGAATATTAATAAAATAATGTACATTTGTCTGAAAACTAAGATGCAAAATACCTATAAAATAACGCATTTTTTATAAAATTATATATACCAAAATACACATAAAATATTTGAATTTGTATTAAAATAAATATACAAAATGCAAATACAATAAGGTAAATTTGTATTGAAATAGATATGCAAAATACATATAAAACAATGTAAATTTGTTTCAAAATATATATACGAATACACATAAAATAACGTAGATTTCTATAAATATATATATACAAAATACAAATAAAATTAAGTAAATACGAATCAAAAATGTATACAAAATACACATAAAATAATGTAAATTCGTATAAATATAAATAAACAAAATACCAATAAGAGAGTGTGTATTTGTATAAATACAAATTTAATTATTCTATGTGTATTTTTGTATATGTATTTTCATAAAAAAATGCTTTATTTTATGAGTATTTTGCATCTTTATTTTCATACAAATTTACATTATTTTATTGATATTCTGTGTATTTATTTTGATACAATTTTACATTATTCTATGTATATTTTGTATATATATTTCATACAAATGAACGTTATTTTATGTGAATTTGTTTTCATTTCATACAAATTTACATTATTTTATGTGTATTTTGTACATGTATTTAAATGCAAATTTAAGTAATTATATGTGTATTATGTATATCTATTTTCATACAAATCGAAATTAATTTTGTGTATTTTCGTATATATTTTTATTCATATTTTCGTAATTTTATGTGTATTTTGTATATTTATTTTCCTACAAATATACGTTCTTTTATCGGAATTTTGTTTATTTATTTTCATTCGAATTTTCATTATTTTAGGTGTATTTGATATATATATTTTTTTATACTTATTTACATAATTTTATATGTATTTTAAATATATATTTTCATAGAAATTTACTCTATTTTATGTGTATTCGTATATATATTTTGATACAAATTTATATTATTTATGTGTATTTCGCATATGTATTTCAATACAAATTTTCTTTATTTGTATGTGCCTTTTGTATATTTGTTTTGATACAAATTTAATTATTTTATGTGTATTTTTGTATATATATTTTTAAACAAATATGCGTTATTATATGGGATTTTTGCATCTTTATTTTCATACAAATTTACATTATTTTATTGATAGTCTGTTTATTTATTTTGATACGATTTTACGTTATTCTGTGTATTTTGTATATATATTTTTAGACATATTTACATTATTTAATGTATATTTTGTACATTTATTTTATGGAAATTTACGTTATCTTATGTGTATTTGTTTATTTTTTCATACAAATTTACATTATTTTATGTGTATTTTGTATATGAATTTCAATAAAAATTTGCCTAATTTCATGTGTATTTTGCATATCTATTTTCAAACAAATTTAAATTATTTTTGTGTATTTTTGTATATATTTTTATTCAAATTTTTGTTATTTTATTTGTATTTTGTATATATATTGTCCTACAAATATACATTCTTTTAGAGGAAATTTTGTTTATTTATTTTGATACGAATTTACATTATTTTATGTGTATTTTGTATATATATTTTTCTATGTACTTACATTATTTTATATGTATTTTGTATATATATTTTCATAAAAATTTACGTAATTTTATTGTGTGTATTCGTATATATTTTGATAAAAAATTTCATTATTTTATGTGTTTTCTGCATATCTATTCAATAAAAATCTACCTTATTGGATGTGTATTTTGTATATTTATTTTAATACAAATTCAATTATTTTATCTGTATTTTTGTATATATATTTTTTTTAAATATGAGTTATTTTATGGGTATTTTGCATCTTTAATTTTATAAATTTTTACATTACGTACATATCTTTTATACGTATTTACATTATTTAATGTGTATTTTGTTTATATATTTTTATACAAATTTACGCTATTATATGTGTATTTGAATATATATTTTGATACAAATTTACATTATTTTATGTATTTTCTATATTTATTTCAATTCAAATTTAGCTTATTTTATGTGTCTTTTGTATATCTATTTTCATACAAATTTAATTATTTTTGTTTATTTTTGTATATAGTTTGATACAATTTTACGTTATTTTATGTGTATTTTGTATATTTATATTTATACAAGTAAACATTCTTATATTGGCATTTAGTTTATTTATTTTGATACGAATTTACATTATTTTATGTGTATTTTGTATACATTTTCTTATATGTATTTACTTCATTTTATGTGTATTTTGTATATATATTTTTATAGAAATCTACGTTATTTTATGTGTATTCGTATATATATTTTGAAACAAATTTACATTGTTTTATGTGTATTTTGCATATCTATTTCAATACAAATCTACCTTATTGTATGTGCATTTTGTATATTTATTGTAATACAAATTTAAATATTTTGTGTATTTTGGTATATATATTTTCATAAAAAATGCGTTGTTTTATGGGTATTTTGTATCTTTATTTTCATACAAATTTAAATTATTTTATTAATATTCTGTGTATTTATTTTCATACTATTTTACATTATTCTATTTGTGTTTTGTATATATTTTTTTATACATATTTACATTATTTAATGTGTATTTTCTCTATATATTTCATACAAATTTACGTTATTTTAAGTGTATTTGTTTATATATTTTCGTTCAAATTTACCTTATTTTATGTGTATTTTGTATATGTATTTCAATAGAAATTTACCTAATTTTATGTGTATTTTGTATATATATTTTTATACAAATTTAAATAATTTTTTGTGTATTTTTGTATAGAGTTTTATACAAATTTACAATATTTTATGTGTATTTAGTATATCTATTTTCATACAAATACACATTCATTTATTGATACTTTGTTTATTTATTTTGATGCGAATTTACATTATTTAATGTGTATTATGTAAATATATATTTTTATACGTATTTACGTCATTTCATGTGTATTTTGTATATATATTTATATTTTGAAACAAATATGCATTGTTTTATGTGTATTTTGTATATTTTTTCAATACAAATTTACCTTATTGTACGTGCATTTTGTATATTAATTTTAATACAAATCTAATTATTCTATGTGTATTCTTGTATATGTATTAAAAAAAAAAGATTTATTTTATGGGTATTTTGCATCTTTATTTTCATACAAAATTACATTATTTTATTGATATTCTGTGTATTTATTTTGATACGATTTTACTTTATTCTATGTATATTTTGTATATCTATTTTATACAAGTGTACGTTATTTTATGTGAATTTGTTTTCATTTCATACAAATTTACATTATTTTATGTGTATTTTGTACATGTATTTAAATACAAATTTAACTAATTATATGTGTATTTTTTATATCTATTTTCATACAAATTGAAATTTATTTTTTTTCTTTTTTTGTATATATTTTTATTCAAATTTTCGTAATTTTATGTGTATTTTGTATATTTATTTTCCTACAAATATACGTTCTTTTATCGGAATTTTGTTTATTTATTTTGATACGAATTTTCATTTTCTTAGGTGTATTTGATATATATATTTTTATACTTATTTACATAATTTTATATGTATTTTGAATATATATTTTCATAGAAATTTACTCTATATGTATATACAAAAAAACACAAAAATAATTTAAATTTTTGTGAAAATAAATATACAAAATACACATAAAATTAGGTAAATTTGTATTGAAATACATATACAAAATGCACTTAAGATAATGTAAATTTGAATGAAATTATATAAACAAATACACTTAAAATAACGTTAATTTGTATAAAATATATTTAAAAAATACACATTAAATAATGAAAATATGTGTAAAAAAATATATACAAAACACAAATAGTATAATATAAAATTGTATCAAAATATATACGCAGAATAATAATAAAATAATGTAAATTTGTATGAAAATAAAGAAGCAAAATACCCATAAAATAACGCATTTTTTTATTTATAAAAATATATATACCAAAACACACATAAAAAAATTAAATTTGTATTAAAATAAGTATACAAAAAACATATACAATAAGGTAAATTTGTATTGAAATAGATATGCAAAATACATATAAAACAATGAAACTTGTTTCAAAATATATATACGAATACACATAAAATAACGTAGATTTCTATAAAAATATATATACAAAATACACGTAAAATGAAGTAAATACGTATAAAAAAATGTATACAAAATACACATAAAATAATGTAAATTCGTATCAAAATAAATAAACAAAATACCAATAAAAGAATGTGTATTTGTATAAATATAAATATACAAAATACACATAAAATAACGTAAATTTATATAAAACTACATACAAAAATACACAGAAGTAATTAAATTTGTATGAAATTATATACAAAATACACACAAAATAAGCTAAATTTGAATTGAAATATATATACAAAATACATAAAATAAAGTAAATTTGTATCAAAATTTTTATACAAATACACATATAATAACGTAAATTTGTATGATAATATATAAACAAAATACACATTAAATAATGTAAATACGTATAAAAAAAATATGTACAAAATACACATATAATCATGTAATTCGTATCAAAATAAATAAACAAAATACCAATAAAATAATATAAATTTGTATGATTAAACGTGTATGTTGCATATTTTTTCAATACAAATTTACCTTATTATATACGCATTTTGTATATTAATTTTAATACAAATTTAATTATTCGATGTGTATTTTTGTATCTGTATTTTTATAAACATATGCTTTATTTTTTGGGCATTTTGCATCTTTATTTTCATACAAATTTACTTTATCTTATTGATTTTCTGCTCATTCATTTTGATACGAATTGACATTATTCTATGTGTATTTTGTATATATTTTTCATTCAAATTTACGTTATTTTATGTGTATTTGTTTATATATTTTGACACAAATTTACAATATTTTATTTGTATTTTGTATATACATTTCAAAAGAAATTTACCTAGTTTTATGTGTATTTTGTATATCTATTTTCATACAAACTCAAATTATTTCTATGTATTTTTGTGTATATTTTAATACAAATTTTAGTTATGTTATGTGTATTTTGTAAATTTATTTTCATTCAAATATATATTATATAATTGGTGTTTTGTTGATTTATATTGATACGAATTTACATTATTTTATATGTACTTTGTATATATATTTTTATACGCTTTTACATTATTTAATATTTATTTTGAATATATATTTTCATACAAATTCATGGTATTTTATGTGTATTTATACATATATTTTTATATATTTTTACATTATTTTATGTGTATTTTGTACATATATTTTTTTACAAATCTACCTTATTTTATGTTTATTTTGTATGTGTATTTTGTATATTTATATTTATCCAAATACACATTCTTTTATTGGTATTTTGTTTATTTATTTTAATTCGAATTTACATTATTTTATGTGTATTTTGTAAACATTTTTTTATACGTATTTACTTAATTTTATGTGTATTTTGTAAATATATTTTTATAGAAATCTACGTTTTTTTATTTGTATTCGTATATATATTGTGAAACAAATTTACATTGTTTTATATGTATTTTTGCATATCTCTTTCAATACAAATTTACCTTATTGTATGTGCATTTTGTATATTTATTTCAATGCAAATTTAAATATTTTATGTGTATTTTGGTATATATATTTTTATAAGATTACGAAAATTTGAATACATAAAATAATGTAAATTTGTATGATATGAAAATAGATTCACATAAAAAAACGTACATTTGTATAAAATAGATATACAAAATATACATAGAATAATGTAAAATCGTATCAAAATAAATACACAGAATGTCAATAAAATAATGTAATTTTTATGAAAATAAAGATGCAAAATACCCATAAAATAAAGCATATTTTTTTAAAAATACATATACAAAAATACACATAGAATAATTAAATGTGTATTAAAATTAATATACAAAATGCACGTACAATAAGGTAAATTTCTATTGAAAAAATATACAAAATGCACATAAAAGTGTAAATTTGTTTGAAAATCTATATACGAATACACATAAATTAACGTAGATTTATATATATATATATATATATATATATATATATATATATATATATATATATTTGTATATATATATATATATATATATATATATATATATATATATCTAAAAATATATATATATATATAGATATATATATATATATATATATATATATATATATATATATATATATATATATATATATATATATATATATATATATATATATATATATATATATACAAAATACACATTAAATAATTTAAATTCTCGTCAAAATAAATAAACAAAATATCAATAAAAGAATGTGTATTTGTATGAAAATAGATATACAAAATACTCATAAAATAACCTAAGTTTGTATAAAACTATATACAAAAATACACAAAAATAATTTAAATTTGTATGAAAATAAATATACAAAATACACATAAAATTAGGTAAATTTGTATTGAAATACATATACAAAATACACATAAAATAATGGAAATTTGAATGAAAATATATAAACATACACTTAAAATAACGTAAATTTGTATCAAATATATATACAAAATACACATTAAATAATGTAAATATGTATAAAAAATATATACAAAACACAAATAGAATAATGTAAAATCGTATCAACTATAAATACACAGAATATTAATAAAATAATGTAAATTTGTATGAAAATAAAGATGCAAAATAGCCATAAAATAACGCATTTCTTATAAAAATATATATACCAAAATACACATAAAATATTAAAATTTGTATTAAAATAAATATAAAAAATGCACATACTATAAGGTAAATTTGTATTGAAATAGATATGCAAAATACATATAAAACAATGTAAATTTGTTTCAAAATATATATACAATTACACATAAAATAACGTAGATTTCTATAAAAATATATACAAAATACACATAAAATGAAGTAAATACGTATAAAAAAATGAATTAAAAATATACATAAAAATCGTATCAAAATAAATAAACAAAATACCAGTAAAAGAATGTGTATTTGTATAAATATAAATATACAAAATACACATAAAATATCGTAAATTTGTATAAAACTATATACAAAAATACACAGAAGTAATTAAATTTGTATGAAAATATATATACAAAATACAGCTAAAATAAGCTAAATTTGAATTGAAATGTACATACAAAATACATAAAATAATGTAAATCTTTATCAAAATATTTATACAAATACATATTATAACGTAGATTTGTTTAAAAATATATAAACAAAATACACATTAAGTAATGTAAATACGTATAAAAAATATGTACAAAATACACATATAATCATGTAATTCGTATCAAAATAAATAAACAAAATAGCAATAAAATAATGTAAATTTGTATGAGAAAACATATACAAATAACGCAAATTTCTATAAAAATATATGTACAACAATACACATAAAATAAAGTAAATTTGCAAAAAAAATATATCTACAAAACACACACTAAATAATGTAAATGCGTACATAAAATAACCTAAATTTGTATAAAACTATATACAAAAATACACAAAAATAATTTAAATTTGTTTGAAAAGAAATATACAAAATACACGTAAAATTAGGTAAATTTATATTGAAATACATATACAAAATACACATCAAATAATGTAAATTTGAATGAAAATATATAAACAAATACACTTAAAATAACGTAAATTTGTATAAAATATATATGCAAGATACACATTAAATAATGTAAATGTGTATAAAAAATATATATACAAAAATCAAAGAGAATAATGTAAAATCGTATCAAAATAAATACACAGAATATCAATAAAATAATATAAATTTGTATGAAAATAAAGATGCAAAATTACCCAAAATTATCGCATTTTTTATAAAAATATATTTACCAAAATACACATAAAATATTTAAATTTGTATTGAAATAAATATACAAAATGCATATACAGTAAGGTAAATTTGTATTGAAAGAGATATTCAAAAATACATATAAAACAATGTAAATTTGTTTCAAAATATATATACGAATACACATAAAATAAAGTAGATTTCTATAGAAATATATATACAAAATACATATGAAATTAGGTACATACGTATAAAAATATATATACAAAATACATATCAAATAATGTAAATTCGTGTCAAAATAAATAAACAAAATATCATGAAAAGAACGTGAAATTGTATGAAAATAGATAATAGATAATAAATTTGTATAAAATATATATGCAAGATACACATTAAATAATGTAAATATGTATAAAAAAGTATATACAAAAAACAAATAGAATAATGTAACATCGTATCAAAATAAATACACCGAATATTAATAAAATAATGTAAATTTGTATGAAAATAAAGATGCAAAATTCCCATAAGATAGCGCATTTCTTATAAAAATATATATACCAAAATACACATAAAATATTTAAATTTGCATTGAAATAAATATACAAACTGCACATACAATAAGGTAAATTTGTATTGAAAGAGATATGCAAAAATACATATAAAACAATGTAAATTTGTTTCAAAATATATATACGAATACAAATAAAAAAACGTAGATTTCTATAAAAATATATATACAAAAAACACATAAAATTAAGTAAATACATATAAAAAAATGTATACAAAATACACATAAAATAATGTAATCTCGAATTAAAATAAATGTAAATTTGAATGAAAATATATAAACAAATACACTTAAAATAACGTAAATTTGTATAAAATATATATGCAAGATACACATTAAATAATGTAAATGTGTATAAAAAAATATATACAAAAAACAAATAGAATAATGTAAATACACAGAATATCAATAAAATAATGTAAATTTGTATGAAAATAAAGATGCAAAATTTCCCAAAATTATAGCATTTTTTATAAAAATATATATACGAAAATACACATAAAATATTTAAATTTGTATTGAAATAAATATACAAAATGCATATACAGTAAGGTAAATTTGTATTAAAAGATATATTCAAAAATACATATAAAACAATGTAGATTTGTTTCAAAATATATATACGAATTCATAAAATAAAGTATTTTTCTCTAGAAATATATATCCAAATACATATGAAATTATTTAAATACGTATAAAAATATATATACAAAATACATATGAAATAATGGAAATTCGTGTCAAAATAAATAAACAAAATATCATGAAAAGAATGTGTATTTGTATGAAAATAGATAATAGATAATAAATTTGTATAAAATATATATGCAAGATACATATTAAATAATGTAAATATGTATAAAAAAGTATATACAAAAAAACAAATAGAATAATGTAAAATCGTATCAAAATAAATACACCGAAAATTAAGAAAATAATGTAAATTTGTATGAAAATAAAGATGCAAAATTCCCATAAAATAGCGTATTTCTAATAAAAATATATATACCAAAATACACATAAAATATTTTAATTTGTATTGAAATAAATATACAAAATGCACATACAATAAGGTAAATTTGTATTGAAAGAGATATGCAAAAATACATATAAAACAATGTAAATTTGTTTCAAAATATATATACGAATACAAATAAAAAAACGTAGATTTCTATAAAAATATATATACAAAATACACATAAAATTAAGTAAATACGTATAAAAAAATGTATACAAAATACACATAAAATAATGTATTTTCGAATTAAAATAAATGTAAATTTGAATGAAAATATATAAACAAATACACTTAAAATAACGTAAATTTGTATAAAATATATATGCAAGATACACATTAAATAATGTAAATGTGTATAAAATAAATGTATACAAAAAACAAATAGAATAATGTAAATACACAGAATATCAATAAAATAATGTAAATTTGTATGAAAATACAGATGCAAAATTTCCCAAAATTATAGCATTTTTTATAAAAATATATATACGAAAATACACAAAAAATATTTAAATTTGTATTGAAATAAATATACAAAATGCATATACAGTAAGGTAAATTTGTATTAAAAGATATATTCAAAAATACATATAAAACAATGTAAATTTGTTTCAAAATATATATACGAATTCACATAAAATAAAGTAGATTTCTATAGAAATATATATCCAAATACATATGAAATTATTTAAATACGTATAAAAATATATACCCAAAATACATATCAAATAATGTAAATTCGTGTCAAAATAAATAAACAAAATATCATGAAAAGAATGTGTATTTGTATGAAAATAGATAATAGATAATAAATTTGTATAAAATATATATGCAAGATACATATTAAATAATGTAAATATGTATAAAAAAGTATATACAAAAAAACAAATAGAATAATGTAAAATCGTATCAAAATAAATACACCGAAAATTAATAAAATAATGTAAATTTGTATGAAAATAAAGATGCAAAATTCCCATAAAATAGCGTATTTCTAATAAAAATATATATACCAAAATACACATAAAATATTTAAATTTGTATTGAAATAAATATACAAAATGCACATACAATAAGGTAAATTTGTATTGAAAGAGATATGCAAAAATACATATAAAACAATGTAAATTTGTTTCAAAATATATATACGAATACAAATAAAAAAACGTAGATTTCTATAAAAATATATATACAAAATACACATAAAATTAAGTAAATAAGTATAAAAAAAATGTATACAAAATACACATAAAATAATGTAAATTTGATTTAAAATAAATAAACAAAATACACATCAAAGAATGTGTATTTGGATAAATATAAATATACAAAATACATATACAAAATAAACATAAAATAAGGTAGATTTATAAAAAAAATATGTACAAAATACACATAAAATAATGTAAATTAATATGAAAATATATATACAAATACACATAAAATACCATGAATTTGTATAAAAATATATATTCAAAATAAATATTAAATAATGTAAAAGCGTATAAAAATATATATACAAAGTACATATAAAATAATGTAAATTCGTATCAATATAAATCAACAAAACACCAATAAAATAATATATATTTGAATGTAAATAAATTTACAAAATACACATAACATAACTAAAATTTGTATTAAAATATATACAAAAATACATAGAAATAATTTGAGTTTGTATGAAAATAGATAGAAAAAATACACATACAACTAGGTAAATTTCTTTTGAAATGTATATACAAAATACCCATAAAATATTGTAAATTTCTGTCAAAATATATCAACAAATACACATAAAATAACGTAAATTTGTATGAAAAATATATACAAAATACACATAGAATAATGTCAATTCGTATCAAAATGAATAAGCAGAATATCAATAAAATAATATAAATTTGTATGAAAATAAAGATGCAAAATACCCAAAAAATAAAGCATATGTTTATAAAAATACAGATACAAAAATACACATCGAATAATTAAATTTGTATTAAAATTAATATACAAAATGCGTATATAATAAGTTAAATTTGTATTGAAAAAATATGCAACATACACGTTTACTCATACAAATTTATATTATTTTATTGGTATTTTGTTTATTTATTTTGATACGAATTACATGATTATATGTGTATTTTGTACATATTTTTTATACGTATTTACATTATTTAATGTGTATTTTGTTTATATATTTTCATACAAATTTACGTTATTATATGTGTATTTGTATAAATATTTTGATACAAATTTACTTTATTTTATGTATTTTGTATATATATTTCAATTCAAATTTAGCTTATTTTGTGTGTATTTTGTATATATTTTCATACAAATTTAATTACTTCTCTGTATTTTTGTATATAATTTTATATAAATTTACGTTATTTTATGTGTATTTTGTATATTTATATTTATACAAATACATATTCTTTTATTGGTATTTTGTTTATTTATTTTGATATGAATTTACATTATTTTATGTGTATTTTGTATACATTTTTTTATACGTATTTAATTCATTTTATGTGTATTTTGTATATATATATATATATATATATATATATATATATATATATATATATATATATATATATATATATATATATATATATATATATATATATATATATATATATATATATATATATATATATATATATATATATATATATATATATATATATATATATATATATATATATATATATATATATATATATATATATATATATATATATATATATATATATATATATATATATATATATATATATATATATATATATATTTATAGAAATCTACGTTATTTTATGTGTATTCGTATACATATTTTGAAACAAATTTACATTGCTTTAAATGTATTTTGCATATCTATGTTTTTTATATATTTATTTTAATACAAATCTAATTTTTTTATGTGTATTGTGGTATATATATTTTTATAAATAAAAAAAATGCGTTATTTTATGGGTATTTTGCCTCTTTATTTTCATACAAATTTACATTATTTTATTAATATTCTGTGTATTTATTTTCATACGATTTTACATTATTCTATTTGTGTTTTGTATGTATTTTTTAATACAAATTTACGTTATTTTAAGTGTATTTGTTTATGTATTTTCATTCAAATTTACATTATTTTATGTGTATTTTGTATATATATTTCCATATAAATTTACCTAATTTTATGTGTATTTTGTATATTTATTTTCATACAAATTTAAAATATTTTTGTGTATTTTTGCATATAGTTTGATACAAATTTAGGTTATTTTATGTGTATTTTGTATATTTTTTTCATACAAATACACATTCTTTTATTGATATTTTGTTTAATAATTTTGACGCGAATTTACATTATTTAATGTGTATTTTTTATATATATTTTTATACGTATTTCCATCATTTCATGTGTATTTTGTATAGTTTTAATCAAATTTATATTATTTCATGTGTATTTTGTATATATATATTTATACAAATACACATTCTTTTATTGGTATTTTGTTTATTTATTTTGATACTAATTTACATTATTTTATGTGTATTTTGTATACATTTTTTATACGTATTTACTTAATTTTATGTGTATTTTGTATATATATTTTTATAGAAATCTACCTTATTTCATGTGTATTCGTATATATATTTTGAAACAAATTTACATTGTTTATATGTATTTTGCATATCTATTTTTGTGTATTCTGTATTTATTTTTGTTATACATAGAATAATGTAAAATCGTATCAAAATAAGTACACAGAATATCAATAAAATAATTTAAATTTGTATGAAAATAAAGATGCAAAATACCCATATGATAAAGCATATTTTTTTTTAAAATACATATACAAAAATACGCATAGAATAATTAAATTTGTATTAAAATTAATATACAAAATGCACACATACAATAAGGTAAATTTGTATTGAAAAAAAAACGCAAAATACAAATAAAACAGTTTAAATTTGTTTCAAAATATATATACGAATACACATAAAATAACGTAGATTTTTTATAGAAATATACATACAAAATATACATGAAATTATGTAAATACGTATAAAAATATATATATAAATTTACGTTATTTTATATATATATTTATTTATATATATATTTATATATATATATATATATATTTATATATATATATATATATATATATATATATAAATATATATATATATATATATATATATATATATATATATATATATATATATATATATATATATATATATATATATATATATATATATATATATATATATATATATATATATATATATATATATATATATATATATATATATATATATATATATATATATATATATATATATATATATATATATATATATATATATATATATTTTTATACGTGTTTACATCATTTGATGTGTATTTTGTATATATATTTCTGTAGAAATCTACGTTGATTTATGAGTATTCGTATATAGATTTTGAAATAAATTTACACTGTTTTATGTGTATTTTGCATATTTTTTCAATACAAATTTACCTTATTGTATAGCATTTTGTATATTAATTTTAATACAAATTTAATTATGCTATATGTATTTTTGTATAAGTATTTTTATAAAAATATGCTCTATTTTATGGGTATTTTGGATTTTTATTTTCATACAAATTTACATTATTTTATTTATATTCTGTTTTTTTTTTTTTGAAACAATTTTACATTATTCTATGTGTATTTTGTATATCTATTTTTATACGTATTTACTTAATTTTATGTGTATTTTGTATATATATTTTTATAGAAATCTACGTTATTTTATGTGTATTCGTATATATATTTTGAAACAAATTTACATTGTTTATATGTATTTTTGCATATCTCTTTCAATACAATTTTACCTTATTGTATGTGCATTTTGTATATTTATCAATACAAATTTAAATATTTTATGTGTATTTTGGTATACATATTTTTATAAGAAATGCGCTATTTGATGGGAATTTTGCATCTTTATTTTCATACAAATTTACATTATTTAATTAATATTCGGTGTATTAATTTTGTTACGATTTCACATTATTCTATTTGTTTTTTGTATATATTTTTTTTATACATATTTACATTATTTAATATGTATCTTGCATATATATTTCATACAAATTTATTATCTATTATTTATTTTCATGCAAATACACATTCTTTTCATGATATTTTGTTTTTTTATTTTGACACGAATTTACCTAGATAAATATTATGTATATATATTTTTATACGTATTTACATAATTTCATGTGTTTTTTGTATATATATTTCTATAAAAATCTACGTTAATTTATGTGTATTCGTATATATATTTTGAAACAAATTAACTTTGTTTTATATGTATTTTTGAATATCTCTTTCAATACATATCTACCTTACTGTATATGCATTTTGTATATTTATTTCAATACAAATTTAAATATTTTATGTGTATATTGGGATATATATTTTAATAAAAAATGCGCTATTTTATGGGAATTTTGCACCTTTCTTTTCATACAAATTTACATTATTTTATTGATATTCTGTGTATTTATATTGATAGGATTTTACATTATTCTATTTCTTTTTTGTATATATTTTTTTATACACATTTACATTATTTAATGTGTATCTTACATATATATTTTATACAAATTTACGTTATTTTAAGTGTATTTGTTTATATATTTTCATTCAAATTTACATTATTTTATGTGTATTTTGTATATGTATTTTAATACAAATTTTCCTAATTTTATGTGTATTTTGTATATTTCATTTCATACAAATTTTAAATATTTTTGTGTATTTTTGTATATAGTTTTATACAAATTTAGGTTATTTTATGTACGCATTTACATTATTTAATGTGTGTTTTGTATATATTTTTTTGTGCAAATTTACTTTATTTTATGTGCTTTTTTGTACATATATTTTTTTTTAATTTGCGTTATTTTATGTGTATTTGTATATGTTTTCTCATACAAATTTACATTATTTTATTGCTATTTTGTTTATTTATTTTGATACGAATGAAAATAGATATACAAAATATACATAAAATAAACTAAATTTGTATTGAAATATATATACAAAATACATAAAATAATGTAAATTTGTATCAAAATATTTTAACAGATGCGCATAAAATAACGTAAATTTGTTTTAAAATATACAAAATACACATTAAATAATGTAAATATGTATAAAAGAATATATACAAAACACAAATAGAATAATGTAAAATCGTATCAAAATAAATACACAGAATATTAATAAAACAATGTAAATTTGTATGAAAATAAAGATGCAAAATACCCATTAAATAACGCATTTTTTTTTTAAATATATATACCAAAATACACATGAAAAAATTTATTTGTATTAAAATAAATATACAAAATACACATACAATAAGGTAAATCTGTATTGAAATAGATATGCAAAATACATATAAAACAATGTAAATTTGTTTCAAAATATATATACGAATACACGAAAAAAAACGTAGATTTGTATAAAAATATATATACAAAATACATGTGCATTTTGTATATTAATTTTAATACAAATTTGATTAATCTATGTGTATTTTTGTATATGTATTTTTATAAAAATATGCTTTCTTTTATGGGTATTTTGCATCTTTATTTTCATACAAATTTACATTATTTTCTTGATATTCTGTGTATTTATTTTGATATGATTTTACATTATTCTATGTGTATTTTGTATATATATTTTATATAAAATGTATTTGTTTTCATTTCATACAAATCTACATTATTTTATGTGTTTTTTGTACATGTATTTAAATACAAATTTAACTAGTTATATGTGTATTTTGTATATCTATTTTGTATGTATATTTTCATAGAAATTTACTCTATTTTATGAGTATTCGTATATATATTTTGATACAAATTTACATTATTAATGTGTATTTTGCATATCTATTTCAATACAAATTTACTTTATTGTACGTGCATTTTGTATATTTATTTTAATACAAATTTAATTATTTTAGATGTATTTTTGTATATACATTTTTATGCAAATATGCGTTATTATATGGATATTTTGCATCTTTATTTTCATACAACTTTACATTATTTTATTGATATTCTCTTTATTTATTTTGATACGATTTAACATTATTCTATGTGTTTTTTGTATATAATTTTTTATACATATTTACATTATTTAATGTTCATTTTGTATATATATTTTATCCAAATTTACATTATTTTATGTGTATTTGTTTATATATTTTCATACATATTTACATTATTTTATGTATTTTTTGTATATATATTTTTCTACGTATTTAAATTATTTTATGTGTATTTTGTATATACATTTTCATAAAAAAATTGCGTTATTTTATTGTGTGTATAAGTATATATTTTGATACAAATTTTATACAAATTCATGTTATATAATGTGTATTTGTATATATATTTTCATACAAATTTATATTATTTTATGTGTATTTTTTCATATATTTCATTACAAATTTACCTTATTTTATGATTATTTTGTATATTTATTTCATTCAATTTAAAATTATTTTGTGTATATTTGCATTTGTATTTAGGTTATTTTATGTGTATTTTGTATATATATTTTCATCCAAAATTACATTATTTAATTGGTATTTCTTAATTTAATTCGATCCGAATTTAGATTATTTTATAGGTATTTTGTATACATATTTTTATACTCATATACATTATCTAATGTGTGTTTTGTATATATATTTTTATGCAAATTTATTTAATGTTCATTTTTGTACATATATTTTTATAGAAATTTGCGATATTTTATATATATAGTTTTATATAAACTTACGTTATTTTATGTGCATTTCGTATATTTATATTTATACAAATACGCATTCTTTTATTGGTATATTGTTTATTTACATTCATACGAATTTACATTATTTTATGTGTATTTTGTATACATTTTTTTATACGTATTTACTTAATTTTATGTGTATTTTGTATATGTATTTTTATAGAAATCTACGTTATTTTATGTGTAATTGTATATATATTTTGAAACAAATTTACATTATTTTATATGTATCTTGCATATCTATTTCAATACAAATTTACCTTATTGTATGTGCATTTTGTATATTTATTTTAATACAAGTTCAAATATTTTATATGTATTTTGGTATCAATAATTTTATAAAAAATGCGTTATTTTATAGGTATTTTGCATCTTAATTTTCATTTTATATGTACTTTGTATATATATTTTTATACGCTCTTACATTATTTAATATTTATTTTGAATATATATTTTTTTACAAATTCATGGTATTTTATGTGTATATTTTCATATAAATTTACATTATTGTATGTGTATTTTGTACATATATTTTATTACAAATCTACCTTATTTTATGTTTATTTTGTATTTGTATTTTGTATATTTATATTTATCCAAATACACATTCTGTTATTGGTATTTTGTTTATTTATTTTAATTCGAATTTACATTATTTTATGTGTATTTTCTATACATTTTTTTATACGTATTTACTTAATTTTATGTGTATTTTGTAATTATATTTTTATAGAAATCTACGTTTTTTTATTTGTATTCGTATATATATTTTGAAACAAATTTACATTGTTTTATATGTATTTTTGCATATCTCTTTCAATAGAAATTTACCTTATTGTATGTGCATTTTGTATATTTATTTCAATACAAATTTAAAAATTTTATGTGTATTTTGGTATATATATTTTTATAAGAAATGCGCTATTTTATGGGAATTTTTCATCTTTATTTTCATACAAATTTACATTATTTTATTAATATTCTGTGTATTTATTTTGATACGATTTTACATTATTCTATTTGTCTTTTGTATATATTTTTTTTATACATATTTACATTATTTAATGTGTATCTTGCATATATATTTTATACAAATTTATTATCTATTATCTATTTTCATACAAATACACATTCTTTTCATGATATTTTGTTTATTTATTTTGACACGAATTTACATTATTTGATATGTATTTTGTATATATATTTTTATACGTATTTACATAATTTCATATGTATTTTGTATATATATTTCTATAGAAATCTACTTTATTTTATAAGTATTCGTATATATATTTTGAAAGAAATTTACATTGTTTTATATGTTTTTTTGAATATCTCTTTCAATACAAATTTACTTTACTGTATATGCATTTTGTATATTTATTTCAATACAAATTTAAATATCTTATGTGTATTTTGGTATATATATTTTTATAAAAAAATCGATAATTTTTGGGAATTTTGCATCTTTATTTTCATACAAATTTACATTATTTTATTGATATTCTGTGTATTTATTTTGATACGATTTTACATTATTCTATTTGCTTTTTGTATATATTTTTTTATACACATATACATTATTTAATGTGTATCTTGCATATATATTTTATAAAAATTTACGTTATTTTAAGTGTATTTGTTTATATATTTTCATTCAAATTTACATTATTTGATGTGTAGTTTGTTTATGTATTTCAATACAAATTTACCTAATTTTATGTGTATTTTGTATATTTCTTTTGAAACAAATTTAAATTATTTTTGTGTATTTTTGTATATAGTTTTATACAAATTTAGGTTATTTTATGTACGCATTTACATTATTTAGTGTGTGTTTTGTATATATAATTTTATGCAAATTTACTTTATTTTATGTGCATTTTTGTACATATATTTTTATAGAAATTTGCGTTATTTGTATATGTTTTCTCATACAAATTTACATTATTTTATTGCTATTTTGTTTATTTATTTTGATACGAATTACATGATTATATGTGTATTTTGTACATATTTTTTATACGTATTTACATTACTTAATGTGTATTTTGTTTATATATTTTTAAACAAATCTACGTTATTATATGTATTTGTATAAATATTTTGATACAGATTTACATTATTTTATGTATTTTGTATGTACATTTTAATTCAAATTTAGCTTATTTTAGCTGTATTTTGTATATATATTTTCATACAAATTTAATAACTTCTGTGTATTTTTGTAATAGTTTTATACAAATTTACGATATTTTATGTGTATTTTGTATATATATATATATATATATATATATATATATATATATATATATATATATATATATATATATATATATATATATATATATATATATATATATAGATATATATATATATATATATATATATATATATATATATATATATATATATATATATATATATTTATACATATACACTTTCTTTTACTGGTATTTTGTTTATTTATTTTGATACGATTTTTATGTGTATTTTGTATTCATTTTTTTATACGTATTCACTTCATTTTATGTGTATTTTGTATATATTTTTATAGAGATCAACGTTATTTTATGTGTATTCGTATATATATTTTGAAACAAATTTACATTGTTTTATATGTAAATTGCATATCTATTTCAATACAAATCTACCTCACAGTATGTGCATTTTTATATTTATTTTAATACAAATTTTAATATTTTATTTGTATTTTGGTATATATATTTTTATAAAAAATGAGTTATTTTATGTCTATTTTGCATCTTTATTTTCATACAAATTTACATTATTTTATTAATATTCTGTGTATTTATTTTGATACGATTTTACATTATTCTATTTGTGTTTTGTATATATTTTTTTTATACATATTTACATTATTTAATTAGTATTTTGTATATATATTTGATACAAATTTACGTTATTTTAAGTGTATATGTTTATATATTTTCATTAAAACTTCCATTATTTTATGTGTATTTTGTATAAGTATTTCAATACAAATTTACCTAATTTTATGTGTATTTTGTATATTTATTTTCATACAAATTTAAATTATTTTTGTGTATTTTTGTTTATAGTTTTATACAAACTTAGGTTATTTTATGAGTATTTTGTATATCTATTTTCATACAAATACACATTCTTTTATTGATATTTTGTTTATTTATTTTGACGAGAATTTAAATTATTTAATGTGTATTTTGTATATATATTTTTATACGTATTTACATCATTTCATGTGTATTTTGTATATATATTTCTATAGAAATCTACGTTATATTATGTGTATTCGTATATAGATTTTTAAACAAAATTACACTTTTGTGTATTTTGCATATTTTTTCAATACAAATTTACCTTATTGTATATGCATTTTGTATATTAATTTTAATACAAATTTAATTATTCTATGTGTATTTTTGTATATGTATTTTTTTAAAAATATGCTTTATTTTATGGGTATTTTGCATCTTTACTTTCATACAAATTTACGTTATTTTATTGATATTCTGCTCATTCATTTTGATACGATTTGACATTATTCTATGTGTATTTTGTATATATTTTTCATACAAATTTACATTATTTTATGTGTATTTGTTTATATATTTTGACACAAATTTACAATATTTTATGGGTATATTGTATATATATTTCAAAAGAAATTTACCTAGTTTTATGTGTATTTTGAATATCTATTTTCATACAAACTCAAATCATTTTTATGTATTTTTGTATATATTTCAATACAAATTTTAGTTATGTTATGTGTTTTTTGTAAATCTATTTTCATTCAAATATATATTATTTTATTGGTATTTTGTTGATTTATATTGATACGAATTTACATTATTTTATATGTACTTTTTATATATATTTTATACGTTTTTACATTATTTAATATATATATATATATATATATATATATATATATATATATATATATATATATATATATATATATATATATATATATATATATATATATATATATATATATATATATATATATATATATATATTTAATGTGTATCTTGCATATATATTTCATACAAATTTATTATCTGTTATTTATTTTCATACAAATACACATTCTTTTCATGATATTTTGTTTATTTTTTTTACACGAATTTACATTACTGAATATGTATTATATATATATATATTTATATACGTATTTACATAATTTCATGTGTATTTTGTATATATATTTATATAGAAATCTACGTTATTTTATGTGTATTCGTATATATATTTTGAAACAAATTTACCTTATTGTATGTATGCATTTTGTATATTAATTTTAATACAAATTTAATTATTCTATGTGTATTTTTGTATATGTATAAAAAAAATGCTTTATCTACTGGGTATTTTGCATCTTTATTTTCATACAAATTTAAATTATTTTATTGATATTCTGTGTACTTATTTTGATACGATTTTACATTATTCTATGTATAAAAAAAATAAATACAGAATACACAAAAATAGATATGCAAAATACATATAAACAATGTAAATTTGTTTCAAAATATATATACGAATACACATGAAATAAGGTAGATTTCTATAAAAATATATATACAAAATACACATAAAATTAATTAAATACGTATAAAAAATGTATACAAAATACACATAAAATAATGTAAATTAGTATCAAAATAAATAAACAAAATACCAATAAAAGAATGTGTATTTGTATAAATATATATATACAAAATACATTTTAAATAATATAAATTTGTTTAAAACTATACAAAATACACATGAAATTATGTAAATACGTATAAAAATATATATACAAAATACACATTAAATAATGTAAATTCGAGTCAAAATAAATAAACAAAATATCAATAAAAGAATGTGTATTTGTATGAAAATAGATATACAAAATTCACATTAAATAACCTTAATTTGTATCAAACTATATACAAAAATACACAAAAATATTTTAAATTTGTATGAAAATAAATATACAAAATACACATAAAATTAGGTAAATTTGTATGGAAATTCATACACAAAATACACATAATATAATGTAAATTTGAATGAAAATACATAAACAAATACACTTAAAATAACGTAAATTTCTATAAAAAAATATGTACAAAACACAAATAGAATAATGAAAAATCGTATCAAAATAAATACACAGAATATTAATAAAATAATGTAAATTTGTATGAAAATAAAAACAAAAACCCAAAATAACGCATTTTTTTTATTTATAAAAATATATATACCAAAATACACATCAAAAAATTAAATTTGTATTAAAATAAATATACAAAAAACACATACAATAAGGTAAATTTGTATTGAAATAGATATGCAAAATACATATAAAACAATGTAAATTTGTTTCAGAATATATATACGAATACACATAAAATAACGTAGATTTCTATAAAAATATATATACAAAATACACATAAAATGAAGTAAATATGTTTAAAAAAAAATGTATACAAAATACATATAAAATAATGTAAATTCGTATCAAAATAAATAAATAAAATACCAATAAAAGAATGTGTATTTGTATAAATATAAATATACAAAATACACATAAAATAACGTAAATTTATATAAAACTATATACAAAAATACACAGAAGTAATTAAATTTGTATGAAAAAATATACAAAATACACACAAAATAAGCTAAATTTGAATTGAAATATATATACAAAATACATGAAATAAAGTAAATTTGTATCAAAATATTTATACAAATACACATATAATAACGTAAATTTGTATAAAAATATATATAGAAAATATAAATTAAATAATGTAAATACGTATAAAAAAATATGTACAAAATACACATATAATCATGTAATTCGTATAAAAATAAATAAACAAAATACCAATAAAATAATATAAATTTGTATGAGTAAACGTGTATGTTGCATCTTTTTTCAATACAAATTTACATTATTATATACGCATTTTGTATATTAATTTTAATACAAATTTAATTATTCGATGTGTATTTTTGTATCTGTATTTTTATAAACATATGCTTTATTTTTGGGGTATTTTGCATCTTTATTTTCATACAAATTTACATTATTTTATTGATATTCTGCTCATTCATTTTGATACGAATTGACATTATTCTATGTGTATTTTGTATATATTTTTCAAACAAATTTACGTTATTTTATGTGTATTTGTTTATATATTTTGACACAAATTTACAATATTTCATGGGTATTCTGTATATACATTTCAAAAGAAATTTACCTAGTTTTATGTGTATTTTGTATATATCTATTTTCATACAAACTCAAATTATTTCTATGTATTTTTGTATATATTTTAATACAAATTTTAGTTATGTTATGTGTATTTTGTAAATTTATTTTCATTCAAATATATATTATTTTATTGGTGTTTTGTTGATTTATATTGATACGAGTTTACATTATTTTATATGTACTTTGTATATATATTTTTATACGCTTTTTCATTATTTAATATATATTTTGAATATATATCTTTATACAAATTTATGGTATTTTATGTGTATTTGTATATATATTTTCATATAAATTTACATTATTTTATGTGTATTTTGTACATATATTTTATTACAAATCTACCTTATTTTATGTTTATTTTGTATGTGTATTTTGTATATTTATATTTATCCAAATACACATTCTTTTATTGGTATTTGGTTTATTTATTTTAATTCGAATTTACATTATTTTATGTGTATTTTGTATACATTTTTTATATGTATTTACTTAATTTTATGTGTATTTTGTATATATATTTTTATAGAAACCTACGTTTTTTATTTGTATTCGTATATATATTTTGAAACAAATTTACATTGTTTTATATGTATTTTTGCATATCTCTTTCAATACAAATTTACCTTATTGTATGTGCATTTTGTATATTTATTTCAATGCAAATTTAAATATTTTATGTGTATTTTGGTGTATATATTTTTATAAGAAATGCGCTATTTTATGGGAATTTTGCATCTTTATTTTCATACAAATTTACATTATTTTATTAATATTCTATGTATTTATTTTGATACGATGTTACATTATTCTATTTGTTTTTTGGATATACTTTTTTATACATATTTGCAATATTTAATGTGTATCTTGCATATATATTTTATACAAATTTATTATCTATTATCTATTTTCATACAAATACACATTCTTTTCATGATATTTTGTTCATTTATTTTGGCACGAATTTACATTATTTGATATGTATTTTGCATATATATTTTTATACGTATTTACATAATTTCATATGTATTTTGTATATATATTTCTATAGAAATCTACTTTATTTTATATGTATTCGTATATATATTTTGAAACAAATTTACATTGTTTTATATGTAGTTTTGAATATCTCTTTCAATACAAATTTACCTTACTGTATATGCATTTTGTATATTTATTTCAATACAAATTTAAATATTTGATGTGTATTTTGGTAAATATATTTTTATAAAAAATGCGATTATTTTTGGGAATTTTGCATCTTTATTTCATAAAAATTTACATTATTTTATTGATATTCTGTGTATTTATTTTGATACGATTTTACATTATTCTATTTGTTTTTGTATATATTTTTTTATACACATTTACATTATTTAATGTGTATCTTGCATATATATTTTATACAAATTTACGTTATTTTAAGTGTATTTGTTATATATTTTCATTCAAATTTACATTATTTGATGTGTATTTTGTATATGTATTTACCTAATTTTATGTGTATTTTGTATATTTCTTTCAAACAAATTTAAATTATTTTTGTGTATTTTTGTATATAGTTTTATACAAATTTAGGTTATTTTATTTACGGATTTACATTATTTAGTGTGTGTTTTGTATATATATTTTTATGCAAATTTACTTTATTTTATGTGCATTTTTGTACAAATATTTTTATAGAAATTTGCGTTATTTGTATATGTTTTCTCATACAAATTTACATTGTTTTATTGCTATTTTGTTTATTTATTTTGATACGCATTACATGATTATATGTGTATTTTGTACATATTTTTTATACGTATTTACATTACTTAATGTGTATTTTGTTTATATATTTTTAAACAAATCTACGTTATTATATGTATTTGTATAAATATTTTGATACAGATTTACATTATTTTATGTATTTTGTATGTACATTTCAATTCAAATTTAGGTTATTTTAGCAGTATTTTGAATATATATTTTCATACAAATTAAATTACTTCTGTGTATTTTTGTATATAGTTTTATACAAATTTACGATATTTTTTGTGTATTTTGTATATTTATAATTATACAAATTCACATTCTTTTACTGGTATTGTGTTTATTTATTTTAATATGATTTTTATGTGTATTTTGTATTCATTTTTTTATACGTATTTACTTCATTTTATGTGTATTTTGTATATATTTTTATAGAAATCTAAGTTATTTTATGTGTATTCGTATATATATTTAGAAACAAATTTACATTGTTTTATATGTATTTTTGAATATCTCTTTCAATACAAATTTACCTTACCATATATACTAAAATACACATAAAAAATTAAATTTGTATTAAAATAAATATATAAAAAACACATACAATAAGGTAAATTTGCATTGAAATAGATATGCAAAATACATATAAAACAATGTAAATTTGTTTCAAAATATATATACGAATACATATAAAATAACGTATATTTCTATAAAAATATATATACAAAATACACATAAAATTAAGTAAATACGTAATAGAAAATGTTTACTAAATACATATAAAATAATGTAAATTCGCATCAAAATAAATATACAAAATACCAATAAAAGAATGTGTATTTGTATAAATATAAATATACAAAATACATATAAAATAACGTAAATTTATATAAAACTATATACAAAAATACACAGAAGTATTTTAATTTGTATGAAAATAGATATACAAAATAAGGTAAATTCGTTTCAAATTCAATAAACAAAATTCAGATAAAAGAACGTATATTTGTAGAAAAAATAAATATACAAAATACACATTAAATAACGAAAATCTGTATGAAAATATATAAAAAAAAAATTTCAATTTGTATGAATATAAATATACAAAATACACATGTATTTTGTATATCTATTTTCACACAAATTTAATTACTTTTGTGTATTTTTGCATATAGTTTTATATAAATTTACGTTATTTTATTTGTATTTTGTATATTTATATTTATACAATACACATTCTTTTATTAGTATTTTGTTTATTTATTTTGATACGAGTTTACATTATTTTATGTGTATTTTGTATACCTTTTTTTATAAGTATTTACTTCATTTGATGTGTATTTTGTATATTTATTTTCATAGAAATCTACGTTATTTTATGTGTATTCGTATATATATTTTGAAAAAAAATTACATGGTTTTATATGTATTTTGCATATCTATTTCAATACAAATTTACCTTATTACATGTGCATTTTGAATATTTATTTTAATACAAATTCAGATATTTTATGTGTGTCTTGGTATATATATTTTTATAAAAAAATGCGTTATTTTATGGGTATTTTGCATCTTAATTTTCATACAAATTTACATTATTTTATTAATATTCTGTGTATTTATTTTGATACGATTTTATATTATTCTATTTGTGTTTTGTATATATTTTTTTATACATATTTACATTATTTAAAGTGTATTTTTTATTTATATTTTATACAAATTTACGTTATTTTAAGTGTATTTGTTTATATATTTTCATTCAAATTTACATTATTTTATGTGTATTTTGTAAATGTATTTCAATAGAAATTTACCTAATTTTATGAAATTATGTAAATACGTATAAAAATATATATACAAAAAACACATTAAATAATGTAAATTCGCGTCAAAATAAATAAACAAAATATCAATAAAAGAATGTGTATTTGTATGAAAATAGATATACAAAATACACATTAAATAACCTTAATTTGTATCAAACTATATACAAAAATACACAAAAATATTTTAAATTTGTATGAAAATAAATATACAAAATACACATAAAATTAGGTAAATTTGTATGGAAATTCATACACAAAATACACATAATATAATGTAAATTTGAATGAAAATACATAAACAAATACACTTAAAATAACGTAAATTTGTATCAAAAAATATGTACAAAACAAATAGAATAATGTAAAATCTTATCAAAATAAATACACAGAATATTAAAAAAATAATGTAAATTTGTATGAAAATAAGGAAGCAAAATACCCATAAAATAACGCTTTTTTTTTCAAATATATATACTGAAATACACATAAAAATTTTAAATTTGTATTAAAATAAATATACAAAAAACACATACAATAAGGTAAATTTGTATTGAAATAGATATGCAAAATACATATAAAACAATGTAAATTTGTTTCAAAATATATATACGAATACACATAAAATAACGTAGATTTCTATAAAAATATATATACAAAATACACATAAAATGAAGTAAATACGTATAAAAAAATGTATACAAAATACATATAAAATAATGTAAATTCGTATCAAAATAAATAAATAAAATACCAATAAAAGAATGTGTATTTGTATAAATATAAATATACAAAATACACATAAAATAACGTAAATTTATATAAAACTATATACAAAAATACACAGAAGTAATTAAATTTGTATGAAAAAATATACAAAATACACACAAAATAAGCTAAATTTGAATTGAAATATATATACAAAATACATGAAATAAAGTAAATTTGTATCAAAATATTTATACAAATACACATATAATAACGTAAATTTGTATAAAAATATATATACAAAAATACAAATTAAATAATGTAAATACGTATAAAAAAATATGTACAAAATACACATATAATCATGTAATTCGTATAAAAATAAATAAACAAAATACCAATAAAATAATATAAATTTGTATGAGTAAACGTGTATGTTGCATCTTTTTTCAATACAAATTTACATTATTATATACGCATTTTGTATATTAATTTTAATACAAATTTAATTATTCAATGTGTATTTTTGTATCTGTATTTTTATAAATATATGCTTTATTTTTTGGGGTATTTTGCATCTTTATTTTCATACAAATTTACATTATTTTATTGATATTCTGCTCATTCATTTTGATACGAATTGACATTATTCTATGTGTATTTTGTATATATTTTTCATACAAATTTACGTTATTTTATGTGTATTTGTTTATATATTTTGACACAAATTTACAATATTTCATGGGTATTCTGTATATACATTTCAAAAGAAATTTACCTAGTTTTATGTGTATTTTGTATATATCTATTTTCATACAAACTCAAATTATTTCTATGTATTTTTGTATATATTTTAATACAAATTTTAGTTATGTTATGTGTATTTTGTAAATTTATTTTCATTCAAATATATATTATTTTATTGGTGTTTTGTTGATTTATATTGATACGAGTTTACATTATTTTATATGTACTTTGTATATATATTTTTATACGCTTTTACATTATTTAATATTTATTTTGAATATATATCTTTATACAAATTTATGGTATTTTATGTGTATTTGTATATATATTTTCATATAAATTTACATTATTTTATGTGTATTTTGTACATATATTTTATTACAAATCTACCTTATTTTATGTTTATTTTGTATGTGTATTACGTATATTTATATTTATCCAAATACACATTCTTTTATTGGTATTTTGTTTATTTATTTTAATTCGAATTTACATTATTTTATGTGTATTTTGTATACATTTTTTTTATATGTATTTACTTAATTTTATGTGTATTTTGTATATATATTTTTATAGAAACCTACGTTTTTTATTTGTATTCGTATATATATTTTGAAACAAATTTACATTGTTTTATATGTATTTTTGCATATCTCTTTCAATAGATTTTTACCTTATTGTATGTGCATTTTGTATATTTATTTCAATGCAAATTTAAATATTTTATGTGTATTTTGGTATATATATTTTTATAAGAAATGCGCTATTTTATGGGAATTTTGCATCTTTATTTTCATACAAATTTACATTATTTTATTAATATTCTATGTATTTATTTTGATACGATGTTACATTATTCTATTTGTTTTTTGGATATACTTTTTTATACATATTTACAATATTTAATGTGTATCTTGCATATATATTTTATACAAATTTATTATCTATTATCTATTTTCATACAAATACACATTCTTTTCATGATATTTTGTTCATTTATTTTGGCACGAATTTACATTATTTGATATGTATTTTGTATATATATTTTTATACGTATTTACATAATTTCATATGTATTTTGTATATATATTTCTATAGAAATCTACTTTATTTTATATGTATTCGTATATATATTTTGAAACAAATTTACATTGTTTTATATGTATTTTTGAATATCTCTTTCAATACAAATTTACCTTACTGAATATGTATTTTGTATATTTATTTCAATACAAATTTAAATATTTGATGTGTATTTTGGTAAATATATTTTTATAAAAAATGCGATTATTTTTGGGAATTTTGCATCTTTATTTCATACAAATTTACATTATTTCATTGATATTCTGTGTATTTATTTTGATACGATTTTACATTATTCTATTTGTTTTTGTATATATTTTTTTATACACATTTACATTATTTAATGTGTATCTTGCATATATATTTTATACAAATTTACGTTATTTTAAGTGTATTTGTTTATATATTTTCATTCAAATTTACATTATTTGATGTGTATTTTGTATATGTATTTACCTAATTTTATGTGTATTTTGTATATTTCTTTTCAAAGAAATTTTAATTATTTTTGTGTATTTTTGTATATAGTTTTATACAAATTTAGGTTATTTTATTTACGGATTTACATTATTTAGTGTGTGTTTTTGTATATATATTTTTATGGAAATTTACTTTATTTTATGTGCATTTTTGTACATATATTTTTATAGAAATTTGCGTTATTTGTATATGTTTTCTCATACAAATTTACATTGTTTTATTGCTATTTTGTTTATTAATTTTGATACGAATTACATGATTATATGTGTATTTTGTATATATTTTTTATACGTATTTACATTACTTAATGTGTATTTTGTTTATATATTTTTAAACAAATCTACGTTATTATATGTATTTGTATAAATATTTTGATACAGATTTACATTATTTTATGTATTTTGTATGTACATTTCAATTCAAATTTAGGATATTTTAGCAGTATTTTGAATATATATTCTCATACAAATTAAATTACTTCTGTGTATTTTTGTATATAGTTTTATACAAATTTACGATATTTTTTGTGTATTTTGTATATTTATAATTATACAAATTCACATTCTTTTACTGGTATTTTGTTTATTTATTTTGATACGATTTTTATGTGTATTTTGTATTCATTTTTTTTATACATGTTTACTTCATTTTATGTGTATTTTGTATATATTTTTATAGAAATCTACGTTATTTTATGTGTATTCGTATATATATTTTGAAACAAATTTACATTGTTTTATATGTATTTTTCAATATCTCTTTCAATACAAATTTACCTTACCATATATACTAAAATACACATAAAAAATTAAATTTGTATTAAAATAAATATATAAAAAACACATACAATAAGGTAAATTTGTATTGAAATAGATATGCAAAATACATATAAAACAATGTAAATTTGTTTCAAAATATATATACGAATACTTATAAAATAACGTATATTTCTATAAAAATATATATACAAAATACACATAAAATGAAGTAAATACGTATAAGAAAATGTATACAAAATACACATAAAATAATGTAAATTCGCATCAAAATAAATATACAAAATACCAATAAAAGAATGTGTATTTGTATAAATATAAATATACAAAATACATATAAAATAACGTAAATTTATATAAAACTATATACAAAAATACACAGAAGTATTTTAATTTGTATGAAAATAGATATACAAAATAAGGTAAATTCGTTTCAAATTCAATAAACAAAATTCAGATAAAAGAACGTATATTTGTAGAAAAAATAAATATACAAAATACACATTAAATAACGAAAATCTGTATGAAAATATATAAAACAAAAACAAAAATAATTTCAATTTGTATGAATATAAATATACAAAATACACATGTATTTTGTATATCTATTTTCACACAAATTTAATTACTTTTGTGTATTTTTGCATATAGTTTTATATAAATTTACGTTATTTTATTTGTATGTTGTATATATATATTTATACAATACACATTCTTTTATTAGTATTTTGTTTATTTATTTTGATACGAGTTTACATTATTTTATGTGTATTTTGTATACCTTTTTTTATAAGTATTTACTTCATTTGATGTGTATTTTGTATATTTATTTTCATAGAAATCTACGTTATTTTATGTGTATTCGTATATATATTTTGAAAAAAATTTACATGGTTGTATATGTATTTTGCATATCTATTTCAATACAAATTTACCTTATTGTATGTGCATTTTGTATATTTATTTTAATACAAATTCAAATATTTTATGTGTGTCTTTGTATATACATTTTTTTAAAAAAATGCGTTATTTTATGGGTATTTTGCATCTTAATTTTCATACAAATTTACATTATTTTATTAATATTCTGTGTATTTATTTTGATACGATTTTATATTATTCTATTTGTGTTTTGTATATATTTTTTTATACATATTTACATTATTTAAAGTGTATTTTTTATTTATATTTTATACAAATTTACGTTATTTTAAGTGTATTTGTTTATATATTTTCATTCAAATTTACATTATTTTATGTGTATTTTGTAAATGTATTTCAATAGAAATTTACCTAATTTTATGTGTATTTTGTATATTTATTTTCATACAAATTAAAATTATTTTGTGTATTTTTGTATATAGTTTGATACAAATTTAGGTGATTTTATGTGTATATTGTATATATATTTTCATACAAATACACATTCTTTTTGATATTTTGTTTATTTATTTTGACAATTTACATTATTTAATGTATTTTATATATATATATATATATATATATATATATATATATATATATATATATATATATATATATATATATATATATATATATATATATATATATATATATATATATATATATATATATATATATATATATATATATATATATATATATATATATATATATATATATATATATATATATATATATATATATATTTATATATATATATTATGATATTTGATGTTATTTATTTATATATATATATAGAAATGTTATTTTTATTATGAGTCATATTTTTCAATACAAATTTACCTTATTGTATATGCATTTTGTATATTAATTTCAAAACAAATTTAATTATGCTAAGTGTATTTTTGTATATGTATTTTTATAAAAATATACTTTATTTTATGGGTATTTTGCATTTTTATTTTCATACAAATTTACATTATTTTATTTATATTGTTTATTTTTTTAAAACAATTTTACATTATTCTATGTGTATTTTGTATATCTATTTTTATACGTATTTACATAATTTTATGTGTATTTTGTATATATATTTTTATAGAAATCTACGTTTTTTTATGTGTATTCGTATATATATTTTGAAACAAATTAACATTGTTTTATATGTATTTTTGCATATCTCTTTCAATACAAGTTTACCTTATTGTATGTGCATTTTGTATATTTATTTCAATACAAATTTAAATATTTTATGTGTATTTTGGTATATATATTTTTATAAGAAATGCACTATTTGATGGGAATTTCGCATCTTTATTTTCATACAAATTTACATTATTTTATTAATATTCGGTGTATTTATTTTGATACGATTTCACATTATTCTATTTGTTTTTTGTATATATTTTTTTATACATATTTACATTATTTAATGTGTATCTTGCATATATATTTCATACAAATTTATTATCTATTATTTATTTTCATGCAAATACACATTCTTTTCATGATATTTTGTGTATTTATTTTGACACGAATTTACCTAGATATGTATTTTGTATATATATTTTTATACGTATTTACATAATTTCATGTGTATTTTGTATATATTTCTATAGAAATCTACGTTATTTTACGTGTATTCGTATATATACTTTGAAACAAATTAACTTTGTTTTATATGTATTTTTGAATATCTCTTTCAATACATATTTACCTTACTGAATATGCATTTTTTATATATATTTCAATTCAAATTTAAATATTTTATGTGTATTTTGGTATATATATTTTCATAAAAAATGCGCTATTTTATGGGAATTTTGCATCTTTCTTTTCATACAAATTTACATTATTTTATTGATATTTTGTGTATTTATATTGATAGGATTTTACATTATTCTATTTCTTTTTTGTATATATTTTTTATACACATTTACATTATTTAATGTGTATCTTGCATATATATTTTATACAAATTTACGTTATTTTAAGTGTATTTGTTTATATATTTTCATTCAAATTTACATTATTTTAGGTGTATTTTTTATATGTATTTCAATACAAATTTACCTAATTTTATGTGTATTTTGTATATTTCTTTTCATACAAATTTTAAATATTTTTGTAATTAATTGTATTAATGTAATTTTGGATAAAAATATATATACAAAATACACATAAAATAACCTAAATACAAATACAAATATACACATAAGATATTGTATTTTGTATATACATTTCAATTCAAATTTAGCTTATTTTATGTGTAATGTATGTGCATTCTGTATATTTATTTTAATACAAATTGAAATATTTTATGTGTATTTTGGTATCAATAATTTTATAAAAAAAACGTAAATTTGTATAAAAAATATGTACAAAACACAAATAGAATAATGTAAAATCGTATCAAAATAAATACACAGAATATTAATAAAATAATGTAAATTTGTATGAAAAGGAAGCAAAATCCCCATGAAATAACGCATTTTTTTATTTATAAAAATATATATACCAAAATACACATAGAAAAATTAAATTTGTATTAAAATAAATATACAAAAAACATTTACAATAAGGTAAATTTGTATTGAAATAGATATGCAAAATACATTAAAACAATGTAAAATTGTTTCAAAATATATATACGAATACACATAAAATAACGTAGATGTCTATAAAAATATATATACAAAATACACATAAAATGAAGTAAATACGTATAAAAAAAATTATACAAAATACATATAAAATAATGTAAATTCGTATCTAAATAAATAAACAAAATACCAATAAAAGAATGTGTATTTGTATAAATATAAATATACAAAGTACACATAAAATAACGTAAATTTATATAAAATTATATACAAAAATACACAGAAGTAATTAAATTTGTATGAAAATATATACAAAATACACACAAAATATGCTAAATTTGAATTGAAATATATATACAAAATACACATATTTTGCATATCTATTTTCATTTTTGTGTATTTTTGTATATATTTATTTTTGTTATACATAGAATAATGTAAAATCGTATCAAAATAAGTACACAGAATGTCAATAAAATAATTTAAATTTGTATAAAAATAAAGATGCAAAATACCCATAAGATAAAGCATATCTTTTTTAAAAAATACATATACAAAAATACACATAGAATAATTAAATTTGTTTTAAAATTAATATACAAAATGCACACATACAATAAGGTAAATTTGTATTGAAAAAAAACGCAAAATACAAATAAAAAACTGTAAATTTGTTTCAAAATATACATACGAATACACATAAAATAACGTAGATTTCTATAGAAATATATATACAAAATACACATGAAATTATGTAAATAAGTATAAAAATATATATACAAAATACATATTAAGTAATGTAAATTCGTGTCAAAATAAATCAACAAAATATCATGAAAAGAATGTGTATTTGTATGAAAATAAATAATAGATAATAAATTTGTATGAAATATATATGCAAGATACACATTAAATAATGTAAATATGTATAAAAAATATATATATACAAAAAACAAATACAATAATGTAAAATCGTATCAAAATAAATACACCAAATATTAATAAAATAATGTAAATTTGTATGAAAATAAAGATGCAAAATTCCCATCAAATAGCGCATTTCTTATAAAAATATATATACCATAATACACATAAAATATTTAAATTTGTATTGAAATAAATATAAAAAATCCACATACAATAATGATATTTACAAAATACACATGAAATGATGTCAATACGTATAAAAATATATATACAAAATACACATTAAATACTGTAAATTCGCGTCAAAATAAATAAACAAAATAACAATAAAAGAATGTGTATTTGTAAGAGAATAGATATACAAAATACACATAAAATAACCTAAATTTGTATCAAACTATATACAAAAATACACAAAAATATTTTAAATTTGAATGAAAATAAATATAGAAAATACACATAAAATTAGGTAAAATTGTATTGAAATACATATACAAAATACACATAAAATAATTTAATTTGAATTAAAAGACATAAACAAATACACTTAAAATAACGTAAATTTGTATCAAAAAAATATATACAAAACACAAATAGAATACTGTAAAATCTTATCAAAATAAATACACAGAATATTAATAAAATAATGTAAATTTGTATGAAAATAAAGAGGCAAAATACCCATAAAATAACGCATTTTTTTTTTAAATATATATACCAAAATACACATAACAAATTAAATTTGTATTAAAAAAAAAATATAAAAAACACATACAATAAGGTAAATTTGTATTGAAATAGATATGCAAAATACATACAAAACAATGTAAATTTGTTTCAAAATATATATACGATTACACATAAAATAACGTAGATTTCTATAAAAATATATATACAAAATACACATAAAATGAAGTAAATACGTCTAAAAAAATTTATACAAAATACACATAAAATAATGTAAACTCGTATCAAAATAAATAAAAAAATACTAATAAAAGAATGTGTATTTGTATAAATATAAATATACAAAATACACAAAATAACGTAAATTTATATAAAACTATATACAAAAATACACAGAAGTATTTTAATTTGTATGAAAATAGATATACAAAATAAGGTAAATTCTTTTCAAATTCAATAAACAAAATTCAGATAAAATAACGTATATTTGTAGAAAAAATAAATATACAAAATACACATAAAATAACGAAAATTTGTATGAAAATATATAAAAAAATAAACAAAAATAATTTCATTTTGTATGAAAATAAATATACAAAATACACATGTATTTTGTATATCTATTTTCACACAAATTTAATTACTTTTGTGTATTTTTGCATATAGTTTTATATAAATTTACATTATTTTATTTGTATTTTGCATATTTATATTTATACAATACACATTCTTTTATAAGTATTTTGTTTATTTATTTTGATACGAGTTTACATTATTTTATGTGTATTTTGTATACCTTTTTTTATACGTATTTACTTAATTTTATGTGTATTTTGTATATTTATTTTCATAGAAATCTATGCTATTTTATGTGTATTCGTATATATATTTTGAAAAAAATTTACATGGTTTTATATGTATTTTGCATATCTATTTCAATATAAATTTACCTTATTGTATGTGCATTTTATATATTTATTTTAATACAAATTAAAATATTTTATGTTTGTCTAGGTATATACATTTTTATAAAAAAAAATCCGTTATTTTATAGGTATTTTGCATCTTAATTTTCATACAAATTTACATTATTTTATTAATATTCTGTGTATTTATTTTGATACGATTTTATATTATTCTATTTGTGTTTTGTATATATTTTTTTATACATATTTACATTATTTAATGTGTATTTTTTATATATATTTTATACAAATTTACGTTATTTTAAGTGTATTTGTTTAGATATTTTCATTCAAATTTACATTAGTTTATGTGTATTTTATAAATGTATTTCAATACAAATTTACCTAATTTTATGTGTATTATGTATATTTATTTTCATACAAATTAAAATTATTTTTGTGTATTTTTGTATATAGTTTTATATAATTTAGGTGATTTTATGTGTATATTGTACATCTATTTTCATACAAATACACATTCTTTTATTGATATTTTGTTTATTTATTTTGACGCGAATTTACATTATTTAATGTGTATTTTATATATATATATATATATATATATATATATATATATATATATATATATATATATATATATATATATATATATATATATATATATATATATATATATATATATATATATATATTTATACGTGTTTACATCATTTGATGTTTATTTTGTATATATATTTCTATAGAAATCTACGTTGATTTTTGAGTATTCGTATATAGATTTTGAAATAAATTTACAATGTTTTAGGTGTATTTTGCATATTTTTTCAATACAAATTTACCTTATTGTATATGCATTCTGTATATTAATTTTAGTACAAATTTAATTCTGCTATGTGTATTATTGTATATGTATTTTTATAAAAATATGCTTTATTTTATGGGTATTTTGCATTTTTATTTTCATACAAATTTACATTATTTTATTTATATTGTTTATTTTTTTAAACAATTTTACATTATTCTATGTGTATTTTGTATATCTATTTTTATACGTATTTACTTAATTTTATGTGTATTTTGTATATATATTTTTATAGAAATCTTCGTTATTTTATGTGTATTCGTATATATATTTTGAAACAAATTTACATTGTTTTATATGTATTTTTGCATATCTCTTTCAATACAAGTTTACCTTATTGTATGTGCATTTTGTATACTTATTTCAATACAAATTTAAATATTTTATGTGTATTTTGGTATATATATTTTTATAAGAAATGCGCTATTTGATGGGAATTTTGCATCTTTATTTTCATACAAATTTACATTATTTTATTAATATTCGGTGTATTTATTTTGATACGATTTCACATTATTCTATTTGTTTTTTGTATATATATTTTTTATACATATTTACATTATTTAAAATGTATCTTGCATATATATTTCATACAAATTTATTATCTATTATTTATTTTCATGCAAATACACATTCTTTTCATGATATTTTGTTTATTTATTTTGACACGAATTTACCAAGATATGTATTTTGTATATATATTTTTATACGTATTTACATAATTTCATGTGTATGTTGTATATATATTTCTATAGAAATTTACGTTATTTATGTGTATTCGTATATATATTTTGAAACAAATTTACTTTGTTTGATATGTATTTTTGAATATCTCTTTCAATACATATTTACCTTACTGTACATGCATTTTGTATATTTATTTCAATAAAAATTTAAATATTTTATGTGTTTTTTGTTATATATATCTTTATAAAAAATGCGCTATTTTATGGGAATTTTGCATCTTTCTTTTCATACAAATTTACATTATTTTATTGATATTCTGTGTATTTATATTGATAGGATTTTACATTATTCTATTTCTTTTTTGTATATATTTTTTATACACATTTACATTATTTAAAGTGTATCTTGCATATATATTTCATACAAATTTACGTTATTTTAAGTGTATTTGTTTATATATTTTCATTCAAATTTACATTATATTATGTGTATTTTGTATATGAATTTCAATACAAATTTACCTAATTTTATGTGTATTTTGTATATTTCTTTTCATACAAATTTTAAATATTTTTCTGTATTTTTGTATATAGTTTGATACAAATTTAGGTTATTTTATGTACGCATTTACAATATTTAATGTGTGTTTTGTATATGTATTTTTATGCAAATTTACTCTATTTTATGTGCATTTTTGTACATATATTTTTTTAGAAATTTGCGTTATTTAATGTGTATTTGTATATGTTTTCTCATACAAATTTACATTATTTTATTGCTATTTTGTTTATTTATTTTGATACGAATGAAAATAGATATACAAAATATACATAAAATAAGCTAAATTTGTATTGAAATATATATACAAAATACATAAAATAATGGAAATTTGTATCAAAATATTTTAACAGATGCGCATAAAATAACGTAAATTTGTTTTAAAATATACAAAATACACATTAAATAATGTATATATGTATAAAAAAATATATACAAAAAAAATAGAATAATGTAAAATCGAATCAAAATAAATACACAGAATATTAATAAAACAATGTAAATTTTTTTAAAAATAAAGATGCAAAATACCCATTAAATAACGCATTTTTAAAAAAAAATATATATACCAAAATACACATGAAAAAAATAATTTGTATTAAAATAAATATACAAAGTACACATACAATAAGGTAAATCTGTATTGAAATAGATATGCAAAATACATATAAAACAATGTAAATTTGTTTCAAAATATATATATATATACGAATACACATAAAATAACGTAGATTTTTAAAAAAAAATATATATATATACAAAATACACATAAAATGAAGTAAATACGTATAAGAAAATGCATACAAAATAAACATAAAATAATTTAAATTCGTATCAAAATAAATAAAGAAAATACCAATAAAAGAATGTGTATTTGTATAAATATAAATATACAAAATACACATAAAATAACGTAAATTTGTATAAAACTATATACAAAAATACACAGAAGTAATTAAATTCGTATGAAAATAGATATACAAAATACAGATAAAATAAGCTAAATTTGAATTGAAATGTATATACAAAATAGAATATTTTATGTGTATATTTGTATTTGTATTTAGGTTATTTTTGTGTATTTTGTATATATATTTTCATCCAAAATTACATTAATTTATTGGTATTTTCTTAATTTAATTCGATACGAATTAGATTATTTCATAGGTATTTTCTATACATATTTTTATACTCATTTACATTATCCAATGTGTGTTTTGTATATATATTTTTATGCAAATTTATTTTATGCATTTTTGTGCATATATTTTTATAGAAATTTGCGTTATTTTATGTATATAGTTTTATATAAATTTACGTTATTTTATGTGCATTTTGTATATTTATATTTATACAAATACACATTCTTTTATTGGTATATTGTTTATTTACATATATACGAATTTACATTATTTTATGTGTATTTTGTATACATTTTTTTATACGTATTTACTTAATTTAATGTGTATTTTGTATATGTATTCTTATGGAAATCTACGTTATTTTATGTGTATTCGTATATATATTTTAAAACAAATTTACATTATTTTATATGTATTTTGCATATCTATTTCAATACAAATTTACCTTATTTTATGTGCATTTTGTATATTTATTTTAATATAAATTGAAATATTTTACGTGTATTTTGGTATCAATAATTTTATAAAAAATGCGTTATTTTATAGGTATTTGCATCATAATTTTCATAAAAATTTGCATTATTTTATTAATATTCTGTGTATATATTTTGATAAGATTTTACATTATTCTATTTGTGTTTTGTATATATTTTTTTATACATATTTGCATTATTTAATGTGTATTTTGTACATATATTTCATACAAATTTACGTTATTATATGAGTATTTGTTAATATATTTTCTTTCAAATTTACATTATTTTATGTGTATTTTGTATACGTATTTCAATACAAATTAACCAAATTTTATTTATTTTCATACAAATTGAAATTATTTTTGTTTATTTTTTTATATATTTTCATACAAATTTTCGTTATTTTATGTGTATTTTGTATATTTATTTTTTCTACAAATATACGTTCTTTTATCTGAATTTTGTTTATTGAATTTCAAACGAATTTACCTTATTTTGTATATCTATTTTCATACAAATTAAAATACTTCTGTGTATTTTTGTATATAGTTTTATATAAATTTACGTTATTTTATGTGTATTTTGTATATTTATATTTATACAAATACACATTCTTTTATTGGTATTTTGTATATTTATTTTGATGCGAATTTACATTATTTTATGTGTATTTTGTATACATTTTTTTATACTATTTACTTCATTTTATGTGTATTTTGTATATATATTTTTATAGAAATCTACGTTATTTTATGTGTATTCGTATATATATTTTGAAACAAATTTACATTGTTTTATATGTATTTTGCATATCTATTTCAATACAAATTTACCTTATTGTATGTGTTTTTTATATATTTATTTTACTACAAATTTATTTTTTTATGTGTATTTTGGTATATATGGTAAGGTAAATTTGTATTGAAAGAGATATTCAAAAATACATATAAAACAATGTAAATTTGTTTCAAAATATATACGAATACACATAAAATAACGTAGATTTATATAAAAATATATATACAAAATACACATAAAATTAAGTAAATACGTATAAAAAATGAATACAAAATACACATAAAAATCGTATCAAAATAAACAAAATACCAGTAAAAGAATGTGTATTTGTATAAATATAAATATACAAAATATACAAAAAATATCGTAAATTTGTATAAAACTATATACAAAAATACACAGAAGTATTAAATTTGTATGAAAATATATATACAAAATACAGCTAAAATAAGCTAAATTTGAATTGAAATGTACATACAAATTACATAAAATAATGTAAATCTGTATCAAAATATTTATACAAATACATATAATAACTTAGATTTGTTTAAAAATATATAAACAAAATACACATTAAGTAATGTAAATACGTATAAAAAATATGTACAAAATACACATATAATCATGTAATGCGTATCAAAATAAATAAAAAAATAGCAATAAAATAAGGTAAATTTGTATGAGAAAACATATACATATAACGCTAACTAAATAATGTAAATGCGTACATAAAATAACCTAAATTTGCATAAAACTATATACAAAAATACACAAAAATAATTTAAATTTGTTTGAAAAGAAATATACAAAATACACATAAAATTAGTTAAATTTGTATTGAAATACATATACAAAATACACATCAAATAATGTAAATTTGAATGAAAATATATAAACAAATACACTTAAAATAACGTAAATTTGTATGAAATATATATGCAAGATACACATTAAATAACGTAAATGTGTATAAAAAATATAAACAAAAAAACAAATAGAATAATGTGAAATCGTATGAAAATAAATTCACAGAATATCAATAAAATAATGTAAATTTGTATGAAAATAAAGATGCAAAATTCCCAAAAATTATCGCATTTTTTATAAAAATATATTTACCAAAATACACATAAAATATTTAAATTTGTATTGAAATAAATATAAAAATGCATATACAGAAAGGTAAATTTGTATTGAAAGAGATATTCAAAAATACATATAAGACAATGTAAATATGTTTCAAAATATATATACGAATAAACATAAAATAAAGTAGATTTATATAGAAATATATATACAAAATACATATGAAATTATGTAAATACGTATAAAAATATATATACAAAATACATATCAAATAATGTAAATTCGTGTCAAAATAAATAAACAAAATATCATGAAAAGAATGTGTATTTGTATGAAAATAGATAATAGATAATAAATTTGTATAAAATATATATGCAAGATACACATAAAATAATGTAAATATGTATAAAAAAGTATATACAAAAAACAAATAGAATAATGTAACATCGTATCAAAATAAATACACCGAATATTAATAAAATAATGTAAATTTGTATAAAAATAAAGATGCAAAATTCCCATAAAATAGCGCATTTCTTATAAAAATATATATACCAAAATACACATAAAATATTTAAATTTGCATTGAAATAAATATACAAAATGCACATACAATAAGGTAAATTTGTATTGAAAGAGATATGCAAAAATACATATAAAACAATGTAAATTTGTTTCAAAATATATACACGAATATAAAATAAAAAAACGTAGATTTCTATAAAAATATATATACAAAATACACATAAAATTAAGTAAATACGTATAAAAAAATGTATACAAAATACATATAAAATAATGTAAATTCGAATTAAAATAAATAAACAAAATACCAATAAAAGAATGTGTATTTTGATAAATATAAATATAAAAAATACACATACAAAATAAACATAAAATAAGGTAGATTTGTAATAAAATATGTTCAAAATACACATAAAATAATGTAAATTTATATGAAAATACAAATACACATAAAATACCATGAATTTGTATAAAAATATATATTCAAAATAAATATTAAATAATTTAAAAGTGTATAAAAATATTATACAAAGTACATATAAAATAATGTAAATTCGTATCAATATAAATCAACAAAACACCAATAAAATAATATATATTTGAATGAAAATAAATTTACAAAATACACATAACATAACTAAAGTTGGTATTAAAATATATACAAAAATACATAGAAATAATTTGAGTTTGTATGAAAATAGATATACAAAATACACATAAAACTATGTAAATTTCTTTTGAAATGTAAATACAAAATACCCATAAAATATTATAAATTTGTGTCAAAATATATAAACAAATGCACATAAAATAACTTAAATTTGTATGAAAAATATATACAAAATACACATAGAATAATGTCAATTCGTATCAAAATGAATGAGCAGAATATCAATAAAACAATGTAAATTTGTATGAAAATAAAGATGGAAAATACCCAAAAAATAAAGCATATGTTTATAAAAATACAGATACAAAAATACACATCGAATAATTAAATTTGTATTAAAATTAATATACAAAATGCGTATATAATAAGATAAATTTGTATTGAAAAAATATGCAACATACACGTTTACTCATACAAATTTATATTATTTTATTGGTATTTTGTTTATCTATTTTGATACGAATTACATGATTATATGTGTATTTTGTACATATTTTTTTATACGTATTTACATTATTTAATGTGTATTTTGTTTATATATTTTCATACAAATTTACGTTATTATATGTGTATTTGTATAAATATTTTGATACAAATTTACTTTATTTCATGTATTTTGTATATATATTTCATTTCAAATTTTGCTTATTTTGTGTGTATTTTGTATATATTTTCATACAAATTTAATTACTTCTGTGTATTTTTGTATGTAGTTTTATATAAATTTACGTTATTTTATGTGTATTTTGTATATTTATATTTATACAAATACACATTCTTTTATTGGTATTTTGTTTATTTATTTCGATACGAATTTACATTATTTTATGTGTATTTTGTATACATTTTTTTATACGTATTTACTTCATTTTATGAGTATTTTGTATATATATTTTTATAGAAATCTACGTTATTTTATGTGTATTCGTATATATATTTTGAAACAAATTTACATTGTTTTATATGTATTTTGCATATCTATTTCAATACAAATTTACTTTACTGTATGTGTTTTTTGTATATTTATTTTAATATAATTTAATTTTTTGATGTGTATTTTGGTATATATATTTTTATTAATAAAAAAAAAGAGTTATTTTATGGGTATTTTGCTTCTTTATTTTCATACAAATTTACATTATTTTATTAATATTCTGTGTATTTATTTTGATACGATTTTACATTATTATATTTGTGTTTTGTTCATATTTTTTATACAAATTTACTTTATTTTAAGTGTATTTGTTTATGTATTTTCATTCAAATTTACATTATTTTATGTGTATTTTGTGTATGTATTTCAATACAAATTTACCAAATTTTATGTGTATTTTGTATATTTATTTTCATATAAATTTAAAATATTTTTGTGTATTTTTGTATGTAGTTTGATACAAATTTAGGTTATTTTATGTGTATTTTGTATATCTATTTTCATACAAATACACATTCTTTTATTGATATTTTTTTTTTTTATTTTGACGCGAATTTTATGTGAATTTGTTTTCATTTCATACAAATTTACATTATTTTGTACATGTATTTAAATACAAATTTAACTAATTATATGTGTATTTTGAAATCTATTTTCATACAAATTGAAATTTATTTTTTTGTTTTTTTGTATATATTTGTATTCAAATTTTCGTAATCTTATAAAAATATATATACTAAAATACACATAAAATATTTAAATTTGCATTGAAATAAATATACAAAATGCACATACAATAAGGTAAATTTGTATTGAAAGAGATATGCAAAAATACATATAAAACAATGTAAATTTGTTTCAAAATATATATACGAATACAAATAAAAAAACGTAGATTTCTATAAAAATATATATACAAAATACACATAAAATTAAGTAAATACGTATAAAAAAATGTTTACAAAATACACATAAAATGATATAAATTCGAACTAAAATAAATAAACAAAATACCAATAAAAGAATGTGTATTTGGATAAATATAAATATACAAAATACACATACAAAATTAACAAAAAATAAGGTAGATTTGTAAAAAAATATATGTACAAAATACACATAAAATAATGTAAAAATATATAAAAATATATGTAAAATACCATGAATTTGTATGAAAATATATATTCAAAATAAATATTAAATAATCTAAAAGCGTATAAAAATATATATACAAAGTACATATAAAATAATGTAAATTCGTATCAATATAAATCAACAAAACACCAATTATATAATATATATTTGAATGAAAATAAATTTACAAAATACACATAACATAACTAAAATTTGTATTAAAATATACACAAAAATACATAGAAATAATTTGAGTTTGTATGAAAATAGATATACAAAATACACATAAAACTAGGTAAATTTCTTTTGAAATGTATGTACAAAATACCCATAAAATATTGTAAATTTATGTCAAAATATATAAACAAATACACATAAAATAACGTAAATTTGAATGAAAAATATATACAAAATACACATAGAATAATGTTAATTCGTATCAAAATGAATGAGCAGAAAATCAATAAGATAAAGTAAATTTGTATGAAAATAAAGATGCAAAATACCCAAAAAATAAAGCATATGTTTATAAAAATACAGATACAAAAATACACATCGAATAATTAAATTTGTATTAAAATTAATATACAAAATGCGTATATAATAAGGTAAATTTGTATTGAAAAAATATGCAACATACACGTTTACTCATACAAATTTATATTATTTTATTGGTATTTTGTTTATTTATTTTGATACGAATTACATGATTATATGTGTATTTTGTACATATTTTTTATAAGTATTTACATTATTTAATGTGTATTTTGTTTATATATTTTCATACAAATTTACGTTATTATATGTGTATTTGTATAAATATTTTGATACAAATTTACTTTATTTTATGTATTTTGTATATATATTTCAATTCAAATTTAGCTTATTTTGTGTGTATTTTGTATATAATTTCATACAAATTTAATTACTTCTGTGTATTTTTGTATGTAGTTTTATATAAATTTACGTTATTTTATGTGTATTTTGTATATTTATATTTATACAAATACACATTCTTTTATTGGTATTTTGTTTATTTATTTTGATACGAATTTACATTATTTTATGTGTATTTTGTATACATTTTTTTATACGTATTTACTTCATTTTATGTGTATTTTGTATATATATTTTTATAGAAATCTACGTTATTTTATGTGTATTCGTATATATATTTTGAAACAAGTTTCATTGTTTTATATGTATTTTGCATATCTATTTCAATACAATTTTACCTTATTGTATGTGTTTTTTGTATACTTATTTTAATACAAATTTAATTTTTTTATGTGTGTTTTGGTATATATATTTTTATAAATAAAAAAATGCGTTATTTTATGGGTATTTTGCTTCTTTATTTTCATACAAATCTACATTATTTTATTAATATTCTGTGTATTTATTTTGATACGATTTTACATTATTCTATTAGTGTTTTGTACATATTTTTTTATACAAATTTACGTTATTTTAAGTGTATTTGTTTATGTATTTCCATTCAAATTTACATCATTTTATGTGTATTTTGTGTATGTATTTCAATACAAATTTACGTAATTTTATGTGTATTTTGTATATTTATTTTCATACAAATTTAAAATATTTTTGTGTATTTTTGTATATAGTTTGATACAAATTTAGTTTATTTTATGTGTATTTTGTATATCTATTTTCATACAAATACACATTCTTTTATTGATATTTTGTTTATTTATTTTGACGCGAATTTACATTATTTAATGTGTATTTTGTATATATATTTTTATACGTATTTACATCATTTCATGTGTATTTTGTATAGTTTTAAACAAATTTATATTATTTAATGTATATATATATATATATATATATATATATATATATATATATATATATATATATATATATATATATATATATATATATATATATATATATATATATATATATATATAATTATACAAATACATTCTTTTATTAGTATTTTGTTTATTTATTTTGATACGAATTTACATTATTTTATGTGTATTTTGTATACATTTTTATACGTATTTATGTGTATTTTGTATATATATTTTTATAGAAATCTACCTTATTTCATGTGTATTCGTATATATATTTTGAAACAAATTTACATTGTTTATATGTATTTTGCATATCTATTTTTGTGTATTCTGTATTTATTTTTGTTATACATAGAATAATGTAAAATCGTATCAAAATAAGTACACAGAATATCAATAAAATAATATAAATTTGTATGAAAATAACATAAAATAGAGCATATTTTTATAAAAATACATATACAAAAATACACAGAGAATAATTAAATTTGTATAAAAATTAATATACAAAATGCACACATACAATAAGGTAAATTTGTATTGAATATACAAATTGAAAATACAAATAAAAGTGTAAATTTGTTTCAAAATATATATACGAATACACATAAAATAACGTAGATTTCTATAGAAATATATATACAAAATACACATGAAATTATGTAAATACGTATAAAAATATATATATAAAATACATATTAAGTAATGTAAATTCGTGTCAAAATAAATAAACAAAATATCATGAAAAGAATGTGTATTTGTATGAAAATAAATAATATATAATAAATTTGTATGAAATATATATGCAAGATACACATTAAATAATGTAAATAAGTATAAAAAATATATACAAAAAACAAATAGAATAATGTAAAATCGTATCAAAATAAATACACCGAATATTAATAAAATAATGTAAATTTGTATGAAAATAAAGATGCAAAATTCCCATCAAAAAGCGCATTTCTTATAAAAATATATATACCTAAATACACATAAAATATTTAAATTTGTATCAAAATAAATAAACAAAATACCAATAAAATAATATAAATTTGTATGAGTAAACGTGTATAAATATAAATGTACAAAATAAACATACAAAATAAACATAAAATAAGGTAAATTTGTTATGAAATATATGTACAAAATACACATAAAATAATGTAAATTTATATGAAAATATATATACAAATACACATAAAATACCATGAATTTGTATAAAATTATATATTCAAAATAAATATTTAATAATGTAAAAGCGTATAAAAATATATATAAAAAGTACATATAAAATAATGTAAATTCGTATCAATATAAATCAACAAAATACCAATAAAATAATATATATTTGAATGAAAATAGATTTACAAAATACACATAACCTAACTAAAATTTGTATTGAAATATATACAAAAATACATATAAATAATTTGAGTTTGTATGAAAATAGATATTCAAAATACACATACAACTAGGTAAATTTCTTTTGAAATATATATAAAAAATACCCGTAAAATATTGTAAATTTGTGTCAAAATATATAAACAAATACACATAAAATAACGTAAATTTGAATGAAAAATATATACAAAATACACATAGAATAATGTCAAATCGTATCAAAATATGTATTTGTATATAGGTTATTTTATGTGTATTTTCTATATATATTTTCATCAAAAATTACATTATTTTATTGGTATTTTGTTAGTTTAATTCGATACGAATTTAGATTATTTCATAGGTATTTTGTATACATATTTTTATACGCATTTACATTATTTAATGTGTGTTTTGTATATTTATTTTTATGGAAATTTACTTTATTTTATGTGTATTTGTATAAATATAAATATACAAAATGCACATAAAATAAGGTAAATTTATATAAAACAATATACAATGATACACAAAAGTAATTAAATTTATATGAAAATAGATATACAAAATACACACAAAATAAGCTGAATTTGAATTGAAATATATGTACAAAATACATAAAATAAAGTAAATTTGTATCAAAATATTTTTACAAATACACATATAATTACGTAAATTTTATATACACATTAAATAATGTAATTACGTATAAAAAAATATATACAAAATACACATATAATCATGTAATTCGTATCAAAATAAATAAACAAAATACCAATAAAATAATGTAAATTTTTATGAGAAAACATATACAAAATACACATAAAATAAATAAATTTCTATAAAAATATATGTACAAAAATGCACATAAAATAAATTTGCATTAAAAAATATATACAAAACACATATTACATAATGTAAATGAGTATAAACATATGTATACAAAATACCTTTGAAAAAATCTAAACTCGTATCGAGTTCAATAAAGAAAATACCAATAAAATAATGTAATTTTGGATGAAGATATATATAGAAAATACACAAAATTACGTAAATACAAATACAAATATACACATAAAATAATTTAAAATTGAATGAAATAAATATACAAAATAATCATAAAATAAGGTAAATTTGTAATGAAAAATATGTAAAAATACACGTAAAATAATATAAATTTGTATGAAAATATATATACAAATACACATAAAATAACATGAATTTGTATAAAATTTGTATCAACATAAATACGAATACACACAATAAAATATTGTAAATTTTTATTAAAATATATATACAAAATACATATAAAATAATGTAAATACGTATAAAAATATATATACAAAATACACATAAAATAATGTAAACTCGTATCAAAATAAATAAACAAAATTATAATAAAAGTTTGTATATTTGTAGGAAATATATATACAAAATACGAATAAAATAACTAAAATTTGTATAAGAATAAATACAAAAATACACAAAAATAATTTTAATTTGTTTGAAAATATATATGCAAAATACACATGAAGTTAGGCAAATTTGTATTGAAATACATATACAAAATACACATAAAATAATGTAAATTTGTATGAAAATATATAAACAAATATACATAAAATAGTGTAAATTTTGATAAAATATATATACATAATATACATTAAATAATGTAAATATGTATAAAAATATATATACAAAATACACATAGAATAATGTTAAATCGTATCAAAATAAATAAACAGAATATCAATAAAATAATTTAAATTTGTATGAAAATAAAGATGCAAAATACCCATATAATAACGCATATATGCATAAAAATATATATACAAAAATACACATGAAATAATTAAATTTGTATTGAAATAAATATACAAAATGCATATAAAATAAAGTAAATTTGTATTGAAATACATATGCAAAATACATATCAATAATGTAAATTTGTATCAAAATATATATACGAATACAGATAAAACAGAGTAAATTTCTATGAAAATATACATACAAAATACATATAAAATGATGTAAATAGTATAAAAATATATATACCAAATTCACCTAAAATAATGTAAATTCGTATCAAAATAAACAAACAAAATTCCGATAAAAGAACGTATATTTGTAGGAAAATAAATCTACAAAATACACATAAAATAACGAAAATTTGTATAAAAATATATACAAAAAAAACAAAAATAATTTCAATTTTTATGAAAATTGATATACAAAATACACATATAATTAGTTATATGTACATGTACAAATTTGTACATGTACAAAATACACATAAAATAATGAAACTTTGTATGAAATGAAAACAAATACACATAAAATAAAGTACATTTGTATTAAATATATATACAAAATACACATAGAAAATAATGTAAAATCGTATCAAAATAAATACACAAAATATCAATAAAATAATGTAAATTTGTATGAAAATAAAGATGCAAAATACCAATAAAATAAAGCATATTTTTATAAAAATACATATATATAAAAACACATTCAATAATAAAATTTGTAGTAAAATTAATATACAAAATGCACATACAATAAGGTAATTTTTTATTAAAAAAATATGCAAAATACACATAAAACAATGTAAATTTGTTTCAAAATATATATACGAATACACATAAAATAAGGCAGATTTCTATAGAAATATATATACAAAATACACATTTCGTATATTTATTTTAATACAAATTCAAATATTTTATGTGTGCTTTGGTATATATATTTTTATAAAAAATGCGTTATTTTATGGGTATTTTGCATCTTTATTTTCATGCAAATTTATATTATTTTATTAATATTCTGTGTATTTATTTTGATACGATTTTACATTATTCTATTTGTGTTTTGTATATATTTTTTTTATACACATTTACATTATTTAATGTGTATTTTGTATATATATTTCATACAATTTTACGTTATTTTAAGTGTATTTGCTTATATATTTTCTTTCAAACTTACATTATTTTATGTGTATTTTGTATATGTATTTCAATACAAATTTGCCTAATTTTATGTGTATTTTGCATATCTATTTTCAAACAAATTTAAATAGTTTTTGTGTGTTTTTGTATATATTTTTATACAAATTTTAGTTATTTTATTTGTATTTTCTATATATATTTCCTACAAATATACATTCTTTTATTGGAATTTTATCTATTTATTCTCATATGAATTTACTTTATTTTATGTGTATTTTGTATATATATTTTTCTACGTATTGACATTATTTTATGTGTATTTTGTTTATATATTCTCATAAAAATTTACTTTATTTTATTGTGTGTATTCTTATATAATTTGATACAAATTTTATACAAATTCATGTTATTTCATGTGTATTTGTATATATATTTTCATACAAATCTACACTATTTTATGTGCATTTTTACATATATTTCATTACAAATTTACCTTATTTTATGTTTATTTTGAATATTTATTTCCTTCAATTTTAAATTATTTTATGTGTATATATGTATTTGTATTTAGGTTATTTTATGTGTATTTTCTATATATATTTTCATCAAAAATTATATTATTTTATTGGTATTTTGTTAGTTTAATTCGATACGAATTTAAATTATTTCATAGGTATTTTGTATACATATTTTTATACGCATTTACATTATTTAATGTGTGTTTTGTATATTTATTTTTATGTAAATTTACTTTATTTTATGTGTATTTGTATAAATATAAATATACAAAATGTACATAAAATAAGGTAAATTTATATTAAACAATATACAAAGATACACAAAAGTAATTAAATTTGTATGAATATAGATATACAAAATACACACAAAATAAGCTCAATTTGAATTGAAATATATGTACAAAATACATAAAATAAAGTAAATTTGTATCAAAATATTTTTACAAATACACATATAATTACGTAAATTTTATAAAAAAAATGTATAAACAAAATACACATTAAATAATGTAATTACGTATAAAAAATATATACAAAATACACATATAATCATGTAATTCGTATCAAAATAAGTAAACAAAATACCAATAAAATAATGTAAATTTTTATGAGAAAACATACAAAATACACATAAAATAAATAAATTTCTATAAAAACATATATACAAAAATGCACATCAAATAAATTTGCATTAAAAAATATATACAAAACACACATTACATAATGTAAATGAGTATAAACATATGTACACAAAATACCTATGAAAAAATCTAAATCCGTATCGAGTTAAATAAAGAAAATATCAATAAAATAATGTAATTTTGGTTGAAAATATATATAGAAAATGCACATAAAATTAGGTAAATACAAATATATATATACACATAAAATAATTTAAAATTGAATGAAATAAATATACAAAATAATCATAAAATAAGGTAAATTTGTAATGAAAAATATGTAAAAATACACGTAAAATAATATAAATTTGTATGAAAATATATATACAAATACACATAAAATAACATGAATTTGTATAAAATTTTTATCAAAATATATAGGAATACAAACAATAAAATAATGTAAATTTTTATTAAAATATATATACAAAATACACATAAAATAATGTAAATACGTAGAAAAATATATATACAAAATACACATAAGATAATGTAAACTCGTATCAAAATAAATAAACAAAATTATAATAAAAGATTGTATATTTGTAGGAAAATATATATACAAAATACAAATAAAATAACTAAAATTTGTATAAAAATAAATACAAAAATACACATAAATAATTTAAATACGTAGAAAAATATATATACAAAATACACATAAAATAATGTAAATTCGTAAAAAATTAAATACACAAAATTCCAATAAAAGAATGTATATTGATAGGAAAATATATATACAAAAAACAAATAAAATAAATGAAATTTGTATAAAAATATATACAAAAATACACAAAAATAATTTAAATTTGTTTGAAAATAGATATGCAAAATACACATAAAGTTAGGCAAATTTGTATTGAAATACATATATAAAACTCACATAAAATAATGTAAATTTGTATGAAAATATATAAACAAATACATATAAAATAACGTAAATTTGGATAAAATATATATACAAAATATACATTAAATATTTTAAATATGTAAAAAAAATTATTATATTATATATATTTTATTGATATTTGCGTTAATTATGTGTATTTTTTATATGTTTTCTCATAGAAATTTATATTATTTTATTGGTATTTTGTCTATTTATTTTGATACGAATTACATGATTATTTCTGTATTTTGTACATTTTTTTATACGTATTTACATTATTTAATGTGTATTTTGTTTATATATTTTGATACAAATTTACATTATTTTATGAATTTTGTACATATATTTCAATTCAAATATAGCTTATTTTATGTGTATTTTGTATATCTATTTATTTTAATACAAAATCAAATATTTTATGTTTTTTCGTATATATATTTTTATAAAAAATGCGTTATTTTCTGGGTATTTTGCATCTTAATTTTCATACAAATTTACATTATTTTATTAATATTTTCTGTATTTATTTTGATATGTGTAATAAAAATACACAGAAGTATTTTAATTTGTATGAAAACAGATATACAAAATAAGGTAAATTCGTTTCAAATTCAATAAGCAAAATTCAGATAAAAGAACGTATATTTGTAGAAAAAATAAATATACAAAATACACATAAAATAACGAAAATTTGTATGAAAATATATAAAAAAATAAACAAAAATAATTTCAATTTGTATGAAAATAAATATAAAAAATACACATATATTTTGTATATCTATTTTCACACAAATTTAATTACTTTTGTGTATTTTTGCATATAGTTTTATATATATTTACGTTATATAATTTGTATTTTGTATGTTTATATTTATACAATACACATTCTTTTATTGGTATTTTGCTTATTTATTTTCTTACGAGTTTACATTATTTTATGGTTATTTTGTATACCTTTTTTTTATACGTATTTACTTCATTTTATGTGTATTTTGTATATTTATTTTCATAGAAATCTACGTTATTTTATGTGTATTCGTATATATATTTTGAAAAAAATTTACATGGTTTTATATGCATTTTGCATATCTATTTATATAAAAATTTACCTTATTGTATGTGTTTTTTGTATATTTATTTTAATACAAATTTAATTTTTTGATGTGTATTTTGGTATATTTATTTTTATAAATAAAAAAAATGCGTTATTTTATGGGTATTTTGCTTCTTTATTTTCATACAAATTTACATTATTTTATTAATATTCTGTGTATTTATTTTGATACGATTTTACATTATTCTATGTGTGTTTTGTACATATTATTTTTTATACAAATTTACGTTATTTTAAGTGTATCTGTTTATGTATTTTCATTCAAATTTCCTTTATTTTATGTGTATTTTGTGTATGTATTTCAATACAAATTTACCTAATTTTATGTGTATTTTGTATATTTATTTTCATACAAATTTAAAATATTTTTGTGTATTTTTGTATATAGTTTGATACAAATTTAGGTTATTTTATGTGTATTTTGTATATCTATTTTCATACAAATACACATTCTTTTATTAATAATTTGTTTATTTATTTTGACGCGAATTTACATTATTTAATGTGTATTTTGCATATATATTTTAATACGTATTTACATCATTTCATGTGTATTTTGTATAGTTTTAAACAAATTTACATTATTTAATGTGTATTTTGTATATATATATATATATATATATATATATATATATATATATATATATATTCATATATATATATATATATATATATATATATATATATATATATATATATATATATATATATATATATATATATATATATTTTATTTATTTTGTTTATTTATTTTGATACTAATTTACATTATTTGATGTGTATTTTGTATACATTTTTTATACGTATTTACTTAATTTTATGTGTATTTTGTATATATATTTTTATAGAAATCTACCTTATTTCATGTGTATTCGTATATATATTTTGAAACAAATTTACATTGTTTATATGTATTTTGCATATCTATTTTTGTGTATTCTGTATTTATTTTTGTTTTATATAGAATAATGTAAAATCGTATCAAAATAAGTACACGGAATATCAATAAAATAATTTAAATTTGTATGAAAATAACACATAAAATAAAGCATATTTTTATAAAAATACATATACAAAAATAGACATAGAATAGTTAAATTTGTATTAAAATTAATATACAAAATGCACATATACAATAAGGTAAATTTGTATTGAAAAAAAAACGCAAAATACAAATAAAACAGTGTAAATTTGTTTCAAAATATATATACGAATACACATAAAATAACGTAGATTTCTATAGAAATATATATACAAAATACACATGAAATTATGTAAATACGTATAAAAATATATATATAAAATACATATTAAGTAATGTAAATTCGTGTCAAAATAAATAAACAAAATATCATGAAAAGAATGTGTATTTGTATGAAAATAAATAATATATAATTAATTTGTATGAAATATATATGCAAGATACACATTAAATAATGTAAATATGTATAAAAAAATATATATACAAAAAACAAATAGAATAATGTAAAATCGTATCAAAGTAAATACACCGAATATTAATAAAATAATGTAAATTTGTATGAAAATAAAGATGCAAAACTCCCATCAAATCGCGCATTTCTTATAAAAATATATATACCAAAATATACATAAAATATATGTGTATCAAAATAAATAAACAAAATACCAATAAAATAATATAAATTTGTATGAGTAAACGTGTATAAATATAAATGTACAAAATAATCATACAAAATAAACATAAAATAAGATAAATTTGTAATGAAATATATGTACAAAATACACATAAAATAATGTAAATTTATATGAAAATATATATACAAATACACATAAAATACCATGAATTTGTATAAAATTATATATTCAAAATAAATATTAAATAATGTAAATGCGTATAAAAATATATATAAAAAGTATATATAAAATAATGTAAATTCGTATCAATATACCTCAACAAAATACCAATAAAATAATATATATTTGAATGAAAATAAATTTATAAAATACACATAACCTAACTAAAATTTGTATTGAAATATATAAAAATACATATAAATAATTTGAGTTTGTATGAAAATAGATGTTCAAAATACACAAAAAACTAGGTAAATTTCTTTTAAAATATATATACAAAATACCCATAAAATATTGTAAATTTGTGTCAAAATATATAAACAAATACACATAAAATAACGTAAATTTGTATGAAAAATATATACAAAATACACATAGAATAATGTCAAATCGTATCAAAATATGTATTTGTATTTAGGTTATTTTATGTGTATTTTCTATATATATTTTTCATCAAAAATTATATTATTTTACTGGTATTTTGTTAGTTTAATTCGATACGAATTTAGATTATTTCATAGGTATTTTGTATACATATTTTTATACGCATTTACATTATTTAATGTGTGTTTTGTATATTTATTTTTAAGGAAATTTACTTTATTTTATATGTATTTGTATAAATATAAAAATAAAAAATGCACATAAAATAAGGTAAATTTATATAAAACAATATACAAAGATACACAAAAGTAATTAAATTTGTATGAAAATAGATATACAAAATACACACAAAATAAGCTTAATTTGAATTGAAATATTATGTACAAAATACATAAAATAAAGTAAATTTGTATCAAAATATTTTTACAAATACACATATAATTACGTAAATTTTATATAAAAATATATAAACAAAATACACATTAAATTATGTAATTACGTATAAAAAATATATATGCAAAATACATATATAATCATGTAATTCGTATCAAAAGAAATAAACAAAATACCAATAAAATAATGTAAATTTTTATGAGAAAACATATACAAAATACACATAAAATAAATAAATTTCTATAAAAATATATGTACAAAAATGCACATAAAATAAATTTGCATTAAAAAATATATACAAAACACACATTACATAATGTAAATGAGTATAAACATATGTATACAAAATACCTTTGAAAAAATCTAAACTCGTATCGAGTTAAATAAAGAAAATACCAATAAAATAATGTAATTTTGGATGAAGATATATATAGAAAATACACATAAAATTACGTAAATACAAATACAAATATACACATAAAATAATTTAAAATTGAATGAAATAAATATACAAAATAATCATAAAATAAGGTAAATTTGTAATGAAAAATATGTAAAAATACACGTAAAATTATATAAATTTGTATGAAAATATATATACAAATACACATAAAATAGCATGAATTTTTATAAAATTTGTATCAACATAAATAGGAATTCACACAATAAAATAATGTAAATTTTTATTAAAATATATATACAAAATACACATAAAATAATGTAAATACGTAGAAAAATATATATACAAAATACACATAAAATAATGTAAACTCGTATCAAAATAAATAAACAAAATTATAATAAAAGATTGTATATTTGTAGGAAAATATATATACAAAATACAAATAAAATAACTAAAATTTGTATAAAAATAAATACAAAAATACACAAAAATAATTTAAATTTGTTTGAAAATAGATATGCAAAGTACACATAAAACTAGGCAAATTTCTATTGAAATACATACTCAAAAAACACATAAAATAATGTAAATTTGTATGAAAATATATTAACATATACACATAAAATAGCGTAAATTATATATACAAAATATACATTAAATAATGTAAATATGTATAATATATTAATATATATATATATATATATATATATATATATATATATATATATATATATATATATATATATATATATATATCTATAAATATATATATATATATATATATATATATATATATATATATATATATATATACAAAATACACATAGAATAATGTTAAATTGTATCAAAATAAATAAACAGAATATCAATAAAATAATTTAAATTTGTATGAAAATAAAGATGCAAAATACTCATATAATAACGCATATATGCATAAAAATATATATACAAAAATACACATGAAATAATTAAATTTGTATTGAAATAAATATGCAAAATGCATATACAATAAAGTAAATTTGTATTAAAATACATATGCAAAATACACATCAATAATGTAAATTTGTATCAAAATATATATACGAATACACATAAAATAGAGTAAATTTCTATGAAAATATACATACAAAATACATATAAAATGATGTAAATAGTATAAAAATATATATACCAAATACACCTAAAATAATGTAAATTCGTATCAAAATAAACAAACAAAACTCCGATAAAAGAACGTATATTTGTAGGAAAATAAATATACAAAATACACATAAAATAACGAGAATTTGTATAAAAATATATACAAAAAAAACAAAAATAATTTCAATTTTTATGAAAATTTATATACAAAATACACCTATAATTCGTTAAATTTGTACAAATTTGTACATGTACAAAATACACAAAAATAATGAAAATTTGTATGAAATGAAAACAAATACACATAAAATAAAGTACATTTGTATTAAATATATATACAAAATACACATAGAAAATAATGTAAAATCTTATCAAAATAAAAACACAAAATATCAATAAAATAATGTAAATTTGTATGAAAATAAAGATGCAAAATACCAATAAAAAGAAGCAAATTTTTATAAAAATACATATACATAAATACACATTCAATAATAAAATTTGTAGTAAAATTAATATACAAAATGCACATACAATAAGGTAAATTTTTATTAAAAAAATATACAAAATACACATAAAACAATGTAAATTTGTTTCAAAATATATATACGAATACACATAAAATAACACAGATTTCTATAGAAATATATATACAAAATACACATTTCGTATATTTATTTTAATACAAATTCAAATATTTTATGTGTGTTTTGGTATATATATTTTTATAAAAAAATGCGTTATTTTATGGGTATTTTGCATCTTTATTTTCATGCAAATTTATATTATTTTATTAATATTCTGTGTATTTATTTTGATACGATTTTACAATATTCTATTTGTGTTTTGTATATATTTTTTTATGCATATTTAGATTATTTAATGTGTATTTTGTATATATATTTCAAACAATTTTACGTTATTTTAAGTGTATTTATTTATATATTTTCTTTCAAACTTACATTATTTTATGTGTATTTTGTATATGTATTTCAATACAAATTTGCCTAATTTTATGTGTATTTTGCATATCTATTTTCAGACAAATTTAAATAATTTTTGTGTGTTTTTGTATATATTTTTATACAAATTTTAGTTATTTTATTTGTATTTTCGATATATTTTCCTGCAAATATACATTCTTTTATTGGAATTTTATCTATTTATTCTGATACGAATTTTATGTGTATTTTGTATATATATATTTTTCTACGCATTTACATTATTTTATGTGTATTTTGTATATATATTTTCATTAAAATTTACTTTATTTTATTGTGTATATTCGTATATAATTTGATACAAATTTTATACAAAGTCATGTTATTTTATGTGTATATATATTTTCATACAAATCTACATTATTTTATGTGCATTTTTACATATATTTCATTACAAATTTACCTTATTTTATGTTTATTTTGAGTATTTATTTCATTCAATTTTAAATTATTTTGTGTATATATGTATTTGTATTTACGTTATTTTATGTGTATTTTCTATATATATTTTCATCAAAAACTACATTATTTTATTGGTATTTTGTTAGTTTAATTCGATACGAATTTAGATTATTTCATTGGTATTTTGTATACATATTTTTATACGCTTTTACATTATTTAATGTGTGTTTTTATATTTATTTTTATGCAAATTTACTTTATTTTATGTGTATTTGTATAAATATAAATATACAAAATGCACATAAAATAATGTAAATTTATATAAAACAATATACAAAGATACACAAAAGTAATTGAATTTGCATGAAAAAAGATATACAAAATACACACAAAATAAGCTTAATTTGAATTGAAATATTATGTACAAAATACATAAAATAAAGTAAATTTGTATCAAAATATTTTTACAAATACACATATAATTACGTAAATTTTATAAAAAAATATATAAACAAAATACACATTAAATAATGTACTTACGTATAAAAAATATATACAAAATACATATATAATCATGTAATTCGTATCAAAAGAAATAAAAAAAATACCAATAAAATAATGTAAATTTTTATGAGAAAACATATAAAAAATACACAAAATAAATAAATTTCTATAAAAATATATGTACAAAAAAGCACATCAAATAAATTTGCATTAAAAAATATATACAAAACACACATTACATAATGTAAGTGAGTATAAACATATGTATACAAAATACCTTTGAAAAAATCTAAATTCGTATCGAGTTAAATAAAGAAAATACCAATAAAATAATGTAGTTTTGGATGAAAATATATATAGAAAATACACATAAAATTACGTAAATACAAATACAAATATACACATGAAATAATTTAAAATTGAATGAAATAAATATACAAAATAATCATAAAATAAGGTAGATTTGTAATGAAAAATATGTAAAAATACACGTAAAATAATATAAATTTGTATGAAAATATATGTACAAATACACATAAAATAACATGAATTTGAATAAAATTTTTATCAAAATAAATAGGAATACACACAATAAAATAATGTAAATTTTTATTAAAATATATATACAAAATACACATAAAATAATGTAAATACGTAGAAAAATATATATACAAAATACACGTAAAATAATGTAAACTCGTATCAAAATAAATAAACAAAATTATAATAAAAGGTTGTATATTCGTAGGAAAATATATATACAAAACACAAATAAAATAACAAAAATTTGTATAAAAATAAATACAAAAATACACAAAAATAATTTAAATGCGTAGAAAAATATATATACAAAATACACATAAAATAATGTAAATTCGTAAAAAATTAAATACACAAAATTCCAATAAAAGAATGTATATTTGTAGGAAAATATATATACAAAAAACAAATAAAATAACTAAAATTTGTATAAAAATATATACAAAAATACACAAAAATAATTTAAATTTGTTTGAAAATAGATTTGCAAAATACACATAAAGTTAGGCAAATTTGTATTAAATTCCTATACAAAACTCACATAAAATAATGTAAATTTGTATGAAAATATATAAACAAATACATATAAAAAAACGTAAATTTGGATAAAATATATATACAAAATATACATTAAATATTTTAAATATATATAAAAATATATTATATTATATATATTTTCATTGATATTTGCGTTAATTATGTGTATTTTGTATATGTTTTCTCATAGAAATTTACATTATTTTATTGGTATTTTGTCTATTTATTTTGATACGAATTACATGATTATTTCTGTATTTTGTACATTTTTTTATACGTATTTACATAATTTAATGTGTATTTTGTTTATATATTTTTATACAAATTTACGTTATTATATGTGTATTTGTATAAGTATTTTGATACAAATTTACATTATTTTATGTATTTTGTATATATATTTCAATTCCAATTTAGCTTATTTTATGTGTGTTTTGTATATCTATTTATTTTAATACAAAATCAAATATTTTATGTTTTTTCGCATTTTTATAAAAAAAGCGTTATTTTATGGGTATTTTGCATCTTAATTTTCATACAAATTTACATTATTTTATTAATATTTTCTGTATTTATTCTGATATGTGTAATAAAAATACACTGATGTATTTTAATTTGTATGAAAATAGATATACAAAATAAGGTAAATTCGTTTCAAATTCAATAAACAAAATTCAGATAAAAGAACGTATATTTGTAGAAAAAATAAATATACAAAATACATATAAAATAACGAAAATTTGTATGAAAATATATAAAAAAATAAACAAAAATAATTTCAATTTGTATGAAAATAAATATACAAAATACACATATATTTTGTATATCTATTTTCACACAAATTTAATTACTTTTGTGTATTTTTGCATATAGTTTTATATAAATTTACGTTATTTTATTTGTATTTTGTATGTTTATATTTATACAATACACATTCTTTTATTAGTATTTTGTTTATTTATTTTCATACGAGCTTACATTATTTTATGTATATTTTGTATACCTTTTTTTATACGTATTTACTTCATTTTATGTGTATTTTGTATATTTATTTTCATAGAAATCTACGTTATTTTATGTGTATTCGTATATATATTTTGAAATTTTTTTACATGGTTTTATATGTATTTTGCATATCTATTTCAATACAAATTTACCTTATTGTATGTGCATTTTGTATATTTGTTTTAATACAAATTCAAATATTATATGTGTGTCTTGGTATATATATTTTTATAAAAAAAAATAGTTATTTTATGGGTATTTTGCATCTTAATTTTCATACAAATTTGCATTATTTTATTAATATTCTGTGTATTTATTTTGATACGATTTTATATTATTCTATTTATGCATGTATATATTTTTTTTATACATATTTACATTATTTAATGTGTATTTTTTATATATATTTTATACAAATTTACGTTATTTTAAGTGTATTTGTTTATATATTTTCATTCAAATTTACATTATTTTATGTGTATTTTGTAAATGTATTTCAATACAAATTTACCTAATTTTATGTGTATTTTGTATATTTATTTTCATACAAATAAAAATTATTTTTGTGTATTTTTGTATATAGTTTTATACAAATTTAGGTGTTTTTATGTGTATATTGTATATCTATTTTCATACAAATACACATTCTTTTATTGATATTGTGTTTATTTTTTTTGACGAGAGTTTACATTATTTAATGTGTATTTTATATATATATATATATATATATATTTCTATACGTGTTTACATCATTTGATGTGTATTTTGGATATATATTTCTATAGAAATCTACGTTGATTTATGAGTATTCGAATATAGATTTTGAAATAAATTTACACTGTTTTATGTGTATTTTGCATATTTTTTCAATACAAATTTACCTTATTTTATATGCATTTTGTATATTAATTTTAATACAAATTTAATTATGCTATGTGTATTTTTGTATATGTATTTTTATAAAAATATGCTTTATTTTATGGGTATTTTGCATTTTTATTTTCATACAAATGTACATTATTTTATTTATATTCTGTTTATTTTTTTTTTAAACAATTTTACATTATTCTATGTGTATTTTGTATAGCTATTTTTATACGTATTTACTTAATTTTATGTGTATTTTGTATATATATTTTTTATAGAAATCTACGTTATTTTATGTGTATTCGTATATATTTTCTGAAACAAATTTACATTGTTTTATATGAATTTTTGCATATCTCTTTCAATACAAGTTTACCTTATTGTATGTGCATTTTGTATATTTATTTCAATACAAATTTAAATATTTTATGTGTATTTTGGTATATATATTTTTACAAGAAATGCGCTATTTGATGGGAATTTTGCATCTTTATTTTCATACAAATTTACATTATTTTATTAATATTCGGTGTATTTATTTTGATACGATTTCACATTATTCAATTTGTTTTTTGTATATATATTTTTTTATACATATTTACATTATTTAATGTGTATCTTGCATATATATTTCATACAAATTTATTATCTATTATTTATTTTCATACAAATATACATTCTTTTCATGATATTTTGTTTATTTATTTTGACACGAATTTACCTGGATATGTATTTTGTATATATATTTTTATATGTATTTACATAATTTCATGTGTATTTTGTATATATATTTCTATAGAAATCTACGTTATTTTATGTGTATTCGTATATATATTTTGAAACAAATTTTTCTTTGTTTTATATGTATTTTTGAATATCTCTTTCAATACATATTTACCTTACTGTATATGCATTTTGTATTTTTATTTCAATACAAATTTAAATATTTTATGTGTATTTTGGTATATATATTTTTATAAAAAATGCGCTATTTTATGGGAATTTTGCATCTTTCTTTTCATACAAATTTACATTATTCCTAATTTTATGTGTATTTTGTATATTTCTTTTCATACAAATTTTAAATATTTTTTTGTATTTTTGTATATAGTTTTATACAAATTTAGGTTATTTTATGTAAGCATTTACATTATTTAATGTGTGTTTTGTATATATATTTTTATGCAAATTTACTTTATTTTATGTGCATTTTTGTACATATATTTTTTTAGAATTTGCGTTATTTTATGTGTATTTGTATATGTTTTTTCATACAAATTTACATATTTTTTTTGCTATTTTGTTTATTTATTTTGATACGAATGAAAATAGATATACAAAATATACATAAAATAAACTAAATTTGTATTGAAATATATATACAAAATATATAAAATAATGTAAATTTGTATCAAAATATTTTAACAGATGCGCATAAAATAACGTAAATTTGTTTTAAAATATACAAAATACACATTAAATAATGTAAATATGTATAAAAAAATATTTACAAAACACAAATAGAATAATGTAAAATCGTATCAAAATAAATACACAGAATATTAATAAAACAATGTAAATTTGTATGAAAATAAAGATGCAAAATACCCATTAAATAACGCATTTTTTATAAAAATATTTATACCAAAATACACATGAAAAAATTAATTTGTATTAAAATAAATATACAAAATACACATACAATAAGGTAAATCTGTATTGAAATAGATATGCAAAATACATATAAAACAATGTAAATTTGTTTCAAAATATATATACGAATACACATAAAATAACGTAGATTTTTATAAAAATATATATACAAAATACACATAAAATGAAGTAAATACGTATAAGAAAATGTATACAAAATACTCATAAAATAATGTAAATTCGTATCAAAATAAATAAACAAATACCAATAAAAGAATGTGTATTTGTATAAATATAAATATACAAAAAACAAACAAAATAACGTAAATATTTATAAAACTATATACAAAAATACACAGAAGTAATTAAATTCGTATGAAAATAGATATACAAAATTCAGATAAAATAAGCTAAATTTGAATTGAAATGTATATACAAAATAGAATATTTTATGTGTATATATGAATTTGTATTTAGGTTATTTTTTTTTTTGTATTTTGTATATATATTTTCATCCAAAATTACATTATTTTATTGGTATTTTCTTAATTTAATTCGATACGAATTAGATTATTTCATAGGTATTTTCTATACATATTTTTATACTCATTTACATTATCTAATGTGTGTTTTGTATAGATATTTTTATGCAAATCTATTTTATGTTCATTTTTGTGCATATATTTTTATAGAAATTTGCGTTATTTTATGTATATAGTTTTATATAAATTTACGTTATTTAATGTGCATTTTGTATATTTATATTTATACAAATACACTTTCTTTTATTGGTATATTGTTTATTTACATTTATACGAATTTACATTATTTTATGTGTATTTTGTATACATTTTTTTATACGTATTTACTTAATTTTATGTGTATTTTGTATATGTATTTTTATAGAAATCTACGTTATTTTATGTGTATTCGTATATATATTTTAAAACAAATTTACATTATTTTATATGTATTTTGCATATCTATTTCAATACAAATTTACCTTATTGTATGTGCATTTTGTATATTTATTTTAATACAAATTGAAATATTTTATGTGTATTTTGGTATCAATAATTTTATAAATGTATTTTATAAATGTATTTGCATCTTAATTTTCATTCAAATTTGCATTATTTTATTAATATTCTGTGTATATATTTTGATACGATTTTACATTATTCTATTTATGTTTTGTATATATTTTTTATACATATTTACATTATTTAATGTGTATTTTGTACATATATTTCATACAAATTTACGTTATTATATGTGTATTTGTTTATATATTTTCTTTCAAATTTACATTATTTTATGTGTATTTTGTATATGTATTTCAATACAAATTAACCAAATTTTATTTATTTTCATACAAATTGAAATTAATTTTGTTTATTTTTTTATATATTTTCATACAAATTTTCGTTATTTTATGTGTATTTTGTATATTTATTTTTTCTACAAATATACGTTCTTTTATCTGAATTTTGTTTATTGAATTTTAAACGAATTTACCTTATTTTGTATATCTATTTTCATACAAATTAAAATACTTGTGTATTTTTGTATATAGTTTTATATAAATTTACGTTATTTTATGTGTATTTTGTATATTTATATTTATACAAATACACATTCTTTTATTGGTATTTTGTATATTTATTTTGATGCAAATTTACATTATTTTATGTGTATTTTGTATACATTTTATTATACGTATTTACTTCATTTTATGTGTATTTTGTATATATATTTTTATAGAAATCTACGTTATTTTATGTGTATTCGTATATATATTTTGAAACAAATTTACATTGTTTTATATGTATTTTGCATATCTATTTCAATACAAATTTACCTTATTGTATGTGTTTTTTATATATTTATTTTAATACAAATTTAATTTTTTTCATGTATATTTTGGTATATATGGTAAGGTAGATTTGTATTGAAAGAGATTTTCAAAAATACATATAAAACAATGTAAATTTGTTTCAAAATATATATACGAATACACATAAAATAACGTAGATTTCTATAAAAATATATAGAAAATACACATAAAATGAAGTAAATAAGTATAAAAAAATGAATACAAAATACACATAAAAATCGTATCAAAATAAACAAAATACCAGTAAAAGAATGTGTATTTGTATAAATATAAATATACAAAATACACAAAAAATATCGTAAATTTGTATAAAACTATATACAAAAATACACAGAAGTAATTAGATTTGTATGAAAATATATACTATTCAAAATACAGCTAAAATAAGCTAAATTTGAATTGAAATGTACATACAAAATACATAAAATAATGTAAATCTGTATCAAAATATTTATACAAATACATATAATAACGTAGATTTGTTTAAAAATATATAAACAAAATACACATTAAGTAATGTAAATACGTATAAAAAATATGTACAAAATACACATGTAATCATATAATTCGTATCAAAATAATTAAACAAAATAGCAATAAAATAATGTAAATTTGTATGAGAAAAAATATACAAATAACGCAAATTTCTATAAAAATATATGTACAAAAATGCACATAAAATAAAGTAAATTTGCATAAAATATATATATACAAAACACACACTAAATAATGTAAATGCGTACATAAAATAACCTAAATTTGTATAAAACTATATACAAAAATACACAAAAATAATTTAAATTTGTTTGAAAAGAAATATACAAAATACAGATAAAATTAGGTAGATTTGTTTTGAAATACATATACAAAATACACATCAAATAATGTAAATTTGAATGAAAATATATAAACAAATACACTTAAAATAACGTAAATTTGTATAAAATATATATGCAAGATACACACTAAATAATGTAAATGTGTATAAAAAAATATATACAAAAAACAAATAGAATAATGTAAAATCGTATGAAAATAAATACACAGAATATCAAAAAATTAATGTAAATTTGTATGAAAATAAAGATGCAAAATTCCCAAAAATTATCGCATTTTTTATAAAAATATATTTACCAAAATACACATAAAATATTTAAATTTGTATTGAAATAAATATACAAAATGCATATACAGAAAGGTAAATTTGTATTGAAAGAGATATTCAAAAATACATATAAGACAATGTAAATATGTTTCAAAATATATATACGAATACACATAAAATAAAGTAGATTTCTATAGAAATATATATACAAAATACATATGAAATTATGTAAATACGTATAAAAATATATATACAAAATACATATCAAATAATGTAAATTCGTGTCAAAATAAATAAACAAAATATCATGAAAAGAATGTGTATTTGTATGAAAATAGATGATAGATAATAAATTTGTATAAAATATATATGCAAGATACACATTAAATAATGTAAATATGTATAAAAAAGATATACAAAAAACAAATAGAATAATGTAACATCGTATCAAAATAAATACACCGAATGTTAATAAAATAATGTAAATTTGAATGAAAATAAAGATGCAAAATTCCCATAAAATAGCACATTTCTTATAAAAATATATATACCAAAATACACATAAAATATTTAAATTTGCATTGAAATAAATATACAAAATGCACATACAATAAGGTAAATTTGTATTGAAAGAGATATGCAAAAATACATATAAAACAATATAAATTTGTTTCAAAATATATATACGAATACAAATAAAAAAACGTAGATTTCTATAAAAATATATATACAAAATACACATAAAATAAAGTGAATTCGAGTTAAAATATATAATCAGAATACCAATAAAAGAATGTGTATTTGGATAAATATAAATATACAAAATACACATACAAAATAAACATAAAATAAGGTAGATTTGTAATAAAATATATGTACAAAATACACATAAAATAATGTAAATTTATATGAAAATATATATACAAATACACATAAAATACCATGAATTTGTATAAAAATATATATTCAAAATAAATATTAAATAATGTAAAAGCGTATAAAAATATATATACAAAGTACATATAAAATAATGTAAATTCGTATCAATATAAATCAACAAAACACCAATAAAATAATATATATTTGAATGAAAATAAATTTACAAAATACACATAACATAACTAAAATTGGTATTAAAATATATTCAAAAATACATAGAAATAATTTGTTTGTATGAAAATAGATATACAAAATACACATAAAACTAGGTAAATTTCTTTTGAAATGTATATACAAAATACCCATAAAATATTATAAATTTGTGTCAAAATATATAAACAAATACACATAAAATAACGTAAATTTGTATGAAAAATATATATAAAATACACATAGAATAATGTCAATTCGTATCAAAATGAATGAGCAGAAAATCAATAAAATAATGTAAATTTGTATGAAAATAAAGATGGAAAATAACCAAAAAATAAAGCATATGTTTATAAAAATACAGATACAAAAATACACATCGAATAATTAAATTTGTATTAAAATTAATATACAAAATGCGTATATAATAAGGTAAATTTGTATTGAAAAAATATGCAACACACGTTTACTCATACAAATTTATATTATTTTATTGGTATTTTGTTTATTTATTTTGATTATATGTGTATTTTGTACATATTTTTTTATACGTATTTACATTATTTAATGTGTATTTTGTTTATATATTTTCATACAAATTTACGTTATTATATGTGTATTTGTATAAATACACACATATATATATATATATATATATATATATATATTTATATATATATATATATATATATATATATATATATATATATATGTATTTTGTATATATTTTCATACAAATTTAATTACTTCTGTGTATTTTGTATATAGTTTTATATAAATTTACGTTATTTTATGTGTATTTTGTATATTTATATTTATACAAATACACATTCTTTATTGGTATTTTGTTTATTTATTTGATACTAATTTACATTATTTTATGTATATTTATATTTACATTTTTATATATATATTTTATACTTCATTTATGTGTATTTGTATATATACATTGTTATAGAAATCTACGTTATTTTATGTGTATTCGTATATATATTTTGAAACAAATTTACATTTTTTTATATGTATTTTGCATATCTATTTCAATACAAATTTACCTTATTGTATGTGTTTTTTGTATATTTATTTTAATACAAATTTGATTTTTTGATGTGTATTTTGGTATATATATTTTTATAAATTAAAAAAATGCGTTATTTTATGGGTATTTTGCTTTTATTTTCATACAAATTTACATTATTTTATTAATATTCTGTGTATTTATTTTGATAGGATTTTACATTATTCTATTTGTGTTTTGTACATTTTTTATACAAATTTACGTTATTTTAGTATTTGTTTATGTATTTTCATTCAAATTTACATTATTTTATGTATTTTGTGTATGTATTTCAATACAAATTTAATTTTATGTGTATTTTGTATATTTATTTTCATACAAATTTAAAATATTTTTGTGTATTTTTGTATAGTTTGATACAAATTTAGGTTATTTTATGTGTATTTTGTATATCTATTTTCATAAATACACATTCTTTTATTGATATTTTGTTCATTTATTTTGACATAATTTACATTATTTAATGTGTATTTTGTATATATATTTTATACGTCTTTACCAAATATCATGTGTATATTGTATTGTTATAAACAAATATATATTATATATTGTGTATATTGTATATATATATATATATATATATATATATATATATATATATATATATATATATATATATATATATATATATATATATATATATATATATATATATATATATATATATATATATATATATATATATATATATATATATATATATATATATATATATATATATATATATATATATATATATATATATATATATATATATATATATATATATATATATATGTATATATATATATATATATATATATATATATATATATATATATTTATTTATTATTTTATTTATTATTTTGTTTATTTATTTTTATTTTATATTTTTTTTATATATTTATTTTTTATGTATTATATATATATATTTTATTTCATGTGTATTCGTATATATATTTTGAAACAAATTTACATTGTTTATATGTATTTTGCATATCTATTTATGTGTATTCTGTATTTATTTTTGTTATACATAGAATAATGTAAAATCGTATCAAAATAAGTACACAGAATATCAATAAAATAATTTTAAAAAATTAAAAAAATAAAGCATATTTTTATAAAAATACATATACAAAAATACACATAGAATAATTAAATTTGTATAAAAATTAATAAACAAAATGCACACATACAATAAGGTAAATTTGTATTGAAAAAAAAACGCAAAGTTCAAATAAGTGTAAATTTGTTTCAAAATATATATACGAATACACATAAAATAACTTAGATTTCTATAGAAATATATATACAAAATACACATGAAATTATGTAAATACGTATAAAAAAAAAATATATATATATATATATATATATATATATATATATATCTATATATATATATATATATATATATATATACATATATATATATATATATATATATATATATAAAATACATATTAAGTAATGTAAATTCGTGTCAAAATAAATAAACAAAATATCATGAAAAGAATGTGTATTTGTATGAAAATAAATAATAGATAATAAATTTGTATAAAATATATATGCAAGATACACATTAAATAATGTAAATATGTATAAAAAAATATATACAAAAAACAAATAGAATAATGTAAAATCGTATCAAAATAAATACACCGAATATTAATAAAATAATGTAAATTTGTATGAAAATAAAGATGCAAAACTCCCATCAAATAGCGCATTTCTTATAAAAATATATATACCAAAATACACATAAAATATTTAAATTTGTATCAAAATAAATAAACAAAATACCAATAAAATAATATAAATTTGTATGAGTAAACGTGTATAAATATAAATGTACAAAATACACATACAAAATAAACATAAAATAAGGTAAATTTGTAATGAAATATATGTACAAAATACACAAAATAATGTAAATTTATTTGAAAATATATATACAAATACACATAAAATACCATGAATTTGTATAAAATTATATATTCAAAATAAATATTAAATAATGTTAATGCGTATAAAAATATATATAAAAAGTACATATAAAATAATGTAAATTCGTATCAATATAAATCAACAAAAAACCAATAAAATAATATATATTTGAATGAAAATAGATTTACAAAATACACATAACATAACTAAAATTTGTATTGAAATATATACAAAAATACATATAAATAATTTGAGTTTGTATGAAAATAGATATTCAAAATACACATAAAACTAGGTAAATTTCTTTTGAAATATATATACAAAATACCCATAAAATGTTGTAAATTTCTGTCAAAATATATAAACAAATAACATAAAATAACGTAAATTTGTATGAAAAATATATACAAAATACACAGAATAATGTCAAATCGTATCAAAATATGTATTTGTATTTAGGTTATTTTATGTGTATTTTCTATATATATTTTCATCAAAAATTATATTATTTTATTGGTATTTTGTTAGTTTAATTCGATACGAGTTTATATTATTTCATAGGTATTTTGTATACATATTTTTATACGCATTTACATTATTTAATGTGTGTTTTGTATATTTATTTTTATGGAAATTTACTTTATTTTATGTGTATTTGTATAAATATAAATATACAAAATGCACATAAAATAAGGTAAATTTATATAAAACAATATAAGCTTAATTTGAATTGAAATATATGTACAAAATACATAAAATAAAGTAAATTTGTATCAAAATATTTTTACAAATACACATATAATTACGTAAATTTTATATAAAAATATATAAACAAAATATACATTAAATAATGTAATTACGTATAAAAAAATATATACAAAATACACATATAATCATGTAATTCGTATCAAAATAAATAAACAAAATACCTATAAAATAATGTAAATTTTTATGAGAAAACATATACAAAATACACATAAAATAAATAAATTTCTATAAAAATATATGTAAAAAAATGCACATAAAATAATTTGCATTAAAAAATATATACAAAACACACATTACATAATGTAAATGAGTATAAACATATGGATACAAAATACCTTTGAAAAAATCTAAACTCGTATCGAGTTAAATAAAGAAAATACCAATAAAATAATGTAATTTTGGATGAAGATATATATAGAAAAAACACATAAAATTACGTAAATACAAATATAAATATACACATAAAATAGTTTAAAATTGAATGAAATAAATATACAAAATAATCATAAAATAAGGTAAATTTGTAATGAAAAATATGTAAAAATACACGTAAAATTATATAAATTTGTATGAAAATATATATACAAATACACATAAAATAACGTGAATTTGTATAAAATTTGTATCAACATAAATAGGAATACACACAATAAAATAATGTAAATTTTTATTAAAATATATATACAAAATACACATAAAATAATGTAAGTACGTAGAAAAATATATACAAAATACACATAAAATAATGTAAACTCGTATCAAAATAAATAAACAAAATTATAATAAAAGATTGTATATTTGTAGGAAAATATATATACAAAATACAAATAAAATAACTAAAATTTGTATAAAAATAAATAAAAAAATACACAAAAATAATTTAAATTTTTTTGAAAATATATATGCAAAATACACATAAAGTTAGGGAAGTTTTTATTGAAATACATATACAAAATACACATAAATAATGTAAATTTGTATGAAAATATATAAACAAATACACATAAAATAGCGTAAATTTGGATAAAATATATATACAAAATATACATTAAATAATGTAAATATGTATAAAAATATATATATACAAAATACACATAGAATAATGTTAAATCGTATCAAAATAAATAAACAGAATATCAATAAAATAATTTAAATTTGTATGAAAATAAAGATGCAAAATACCCATATAATAACGCATATATGCATAAAAATATATATACAAAAATACACATGAAATAATTAAATTTGTATTGAAATAAATATAAAAAATGCATATACAATAAAGTAAATTTGTATTGAAATACATATGCAAAATACACATCAATAATGTAAATTTGTATCAAAATATATATACGAATACACATATAATAGAGTAAATTTCTATGAAAATATACATACATAATACATATAAAATGATGTAAATAGTATAAAAATATATATACCAAATACACCTAAAATAATGTAAATTCGTATCAAAATAAACAAACAAAATTCCGATAAAAGAACGTATATTTGTAGGAAAATAAATATACAAAATACACATAAAATAACGAGAATTTGTATAAAAATATATACAAAAAAAACAAAAATAATTTCAGTTTTTATACAAATTGATATACAAAATACACATATAATTAGTTAAATTTGTACAAATTTGTACATGTACAAAATACACACATAATAATGAAAATTTGTATGAAATGAAAACAAATACATATAAAATAAAGGACATTTGTATTAAATATATATATATATATATATATATATATATATATATATATATATATATATATATATATATATATATATATATATATATATATATATATATATATATATATACAAATTACACATAGAAAATAATGTAAAATCGTATCAAAATAAATACACAAAATATCAATAAAATAATGTAAATTTGTTTGAAAATAAAGATGCAAAATACCAATAAAATAAAGCATATTTTTATAAAAATACATATACATAAATACACATTCAATAATAAAATTTGTAGTAAAATTAATATACAAAATGCACATACAATAAGGTAAATTTTTATTAAAAAAAATATGTAAAATACACATAAAACAATGTAAGTTTGTTTCAAAATATATTTACGAATACACATAAAATAACGCAGATTTCTATAGAAATATATATACAAAATACACATTTCGTATATTTATTTTAATACAAATTCAAATATTTTGTGTGTTTTGGTATATATATTTTTATAAAAAATGCGTTATTTTATGTGTATTTTGTATATATATTTTCATAAAAATTTACTTTATTTTATTGTGTGTATTCGTATATAATTTGATACAAATTTTATACAAATTCATGTTATTTTATGTGTATTTGTATATATATTTTCATACAAATCTACATTATTTTATGTGCATTTTTACATATATTTCATTACAAATTTACCTTATTTTATGTTTATTTTGAATATTTATTTCATTCAATTTTAAATTATTTTATTATTATTATTATTTGTATTTAGGTTATTTTCTATGTATTTTCTATATATATTTTCATCAAAAACTACATTATTTTATTGGTATTTTGTTAGTTTAAATCGATACGAATTTAGATTATTTCATAGGTATTTTGTATACATATTTTTATACGCATTTACAATATTTAATGTGTGTTTTGTATATTTATTTTTATGCAAATTTACTTTATTTTATGTGTATTTGTATAAATATAAATATACAAAATGCACATAAAATAAGGTAAATTTATATAAAACAATATACAAAGATACACAAAAGTAATTAAATTTGTATGAAAATAGATATACAAAATACACACAAAATAAGCTTAATTTGAATTGAAATATATGTACAAAATACATAAAATAAAGTAAATTTGTATCAAAATATTTTTACAAATACACATATAATTACGTAAATTTTATAAAAAAATATATAAACAAAATACACATTAAATAATGTAATTACGTATAAAAAAATATATACAAAATACACATATAATCATGTAATTCGTATGAAAATAAATAAACAAAATACCAATAAAATAATGTAAATTTTTATAAGAAAACATATACAAAATACACAAAATAATTAAATTTCTATAAAAATATATGTACAAAAATGCACATCAAATAAATTTGCATTAAAAAATATATACAAAACACACATTACATAATGTAAATGAGTATAAACATATGTATACAAAATACCTATGAAAAAATCTAAATTCGTATCGAGTTAAATAAAGAAAATACCAATAAAATAATGTAATTTTGGATGAAAATATATATAGAAAATACACATAAAATTACGTAAATACAAATACAAATATACACATAAAATAATTTAAAATTGAATGAAATAAATATACAAAATAATCATAAAATAAGGTAAATTTGTAATGAAAAATATGTAAAAATACACGTAAAATAATATAAATTTGTATGAAAATATATATACAAATACACATAAAATAACATGAATTTGTATAAAATTTTTATCAAAATAAATAGGAATACACACAATAAAATAATGTAAATTTTTATTAAAATATATATACAAAATACACATAAAATAATGTAAATACGTAGAAAAATATATATACAAAATACACATAAAATAATGTAAACTCGTATCAAATAAATAAACAAAATTATAATAAAAGATTGTATATTTGTAGGAAAATATATATACAAAATACAAATAAAATAACTAAAATTTGTATAAAAATAAATACAAAAATACACAAAAATAGTTTAAATACGTAGAAAAATATATATACAAAATACACATAAAATAATGTAAATTCGTAAAAAATTAAATACACAAAATTCCAATAAAAGAATGTATATTTGTAGGAAAATATATATACAAAAAACAAATAAAATAGCTAAAATTTGTATAAAAATATATACAAAAATACACAAAAATAATTTAAATTTGTTTGAAAATAGATATGCAAAATACACATCAAGTTAGGCAAATTTGTATTGAAATACATATACAAAACTCACATAAAATAATGTAAATTTGTATGAAAATATATAAACAAATACATATAAAATAACGTAAATTTGGATAAAATATATATACAAAATATACTTAAATATTTTAAATATGTATAAAAATATATTATATTATATATATTTTTATTGATATTTGCGTTAATTATGTGTATTTTGTATATGTTTTCTCATAGAAATTTACATTATTTTATTGGTATTTTGTCTATTTATTTTTATACGAATTACATGATTATTTCTGTATTTTGTACATTTTTTTTATACGTATTTACATTATTTAATGTGTATTTTGTTTATATATTTTTATACAAATTTACGTTATTATATGTGTATTTGTATAAGTATTTTGATACAAATTTACATTATTTTATGTATTTTGTATATATATTTCAATTCAAATTTAGCTTATTTTATGTGTATTTTGTATATCTATTTATTTTAATACAAAATCAAATATTTTATGTTTTTTCGTATATATATTTTTATAAAAAATGCGTTATTTTATGGGTATTTTGCATCTTAATTTTCATACAAATTTACATTATTTTATTAATATTTTCTGTATTTATTTTGATGTGTAATAAAAATACACAGAAGTATTTTAATTTGTATGAAGATAGATATACAAAATAAGGTAAATTCATTTCAAATTCAATAAACAAAATTCAGATAAAAGAACGTATATTTGTAGAAAAAATAAATATACAAAATACACATAAAATAACGAAAATTTGTATGAAAATATATAAAAAAATAAACAAAAATAATTTCAATTTGTATGAAAATAAATATACAAAATACACATATATTTTGTATATCTATTTTCACACAAATTTAATTACTTTTGTGTATTTTTGCATATAGTTTTATATAAATTTACGTTATTTTATTTGTATTTCGTATGTTTATATTTATACAATACACATTCTTTTATTAGTATTTTGTTTATTTATTTTCATACGAGTTTACATTATTTTATGTGTATTTTGTATACCTTTTTTTATACGTATTTACTTCATTTTATGTGTATTTTGTATATTTATTTTCATAGAAATCTACGTTATTTTATGTGTATTCGTATATATATTTTGAATTTTTTTTTACATGGTTTAAATGTATTTTGCATATCTATTTCAATACAAATTTACCTTATTGTATGTGCATTTTGTATATTTATTTTAATACAAATTCAAATATTTTATGTGTGTCTTGGTATATATATTTTTATAAAAAATGAGTTATTTTATGGGTATTTTGCATCTTAATTTTCATTCAAATTTACATTATTTTATTAATATTCTGTGTATTTATTTTGATACGATTTTATATTATTCTATTTGTGTTTTGTATATATTTTTTTATACATATTTACATTATTTAATGTGTATTTTTTTTATATATTTTATACAAATTTACGTTATTTTAAGTGTATTTGTTTATATGTTTTCATTCAAATTTACATTATTTTATGTGTATTTTGTAAATGTATTTCAATACAAATTTACCTAATTTTATGTGTATTTTGTATATTTATTTCCATACAAATTAAAATTATTTTTGTTTATTTTTGTATATAGCTTTATACAAATTTAGGTGATTTTATGTGTATATTGTATATCTATTTTCATACAAATACACATTCTTTAATGATATTGTGTTTATTTATTTTTACGCGAATTTACATTATTTAATGTGTATTTTATATATATATTTTTATACGTGTTTACATCATTTGATGTGTATTTTGTATATATATTTCTATAGAAATCTACGTTGATTTATGAGAATTCAAATATAGATTTTGAAATAAATTTACACTGTTTTATGTGTATTTTGCATATTTTTTCAATACAAATTTACCTTATTGTATGTGCATTTTGTATATTAATTTTAATACAAATTTAATTATGCTATGTGTATTTTTGTATATGTATTTTTATAAAAATATGCTTTATTTTATGGGTATTTTGCATTTTTACTTTCATACAAATTTACATTAATTTATTTATATTCTGTTTGTTTGTTTTTTAACAGTTTTACATTATTCTATGTGTATTTTGTATATCTATTTTTATACGTATTTACTTAATTTTATGTGTATTTTGTATATATATTTTTATAGAAATCTCCGTTATTTTATGTGTATTCGTATATATATTCTGAAACAAATTTACATTGTTTTATATGTATTTTTGCATATCTCTTTCAATACAAGTTTACCTTATTGTATGTGCATTTTGTATATTTATTTCAATACAAATTTATATATTTTATGTGTATTTTGGTATATATATTTTTATAAGAAATGCGCTATTTGATGGGAATTTTGCATCTCTATTTTCATACAAATTTACATTATTTTATTAATATTCGGTGTATTTATTTTGATACGATTTCACATTATTCAATTTGTTTTTTGTATATATATTTTTTATACATATTTACATTATTTAATGTGTATCTCGCATATATATTTCATACAAATTTAGTATCTATTATTTATTTTCATACAAATACACATTCTTTTCATGATATTTTGTTCATTTATTTTGACACGAATTTACCTAGATATGTATTTTGTATATATATTTTTATACGTATTTACATAATTTCATGTGTATTTTGTATATACTTCTATAGAAATCTACGTTATTTTATGTGTATTCGTATATATATTTTGAAACAAATTTACTTTGTTTTATATGTATTTTTGAATATCTCTTTCAATACATATTTACCTTACTGTATATGCATTTTGTATATTTGTTTCAATACAAATTTAAATATTTTATGTGTATTTTGGTATATATATTTTTATAAAAAATGCGCTATTTTATGGGAATTTTGCATATTTCTTTTCATACAAATTTACATTATTTTATTGATATTCTGTGCATTTATATTGATAGGATTTTACATTATTCTATTTCTTTTTTGTATATATTTTTTATACACATTTACATTATTTAATGTGTATCTTGTATATATATTTTATACAAATTTACGTTATTTTAAGTGTATTTGTTTATATATTTTCATTCAAATTTACATTATTTTATGTGTATTTTGTATATGTATTTCAATACAAATTTTCCTAATTTTATGTGTATTTTGTATATTTCTTTTCATACAAATTTTAAATATTTTTGTGTATTTTTGTATGTAGTTTTATACAAATTTAGGTTATTTTATGTAAGCATTTACATTATTTAATGTGTGTTTTGTATATATATTTTTATTCAAATTTGCGTTATTTTATGTGTATTTGTATATGTTTTCTCATACAAATTTACATTATTTTTTTGCTATTTTGTTTATTTATTTTGATACGAATGAAAATAGATATACAAAATATACATAAAATAAACTAAATTTTTATTGAAATATATATACAAAATACATAAAATAATGTAAATTTGTATAAAAATATTTTAACAAATGCGCATAAAGTAACGTAAATTTGTTTTAAAACATACAAAATACACATTAAATAATGTAAATATGTATAAAAAATACATACAAAACACAAATAGAATAATGTAAAATCGTATCAAAATAAATACACAGAATATTAATAAAACAATGTAAATTTGTATGAAAATAAAGATGAAAATTCCCATTAAATAACGCATTTTTTATAAAAAGATTTATACAAAAATACAAATGAAAAAATTGATTTGTATTAAAATAAATATACAAAATACACATACAATAAGGTAAATCTGTATTGAAATAGATATGCAAAATACATATAAAACAATGTAAATTAGTTTCAAAATATATATACGGATACACATAAAATAACGTAGATTTGTATAAAAATATATATGCAAAATACACATAAAATGAAGTAAATACGTATAAGAAAATGTTTACAAAATACACATAAAATAATGTAAATTCGTATCAAAATAAATAAACAAAATACCAATAAAAGAATGTGTATTTGTATATATATAAATATACAAAATACACATAAAATAACGTAAATTTGTATAAAACTATATACAAAAATACACAGAAGTAATTAAATTCGTATGAAAATAGATATACAAAATACAGATAAAATAAGCTAAATTTGAATTGAAATGTACATTCAAAATACATAAAATAATGTAAATTTGTATCAAAATATTTATAAAAATATATATAATAACGTAAATTTGTTTAAAAATATGTAAACAAAATACACATTAAGTAATGTAAATACGTATAAAAAATATCTACAAAATAAACATATAATCATGTAATTCGTATCAAACTAAATAAACAAAATATCAATAAAATAATGTAAATTTGTATGAGAAAACATATACAAATACATATAAAATAAGGCTATATGTACAAAACACGAATACAATAATGTAAAATCGTATCAAAATAAATACACAGAATATTAATAAAATAATGTAAATTTGTATGAAAATATAGAAGCAAAATACCCATAAAATAACGCATTTTTTTTATTCTTAAAAATATATATACTAAAATACACATCAAAAAATTAAATTTGTATTAAAATAAATATACAAAAAACACATACATTAAGGTAAATTTGCATTGAAATAGATATGCAAAATACATATAAAACAATGTAAATTTGTTTCAAAATATATATACGAATACACATAAAATAACGTAGATTTCTATAAGAATATATATACAAAATACACATAAAATGAAGTAAATACGTATAAAAAAATGTATACAAAATACACATAAAATAATGTAAATTCGTATCAAAATAAATAAGCAAAATACCAATAAAAGAATGTGTATTTGTATTAATATAAATATACAAAATACACATAAAATAACGTAAATTTATATAAAACTATATACAAAAATACACAGAAGTAATTAAATTTGTATGAAAATATATACAAAATACACACAAAATAAGCTAAATTTGAATTGAAATATATATACAAAATACATGAAATAAAGTAAATTTGTATCAAAATATTTATACAAATACACATATAATAACGTAAATTTGTATGAAAATATATAAACAAAATACACATTAAATAATGTAAATACGTATAAAAAAATATGTACAAAATACACATTTAATCATATAATTCGTATCAAAATAAATAAACAAAATACCAATAAAATAATATAAATTTGTATGAGTAAACGTGTATGTTGCATATTTTTTCAATACAAATTTACCTTATTATATACGCATTTTGTATATTAATTTTAATACAAATTTAATTATTCGATGTGTATTTTTGAATCTGTACTTTTATAAACATATGCCTTATTTTTTGGGTATTTTGCATCTTTATTTTCATACAAATTTACATTATTTTATTGATATTCTGCTCATTCATTTTGATACGAATTGACATTATTCTATGTGTATTTTGTATATATTTTTCATACATATTTACGTTATTTTATGTGTATTTGTTTATATATTTTGACACAAATTTACAATATTTTATGGGTATTTTGTATATACATTTCAAAAGAATTTTAACTAGTTTTATGTGTATTTTGTATATCTATTTTCATACAAACTCAAATTATTTCTATGTATTTTTGTATATATTTTAATACAAATTTTAGTTATGTTATGTGTATTTTGTAAATTTATTTTCATTCAAATATATATTAATTTAATTTAAATTTGTATGATAAGAAATATACAAAATACACATAAAATTAGGTTAATTTGTATTGAAACACTTATATAAAATACACATAAAATTATGTAAATTTGAAAGAAAATATATAAACAAATACATATATAATAACGTAAATTTGTATGAAATATATATACAAAATACACATTAAATAATGTAAATATGTATAAAAAATATATACAAAACACAAATAGAATAATGTAAAATCATATCAAAATATATACACAGAATATTAATAAAATAATGTAAATTTGTATGAAAATTAAGATGCAAAATCCTTACAAAATAACGCATTTTTTTATAAAATTATTGATACCAAAATACACATAAAATATTTGAATTTGTATTAAAATAAATATATAAAATGCACATACAATAAGGTAAATTTGTATTGAAATAGATATGCAAAATACATATCAAATAATGTAAATTTGTTTCAAAATATATATACGAATACACTTAAAATAACATAGATTTCTGTAAAAATACATATACAAAATACACATAAAATTAAGTTAATACGTATAAAAAAATGTATACAAAATACACATAAAATAATGTAAATTCGTATAAATGTAAATAAACAATATACCAATAAAAGAATGTGTATTTGTATAAATATAAATATACAAAATGCACATAAAATAACGTTATTTTATATAAAACTATATACATAAAATAATGCAAATTTCTATGAAAATATATGTACAAAAATGAACATAAAATAAATTTGCATAAAAATATATATACAAAACACACATTAGATAATGTAAATGAGTATAAAAATATGTATACAAAATACCTATGAAATAATCTAAATTCGTATCGAATTAAATTAGGAAAATACCAATAAAATATTGTAATTTTGGATGAAAATATATATACAAAATACACATAAAATAACCTAAATACAAATGCAAATATACACATAAAATATTGTATTTTGTATATACATTTCAATTCAAATTTAGCTTATTTTATCTGTATTTTGTATATTTATTTTCATACGAATTTAATTACTTCTGTGTATTTTTGTATATAGTTTTATACAAATTTACGTTATTTTATGTGTATTTTGTATATTTATATTTATACAAATACACATTCTTTTATTGTTTTTTTGTTTATTTATTTTGATACGAATTTACATTATTTTATGTGTATTTTGTTTACATTTTCTTACTTCATTTTATGTGTATTTTGTATATATATTTTTATACAAATGTACGTTATTTTTTGTGTATTCGTATATATATATATATATATATATATATATATATATATATATATATATATATATATATATATATATATATATATATATATATATATATATATATATATATATATATTTTAAACAAATTTACATTGTTTCATATGTATTTTGCATATCTATTTCAATACAGATTTACCTTATTGTATGTGTATTTTGTATATTTATTTTAATACAAATTCATTTTTTCATGTGTATTTTGATATATATATTTTTATAAAAAAATGCGTCATTTAATGGGTATTTTACATCTTTATTTTCATACAAATTTACATTATTTTTTTAATATTCTGTGTATTTATTTTGATATGATTTTACATTATTCTATTTGTTTTTGTATATATTTTTTTATACATATTTACATTATTTAATGTGTATTTTGTATATTTTAAAACAAATTTACGTTATTTTATGCGCATCTGTTAAAATATTTTGATACAAATTTACATTATTTTATGTATTTTGTATATATATTTGAATACAAATTTAGTTTATTTTATGTATATTTTGCATATCTATTTTCATTCGTATCAAAATAAATAAACAAAATAGCAATAAAATAATGTAAATTTGTATGAGAAAACATATACAAATACACATTAAATAACGCAAATTTCTAAAAAAAATATATGTACCAAAATGCACATAAATTAAAGTAAATTTGCATAAAAATACATATACAAAACACACATTAAATAATGTAAATGCGTACATAAAATAACTTAAATTTGTATAAAACTATACACAAAAATACACAAAAATATTTAAAATTTGTATGAAAAGAAATATACAAAATACACATAAAATAATGTAAATTTGCATTGAAATACATATACAAAATACACATAAAATAATGTAAATTTGAATGAAAATATATAAACAAATACACTCAAAATAACGTAAATTTGAATAAAATATATATGCAAGATACACTTTAAATAATGTAAATGTGTATAAAAAAATATATACAAAAAAGAAATAGAATAATGTAAAATCCTATCAATATAAATACACAGAATATCAATAAAATAATGTAAATTTGTATGAAAAGAAAGATGCAAAATTCCCATAAAATAGCGCATTTTTTATAAAAATATATATAACAAAATACACATAAAATATTTAAATTTTTATTGAAATAAATATACAAAATGCATATACAGTATAGTAAATATGTATCTAAAGAGATATTCAAAAATACATATAAAACAATGTAAATTTGTTTCAAAATATATATACGAATACACATGAAATAACGTAGATTTCTATAGAAATATATATACAAAATACACATGAAATTATGTAAATACGTATAAAAATATATATACAAAATACATATCTTGGTAAATTCGTGTCAAAATAAATAAACAAAATATCATGAAAAGAATGTGTATTTGTATGAAAATAAATAATAGATAACAAATTTGTATGAAATATATATGCAAGATACACATTAAATAATGTAAATATGTATAAAAAAATATATACAAAAAACAAATAGAATAATGTGAAATCGTATCAAAATAAATACACCGAATATTAATAAAATAATGTAAATTTGTATGAAAATAAAGATGCAAAATTCCCATCAAATAGCGCATTTCTTATAAAAATATAAATACCAAATTCACATAAAATATATATATTTGTATTGAAATAAATATACTAAATGCACATACAATAAGGTAAACTTGTATTGAAAGAGATATGCAAAAATACATATAAAACAATGTAAATTTGTTTCAAAATGCGAATACACATAAAATAACGTAGATTTCTATATAAATATATATACAAAATACACATAAAATAAAGTAGATACGTATAAAAATAGATATACAAAATACACATAGAATAATGTAAAACTGTTTAAAAAAATAAACAACATAAATAAAATAATGTAAATTTGTATGAAAAAAAAAATGCAAAATACCCATAAAATAAAGCATATATTTATAAAAATACATATACAAAAATACACATAACATAATTAAATTTGTATTAAAATTAATATACAGAATGCATATACAATAAGGTAAATTTGTATTGAAAAAATATGCAAAATAGACATAAAACAGTGTAAATTTATTTCAAAATCTATATACGAATACTCATAAATCAACGTAGATTTCTATAGAAATATATATACAAAATAAACATCAAATGATGTAAACACGTATAAAAATATATATATATATATATATATATATATATATATATATATATATATATATATATATATATATATATATATATATATATATATATATATATATATATATATATATATAAAATACACATTAAATAATGTAAATTGTCAATATAAATAAACAAAATATCAATAAAAGAAGGTGTATTTGTATGAAAATAGATATACAATATACAAAAATCATTAAATTTGTATAAAACTATATACAAAATACACAAAATAATTTTAATTTGTATGAAATAAATATACAAAAACATATAAAATTAGGTAAATTTGTATTGAAATACATATACAGAATACACATAAAATAAGGTAAATTTTAATGAAAATATATAAACAAATAGACAGAAAAAAAACGTAAATTTTTAAAAAATATATATACAAAAGACACATTAAATAATGTAAATATGTATAAAAAATATATATATTCAAAATACACATATAATTATGTAAAATCGTATAAAAATAAATACACAGAATTTAAAAAAAAAATTGTGTGAAAATAAAGATGCAAAATAACCATTATATAAAAATACATATACACAAATACATAAAATATTTGAATTTGTATTAAAATTAATATACAAAATACACATACAATAAGGTAAATTTGTATTGAAAATATATACAAAATACATAAAACAATGTAAATTTGTTTCAAAATATATAGAAATACATAAAATAACGTAAATTTGTATAAAATAAATAAAAAAAATAAACATGAAATAATATAAATACTTATAAAAATATAAAAAAAAAAAACAAATTAAATAATATTAATAAGTTTCAAAATAAATAAACAAAATATCAATTATATAATGTAAATTTGTCTGAGAAAACATATACAAAATACACATAAAATAACCTAAATTTGTTTTAAATAAATATATTTTTCTACGTATTTAAATTATTTTATGTGTATTTTATATATACATTTTCATAAAAATTTACGTTATTTTATTGTGTGTATTCGTATATATTTTGAAACAAATTTTATACAAATTTATGTTATTTTATGTGTATTTGTATATATATTTTCATACAAATCTAAATTATTTTTTGTGAATTCTTACATATATTTTATTACAAATTTACCTTAATTTATGTTTATTTTGTATATTTATTTCATTCAATTTTAATTTATTTAATGTGTATATTTGTATTTGTATTTAGGTTAATTTTATGTGTGTTTTCTATATATATTTTCATCCAAAATTACATTATTTTATTATTATTTTCTGAATTTAACTCGATACGAATTTAGATTATTTCATAGGTATTTTGTATACATATTTTTATACTCATTTACATTATCTAATGTGTGTTTTGTATATATTTTTTTATGCAAACTAATTTTATTTGCATTTTTGTACATATATTTTTATTGAAACTTAAAACGCTATTTTATGTGCATTTTCTATATGTTTTCTCAAACAAATTTACATTATTTAATTAGTTTTTTGTTTATTTATTTTGATACGAATGACTTGATTATTTGTGTAATTTGTAAATATTTTCTTATACGTATTTACATTGCTTAATGTGTATTTTGTTTATATATTTTTTTACAAATTTACGTTATTATATGTGTATTTGTAAAAAAAAATTTTGAAACGAATTTACTTTATTTTATGTATTTTGTATATATATTTCAATTCAAATTTAGCTTATTTTGTGTGCTTTTTGTATATCTATTTTCATACAAATTTAATTACTTCTGTGTATTTTTGTATATAGTTTTAAACAAATTTACGTTATTTTTTGTGCATTTTGTATATTTATATTTATACAAATACACATTCTCTTATTGGTATTTTGTTTATTTATATTTATACGAATTTACATTATTTTATGTGTATTTGGTATACATTTTTGATTCGTATTTACTTAATTTTATTTGTATTTTGTATATATATATCTCTAGAAATCTAGGTTATTTTATGTGTATTCGTATATATATTTTGAAACAAATTTACATTGTTTTATATGTATTTTGCATATCTATTTCAATACAAATTTACCTTATTATATGTGGAATTTGTATATTTATTTTAATACAAATTCAAATATTTTATGTGTATTTTGGTATATATAATTTTATAAAAAATGCGTTATTTTATAGGTATTTTGCATCTTAGTTTTCAAACAAATGTACATTATTTTATTAATATTCTGTATATATATTTTGATACGATTTTATATTATACTATTTGTCTTTTGTATATATTTTTTTATACATATTTTCATTGTGTATTTTGTATATATATTTCATACAAATTTACGTTATTATATATGTATTTGTTTATATATTTTCTTTCAAATTTACATTATTTTATGTGTATTTTGTATATGTGTTTCAATACAAATTAACCTAATTTTATGTGTATTTTGTATATTTCTTTTCATACAAATTTAAATTAAATTAATATATATTTGAATGAAAATAAATTTACAAAATACACATAACATAACAAAAATTCGTATTAAAATATATACAAAAATACATAGAAATAATTTGAATTTGTATGAAAATAGATATACAAAATATACATAAAACTAGGTAAATTTCTTTTGAAATGTATATACAAAATACTCATAAAATATTGTAAATTTGTGTCAAAATATATAAACAAATACACATAAAGTAACGTAAATTTGTATGAAAAATATATACAAAATACACATAGAATAATGTCAATTCGTATCAAAATGAATGAGCAGAATATCAATAAAATAATGTAAATTTGTATGAAAATAAAGATGCAAAATGCCCAAAAAATAAAGCATATGTTTATAAAAATACAGATACAAAAATACAGATCGAATAATTAAATTTGTATTAAAATTAATATACAAAATGCGTATATAATAAGGTAAATTTATATTGAAAAAATATGCAACATACACGTTTACTCATACAAATTTATATTATTTTATTGGTATTTTGTTTATTTATTTTGATACGAATTACATGATTATATGTGTATTTTGTACATATTTTTTTATACGTATTTACATTATTTAATGTGTATTTTGTTTATATATTTTCATACAAATTTACGTTATTATATGTGTATTTGTATAAATATTTTGATTCAAATTTACTTTATTTCATGTATTTTGTATATATATTTCAATTCAAATTTAGCTTATTTTGTCTGTATTTTGTATATATTTTCAAAAAAATTTAATTGCTTCTGTGTATTTTTGTATATAGTTTTATATAAATTTACGCTATTTTATGTGTATTTTGTATATTTATATTTACACAAATACACATTCTTTTATTGGTATTTTGTTTATTTATTTTGATACGAGTTTACATTATTTTAAGTGTATATTGTATACATTTTTTTAATTCGTATTTACTTCATTTTATGTGTATTTTGTATATATATTTTTATAGAAATCTACGTTATTTTATGTGTATTCGTATATATATTTTGAAACAAATTTACTTTGTTTTATATGTATTTTGCTTATCTATTTCAATACAAATTTACCTTATTGTATGTGTTTTTTGTATATCTATTTTAATACAAATTTAATTTTTTGATGTGTATTTTGGTATATATATTTTTATAAATAAAAAAAATGCGTTATTTTATGGGTATTTTGCTTCTTTATTTTCACACAAATTTACATTATTTTATTAATATTCTGTGTATTTATTTTGATACGATTTTACATTATTCTATTTGTGTTTTGTACATATTTTTTATACAAATTTACGTTATTTTAAGTGTATTTGTTAATGTATTTTTATTCAAATTTACATTATCTTATGTGTATTTTGTGTATGTATTTCAATACAAATTTACCTAATTTTATGTGTATTTTGTATATTTATTTTCATACAAATTTAAAATATTTTTGTGTATTTTTGTTAATAGTTTGATACAAATTTAGGTTATTTTATGTGTATTTTGTATATCTATTTTCATACAAATACACATTCTTTTATTGATATTTTGTTGATTTATTTTGACGCGAATTTACATTATTTAATATGTATTTTTTTATAGATATTTTTATACGTATTTACATCATTTCATGTGTATTTTGTATAGTTTTATACAAATTTATATTATTTAATGTGTATTTTGTATATATATATTTATACAAATACACATTCTTTTATTGGTATTTTGTTTATTTATTTTGATACTAATTTACATTATTTTATGTGTATTTTGTATACATTTTTTATACGTATTTACTTAATTTTATGTGTATTTTGTATATATATTTTTATAGAAATCTACCTTATTTCATGTGTATTCGTATATATATTTTGAAACAAATTTACATTGTTTATATGTATTTTGCATATCTATTTTTGTGTATTCTGTATTTATTTTTGTTATACATAGAATAATGTAAAATCGTATCAAAATAAGTACACAGAATATCAATAAAATAATTTAAATTTGTATGAAAATAAAGATGCAAAATACCCATAAAATAAAGCATATTTTTTTTAAAAATACATTTACAAAAATACACATAGAATAATTAAATTTGTATTAAAATTAATATACAAAATGCACATACAATAAGGTAAATTTGTATTGAAAAATACACATAAAACAGTGTAAATTTGTTTCAAAATATATATAAGAATACACATAAAATAACGTTGATTTCTATAGGAATATATATACAAAATACACATGAAATTATGTAAATACGTATAAAAATATAAATACAAAATACACATTAAATACTGTAAATTCGCGTCAAAATAAATAAACGAAATATCAATAAAAGAAGTTGTATTTGTATGAAAATAGGTATACAAAATACACATAAAATAACCTTAGTTTGTATCAAACAAAAATACACAAAAATATTTTAAATTTGTATGAAAATAAATATACAAAATACACATAAATTTTGTTAAATTTGTATTGAAATACATATACAAAATACACATAAAATAATGTAAATTTGAATGAAAAGACATAAACAAATACACCTAAAATAAAGTAAATTTGTATAAAAAAATATATACAAAACACAAAAAGAATAATGTAAAATCGTATCAAAATAAATACACAGAATATTAATAAAATAATGTAAATTTGTATGAAAATAAAGAGGCAAAATACCCATAAAATAACGCATTTTTTTTATTTATAAAAATATATATACCAAAATACACAAAAAAATTTAATTTGTAATAAAATAAAAATATAAAAAACACATACAATAAGGTAAATTTGTATTGAAATAGATATTCAAAATACATATAAAACAATGTAAATTTGTTTCAAAATATATATACGAATACACATAAAATAACGTAGATTTCTATAAAAAAAATATATACAAAATACACATAAAATGAAGTAAATACGTATAAAAAATTGTATACAAAATACACATAAAATAATGTAAATTCGTATCAAAATAAATAAAAAAAATACCAATAAAAGAATGTGTATTTGTATAAATATAAATATATAAAATACACATAAAATAACGTAAATTTATATAAAACTATATACAAAAATACACAGAAGTATTTTAATTTGTATGAAAATACTAAACAAAATAGATATACAAAATAAGGTAAATTCGTTTCAAATTCAATAAACAAAATTCAGATTAAAGAACGTATATTTGTAGAAAAAATAAATATACAAAATACACATAAGATAACGAAAATTTGTTTGAAAATATATAAAAAAATAAACAAAAATAATTTCAATTTGTATGAAAATAAATATACAAAATACACATGTATTTTGTATATCTATTTTCACACAAATTTAATTACTTTTGTGTATTTTTGCATATAGTTTTATATAAATTTACGTTATTTTATTTGTATTTTGTATATTTATATTTATACAATACACATTCTTTTATTAGTATTTTCTTTATTTATTTTCATACGAGTTGACATTATTTTATGTGTATTTTGTATACCTTTTTTTATACGTATTTACTTCATTTTATGTGTGTTTTGTATATTTATTTTCATAGAAATCTACGTTATTTTCTATGTATTCGTATATATATTTTGAAAAAAATTTACATGGTTTTATATGTATTTTGCATATCTATTTCAATACAAATTTACCTTATTGTATATGCATTTTGTATATTTATTTTAATACAAATTCAAATATTTTATGTGTGTCTTGGTATATATATTTTTATAAAAAAAATGCGTTATTTTATGGGTATTTTGCATCTTAGTTTTCATACAAATTTACATTATTTTATTTATATTCTGTGTATTTATTTTGATACGATTTTATATTATTCTATTTGTGTTTTGTATATATTTTTTTATACATATTTACATTATTTAATATGTATTTTTTATATATATTTTATACAAATTTACATTATTTTAAGTGTATTTGTTTATATATTTTCATTTAAATTTACATTATTTTATGTGTATTTTATAAATGTATTTCAATACAAATTTAACTAATTTTATGTGTATTTTGTATATTTATTTTCATACAAATTAAAATTATTTTTGTGTATTTTTGTATATAGTTTTATACAAATTTAGGTGATTTTATGTGTATATTGTATATCTATTTTCATACAAATACACATTCTTTTATTGATATTTTGTTTATTTATTTGACGCGAATTTACATTATTTTATGTGTATTTATATATATATATATATATATATATATATATATATATATATATATATATATATATATATATATATATATATATATATATATATATATATATATATATATATATATATATATATATATATATATATATATATATATATATATATATATATATATATATATATATATATATTTATACGTGTTTACATCATTTGATGTGTATTTTGTATATATATTTCTATAGAAATCTACATTGATTTATGAGTATTCGTATATAGATTTTGAAATAAATTTACACTGTTTTATGTGTATTTTGCATATTTTTTCAATACAAATTTACCTTATTGTATATGCATTTTGTATATTAATTTTAATACAAATTTAATTATGCTATGTGTATTTTTGTATATGTATTTTTATAAAAATATGCTTTTTTTATGGGTATTTTGCATTTTTATTTTCATACAAATATACATTATTTTATTTATATTCTGTTTATTTTTCTTAAACAATTTTACATTAATATATGTGTATTTTGTATATCTATTTTTATACGTATTTACTTAATTTTATGTGTATTTTGTATATATATTTTTATAGAAATCTACGTTATTTTATGTGTATTCGTATATATATTTTTAAACAAAATACACATTAAATAATATAAATTCGAAACAAAATAAATAAACAAAATACCAATAAAAGAATGTGTATTTGTATAAATATAAATGTACAAAATACACATACAAAATAAACATAAAATAAGGTAAATTTGTAATGAAATATATGTGTATTTTGTATATGTATTTCAATACAAATTTACCTAATTTTATGTGTATTTTGTATATTTATTTTCATACAAATTTAAATTATTTTTGTGTATTTTTGTGTATAGTTTTATACAAACTTAGGTTATTTTATGAGTATTTTGTATTTCTATTTTCATACTAATACACATTCTTTTATTGATATTTTGTTTATTTATTTTGACGAGAATTTAAATTATTTAATGCGTATTTTGTATATATATTTTTATACGTATTTACATCATTTCATGTGTATTTTGTATATATATTTCTATAGAAATCTACGTTATATAGATTTTTAAACAAATTTACACTTTTATGTGTATTTTGCATATTTTTTCAATACAAATTTACCTTATTGTATATGCATTTTGTATATTAATTTTAATACAAATTTAATTATTCTATGTGTATTTTTGTATATGTATTTTTATAAAAATATGCTTTATTTTATGGGTATTTTGCATCTTTATTTTCATACAAAATTACGTTATTTTATTGATATTCTGCTCATTCATTTTGATACGATTTGACATTATTCTATGTATATTTTGTATATATTTATCATACAAATTTACGTTATTTTATATGTATTTGTTTATATATTTTGACACAAATTTACAATATTTTATGGGTATTTTGTATATATATTTCAAAAGAAATTTACCTAGTTTTATGTGTATTTTGAATATCTATTTTCATATAAACTCAAATTATTTTTATGTATTTTTGTATATATTTCAATACAAATTTTAGTTATGTTATGTGTATTTTGTAAATCTATTTTCAATCAAATATATATTATTTCATTGGTATTTTGTTGATTTATATTGATACGAATTTACATTATTTTATATGTACTTTTTATATATATTTTTATACGCATTTACATTATTTAATATTTATTTTGAATATATAATTTCATACAAATTCATGGTATTTTATGTGTATTTGTATATATATTTTCATATAAATTTACATTATTTTATGTGTATTTTGTACATATATTTCATTACAAATTTACTTTATTTTATGTTTATTTTGTATGTGTATTTTGTACATTTATATTTATACAAATACACATTCTTTTATTGAAATTTTGTTTATTTTTTTGTTTCGAATTTATATTATTTTGTGTATTTTGTTTACATTTTTTTACACGTATTTACCTAATTTTATGTGTATTTTGTATATATATTTTTATAGAAATCTACGTTATTTTAAGTGTATTCGTATATAAATTTTGAAACAAATTTACATTGTTTTATATGAATTTTTGCATATCTCTTTCAATACAAGTTTACCTTATTGTATGTGCATTTTGTATATTTATTTCAATACAAATTTAAATATTTTATGTGTATTTTGGTATATATATTTTTATAAGAAATGCGCTATTTGATGGGAATTTTGCATCTTTATTTTCATACAAATTTACATTATTTTATTAATATTCGGTGTATATATTTTGATACGATTTTACATTATTCTATTTGTTTTTTGTATATATTTCTTTTTATACATATTTACATTATTTAATGTGTATCTTGCATATATATTTCATACAAATTTATTATCTATTATTTATTTTAATACAAATACACATTCTTTTCATGATATTTTGTTTATTTATTTTGACACGAATTTTCATTGCTTAATATGTATTATATATATATATATATATATATATATATATATATATATATATATATATATATATATATATATATATATATATATATATATATATATATATATATATATATATATATATATATATATATATATATATATATTTTTATACGTATTTACATAATTTCATGTGTATTTTGTATATATATTTCTATAGAAATCTACGTTATTTTATGTGTATTCGTATATATATTTTGAAACAAATTTACACTGTTTTATTTGTATTTTGCGTTTTTTTCAATACAAATTTACCTTATTGAATGTGTGCATTTTGTATATTAATTTTAATACAAATTTAGTTATTCTATGTGTATTTTTGTATATGTTTTTTTTTATAAATATGCTTTATCTTATGGGTACTTTGCATCTCTATTTTCAAACAAATTTAAATTATTTTATTGATATTCTGTGTACTTATTTTGATACGATTTTACATTATTCTATGTATAACAAAAATAAGTACAGAATACACAAAAATAGATATGCAAAATACATATAAACAATGTAAATTTGTGTCAAAATATATATACGAATACACATGAAATAAGGTAGATTTCTATAAAAATATATATAGAAAATACACATAAAATTAAGTAAATACGTATAAAAAATGTATACAAAATACACATAAAATAATGTAAATTAGTATCAAAATAAATAAACAAAATACCTAAATTTGTATCAAACTATATACAAAAATACACAAAAATATTTTATATTTGTATGAAAATAAATATACAAAATACACATAAAACTAGTTAAATTTGTATTGAAATACATATACAAAATACACATAAAATAATGTAAATTTAAATGATAATACATAAACAAATACACTTAAAATAACGTACAAAACATTTACATTGTTCTATATGTATTTTTGAATATCTCTTTCAATACAAATTTACCTTACTGTATATGCATTATGTATATTTATTTCAATACAAATTTAAATATTTTATGTGTATTTTGGTATATATATTTTTATAAAAAAAGCAATAATTTCTGGGAATTTTGCATCTTCATTTTCATACAAATTTACATTATTTTATTGATATTCTGTTTATTTATTTTGATACGATTTTACATTATTCTATTTCTTTTTTGTATATATTTTTTTATACTCATTTACATTATTTAATATGTATCTTGCATATATATTTTATACAAATTTACGTTATTTTAAGTGTATTTGTTTATATATTTTCATTCAAATTTACATTATTTGATGTGTATTTTGTATATGTATTTCAATACAAATCTACCTAATTTTATGTGTATTTTGTATATTTCTTTTCAAACAAATTTAAATTATTTTTGTGTATTTTTGTATATAGGTTTATACAAATTTAGGTTATTTTATGTACGCATTTACATTATTTAGTGTGTGTTTTGTATATATATTTTTTATGCAAATTTACTTTATTTTATGTGCATTTTTTACATATATTTTTATAGAAATTTGCGTTATTTGTATATGTTTTCTCATACAAATTTACATTATTTTATTGCTATTTTGTTTATTTATTTTGATACGAATTACATGATTATGTGTGTATTTTGTTCATATTTTTTATACGTATTTACATTACTTAAAGTGTATTTTGTTTATATATTTTTAAACAAATCTACGTTATTATATGTATTTGTATAAATATTTTGATACAGATTTACATTATTTGATGTATATTGTATGTACATTTCAATTCAAATTTAGCTTATTTTAGCTGTATTTTGTATATATATTTTCATACAAATTTAAATACCTCTTTGTATTTTTCTATATAGTTTTATACAAATTTACGATATTTTATGTGTATTTTGTATATTTATATTTACACAAAAACACATTCTTTTACTGGTATTTTGTTTATTTATTTTGATACGATTTTTATGTGTATTTTGTATTCATTTTTTAATACGTTTTTACTTCATTTTATGTGTATTTTGTATATATTTTTATAGAAATCTACGTTATTTTATGTGTAATTGTATATATATTTTGAAACAAATTTACATTGTTTTATATGTATTTTGCATATCTATTTCAATACAAATTTACCTTATAGTATGTGCATTTTTTTATATCTATTTTAATTCAAATTTTAATATTTTATGTGTATTTTGATATATATATTTTTATAAAAAATGCGTTATTTATGGCTATTTTGCATCTTTATTTTCATACAAATTTACATTATTTTATTAATATTCTGTGTATTTATTTTTGATACGATTTTACATTATTCTATTTGTGTTTTGTATATATTTTTTTATACATATTTACATTATTTAATGTGTATTTTGTATATATATTTGATACAAATTTACGTTATTTTAAGTGTATATGATTATATATTTTCATTCAAATTTCCATTATTTTATGTGTATTTTGTATATGTATTTCAATACAAATTTACCTAATTTTATGTGTATTTTGTATATTTATTTTCATACAAATTTAAATTATTTTTGTGTATTTTTTTATATAGTTTTATACAAACTTAAGTTATTTTATGAGTATTTTGTATATCTATTTTCATACAAATACACATTCTTGTATTGATATTTTGTTTATTTATTTTGACGAGAATTTAAATTATTTTATGTGTATTTTGTATACATATATTTTTATACGTATTTACATCATTTCATGTGTATTTTGTATATATATTTCTATAGAAATCTGTTATTTTATGTGTATTCGTATATAGATTTTTAAACAAATTTACACATATGTGCATTTTGTATATTTTTTCAATACAAATTTATTTTTTATTGTACGTGCATTTTGTATATTAATTTTAATTCAAATTTAATTATTCTATGTGTATTTTTGTATATGCATTTTTAAAAAAATATGTTTTATTTTATGGGTATTTTGCATCTTTATTTTCATACAAAATTACATTATTTTATTGATATTATGTGTATTTATTTTGATACGATTTTACATTATTCTATGTATATTTTGTATATCTATTTTATACATGTGAACGTTATTTTATGTGAATTTGTTTTCATTTCATACAAATTTACATTATTTTATGTGTATTTTGTACATATATTTAAATACAAATTTAACTAATCATATGTGTATTTTGTATATCTATTTTCATAGAAATTGAAATTAATTTTTTTGTTTTTTTGTATATATTTTTATTCAAATTTTAGTAATTTTATGTGTATTTTGTATATTTATTTTCCTACAAATATACTTTCTTTTATCTCAATTTTGTTTATTTATTTTGATACGAATTTTCATTTTTTTAGGTGTATTTGATATATATATTTTTATACTTATTTACATAATTTTATATGTATTTTGAATATATATTTTCATAGAAATTTACTTTATGTTTATACAAAAAAACACAAAAATAATTTAAATTTGTATGAAAATAAATATACAAAAAACACATAAAATTAGGTAAATTTGTATTGAAATACATATACAAAATACACTTAAAATAATGTAAATTTGAATGAAAATATATAAACAAATACACTTAAAATAACGTTAATTTGTATAAAATATATATAAAAAATACACATTAAATAATGAAAATATGTATAAAAATATATACAAAACACAAATAGTATAATATAAATCGTATCAAAATATATACACAGAATATTAGTAAAATAATGTAAATTTGTATGAATATTAAGATGCAAAATACCTATAAAATAACGCATTTTTTATAAAATTATTGATACCAAAATACACATAAAATATTTGAACTTGTATTAAAGTAAATATACAAAATCCACATACAAAAAGATAAATTTGTATTGAAATAGATATGCAAAATACATATAAAATATTGTAAATTTTTTCAAAATATATATACGAATTCACATAAAATAACGTAGATTTCTATAAAAATACATATACAAAATACACATAAAATTAAGTAAATAGGTATTAAAAAAATGTATACAAAATACACATAAAATAATGTAAATTCGTATAAATGTAAATAAACAATATACCAATAAAAAAATGTGTATTTGTATAAATATAAATATACAAAATGCACATAAAATAACGTAAATTTATATAAAACTATGTACATAAAATAACGCAAATTTCTATAAAAATATATGTACAAAAATGAACATTAAATAAATTTGCATAAAAATATATATACAAAACACACATTAGATAATGTAAATGAATATAAAAATATGTATTCAAAATACCTATGAAATAATCTAAATTCATATCGAGTTAAATTAAGAAATACCAATAAAATAATGTAATTTTGGATGAAAATATATATACAAATTACACATAAAATAACTTAAATACAAATACAAATATACACATAAAATAATTTAAAATTGAATGAAATAAATATACAAAATAAACATAAAATAAGGTAAATTTGTAATGAAATATATGAAAAAATACACATAAAATAATATAAATTTGTATGAAAATATATATACAAATACACTTTAAATAACATGAATTTGTATAAAATTTGTATCAAAATATATACTTATACACACAATAAAATAACGTTTTTTTTATGAAAATGTATATACAAAATACACATAAAATAATTTAAATGCGTAGAAAAATATATATACAAAAAACACATAAAATAATGTAAATTTGTATGAAAATATATAAACAAATACACATAAAATAATGTAAATTTGGATAAAATATATATACAAAATGAACATTAAATAATGTAAATATGTATAAAAAAATATATACAAAAAACACATAGAATAATGTTAAATCGTATCAAAATAAATAAAGAGAATATCAATAAAATAATGTAAATTTGTATGAAAATAAAGATGCAAAATATCCATATAATAACGCATATTTGCATAAAAATATATATACAAAAATACATATAAAATAATTAAATTTGTATTAAAATAAATATACAAAATGCACGTACAATAAAGTAAATTTGTATTGAAATAGATATGCAAAATACACATTAATAATGTAAATTTGTATCAAAATATATATACGAATACTCATAAAATAGAGTAAATTTCAATGAAAATATACATACAAAATAAATATACAAAATACACATATAACTAGTTAAATTTGTATTTAAATATATGTACAAAAAACACATCAAATAATGTAGATTTGTTTGAAATGAAAACAAATACATTTTATATAAAATATATATATCAATAAAATAATGTAAATTTGTATGAAAATAAAGATGCAAAATTCGAATAAAATAAAGCATATTTTTATAAAAATACATATACAAAAATACACATAGATTAAACAAATTTGTATTAAAATTAATATACAAAATGCACATACAATAAGGTAAATTTGTATTGAAAAAATATGCAAAATACACATAAAACAATGTAAATTTGTTTCAAAATATATATACGAATACACATAAAATAACGCAGATTTCTATCGAAATATAGATACAAAATACACTTGAAATAATGTAAATACGTATAAAAATATATATACAAAATACACATTAAATAATGTTAATTCGTGTCAAAATAAATAACCAAAATATCATGAAAAGAATGTGTATTTGAATGAAAATAGAGATACAAAATACACATAAAATAACCTAAATTTGTATAAAACTATAAACAAAAATACACAAAAATAATTTAAACTTGTATGAAAATAAATATACAAAAAAGATATAAAATTAGGTAAATTTGTATTGAAATACATATACAAAATACACATAAAATAATGGAAATTTCCAAAAATCCAAAAATACGAATTTAGATTATTTCATAGTTATTTTGTATATATATTTTTATACTCATTTACATTATCTAATGTGTGTTTTGTATTTATTTTTTATGCAAACTAATTTTATGTGCATTTTTGTACATATATTTTTATTGAAACTTAAAAAGTTATTTTATGTGTATTTTTATAAATGTTTTCTCATACAAATTTACTCTATTTAATTAGTTTTTTGTTTATTTATTTTGATACGAATGACTTGATTATTTGTGTATTTTGTAAATATTTTTTTATACGTATTTACATTACTTAATGTGTATTTTGTTTATATATTTTTTTACAAATTTACGTTGTTATATGTGTATTTGTTAAAAATATTTTGAAACGAATTTACTTCATTTTATGTATTTTCTATATATATTTTAATTCAAATTTAGCTTATTTTGTGTATTTTGTATATCTATTTTCATACAAATTTAATTACTTCTGTGTATTTTTGTATATAGTTTTATACAAATTTACGTTATTTTATGTGCATTTTGTATATTTATATTTATACAAATACACACTCTCTTATTGCTATTTTGTTTATTTATATTTATACGAATTTACATTATTTTATGTGTATTTTGTATACATTTTTGATTCGTATTTACTTAATTTTATTTGTATTTTGTATATATATATTTATAGAAATCTACGTTATTTTATGTGTATTCGTATATATATTTTGAAACAAATTTACATTGTTTTATATGTATTTTGCATATCTATTTCAATACATATTTACCTTATTGTATGTGCATTTTTTATATTTATTTTAATACAAATTCAAATATTTCATGTGTTTTTTGGTATATATAATTTTATAAAAATATGCGTTATTTTATAGGTATTTTGCATCTAAGTTTTCATACAAATGTACATTATTTTATTAATATTCTGTGTATATATTTTGATACGATTTTATATTATACTATTTGTCTTTTGTATATATTTTTTTATACATATTTTCATTATTTAATGTGTATTTTTATATATATTTTATACAAATTAACGTTATTTTAAGTGTATTTGTTTATATTATTTCATTCAAATTTACATTATTTTAAGTGTATTTTGTATATGTATTTCAATACAAATTTACCTAATTTTATGTGTATTTTGTATATTTATTTTCATACAAATTTCAATTATTTTTGTGTTTTTTTGTATATACATATAGAGTAAATTTCTATGAAAATATATATATTCAAAATACATATAAAATTATGTAAATAAGTATAAAAATATATATATATCAAATACACCTAAAAAAATGAAAATTCGTATCAAAATAAATAAACGAAATTTCGATAAAAGAACGTATATTTGTAGGAAAATAAATATACAAAATACACATAAAATTACGAAAATTTGAATAAAAATATATACAAAAAAAAATAGATTTCAATTTGTATGAAAATAGATATACAAAATACACATATAATTAGTTAAATTTGTATTTAAATACATGTACAAAATACACATAAAATAATGTAAATTTGTACGTTCTTTTATCGGAATTTTGTTTATTGATTTTGATACGAATTTTCATTATTTCAGGTGTATTTGATATATATACATTTTTATACTTATTTACATAATATTATATGTATTTTCAATATATATTTTTATAGAAATTTAGTCTATTTTATGTGTATTCATATATATATTTTGATACAAATTAACATTATTTATGTGTATTTCGCATATCTGTTTCAATACAAATTTTCTTTATTGTATGTGCCTTTTATATATTGATTTTGATACAAATTTAATTATTTTATGTGTATTTTTGTATATATATTTTTAAACAAATATGCGTTATTATATAGGTATTTTGCATCTTTATTTTCATACAAAATTACATTATTTTATTGATATTATGTGTATTTATTTTGATACGATTTTACATTATTCTATGTATATTTTGTATATCTATTTTATACATGTGAACGTTATTTTATGTGAATTTGTTTTCATTTCATACAAATTTACATTATTTTATGTGTATTTTGTACATATATTTAAATACAAATTTAACTAATCATATGTGTATTTTGTATATCTATTTTCATAGAAATTGAAATTAATTTTTTTGTTTTTTTGTATATATTTTTATTCAAATTTTAGTAATTTTATGTGTATTTTGTATATTTATTTTCCTACAAATATACGTTCTTTTATCTCAATTTTGTTTATTTATTTTGATACGAATTTTCATTTTTTTAGGTGTATTTGATATATATATTTTTATACTTATTTACATAATTTTATATGTATTTTGAATATATATTTTCATAGAAATTTACTTTATGTTTATACAAAAAAACACAAAAATAATTTAAATTTGTATGAAAATAAATATACAAAAAACACATAAAATTAGGTAAATTTGTATTGAAATACATATACAAAATACACTTAAAATAATGTAAATTTGAATGAAAATATATAAACAAATACACTTAAAATAACGTTAATTTGTATAAAATATATATAAAAAATACACATTAAATAATGAAAATATGTATAAAAAAATATATACAAAACACAAATAGTATAATATAAAATCGTATCAAAATATATACACAGAATATTAGTAAAATAATGTAAATTTGTATGAATATTAAGATGCAAAATACCTATAAAATAACGCATTTTTTATAAAATTATTGATACCAAAATACACATAAAATATTTGAACTTGTATTAAAGTAAATATACAAAATGCACATACAAAAAGATAAATTTGTATTGAAATAGATATGCAAAATACATATAAAATATTGTAAATTTTTTCAAAATATATATACGAATTCACATAAAATAACGTAGATTTCTATAAAAATACATATACAAAATACACATAAAATTAAGTAAATAGGTATTAAAAAAATGTATACAAAATACACATAAAATAATGTAAATTCGTATAAATGTAAATAAACAATATACCAATAAAAAAATGTGTATTTGTATAAATATAAATATACAAAATGCACATAAAATAACGTAAATTTATATAAATCTATGTACATAAAATAACGCAAATTTCTATAAAAATATATGTACAAAAATGAACATTAAATAAATTTGCATAAAAATATATATACAAAACACACATTAGATAATGTAAATGAATATAAAAATATGTATTCAAAATACCTATGAAATAATCTAAATTCATATCGAATTAAATTAAGAAATACCAATAAAATAATGTAATTTTGGATGAAAATATATATACAAATTACACATAAAATAACTTAAATACAAATACAAATATACACATAAAATAATTTAAAATTGAATGAAATAAATATACAAAATAAACATAAAATAAGGTAAATTTGTAATGAAATATATGAAAAAATACACATAAAATAATATAAATTTGTATGAAAATATATATACAAATACACTTTAAATAACATGAATTTGTATAAAATTTGTATCAAAATATATACTTATACACACAATAAAATAACGTTTTTTTTATGAAAATGTATATACAAAATACACATAAAATAATTTAAATGCGTAGAAAAATATATATACAAAAAACACATAAAATAATGTAAATATGTGTATATAAACAAATACACATAAAATAATGTAAATTTGGATAAAATATATATACAAAATGAACATTAAATAATGTAAATATGTATAAAAATATATACAAAAACACATAGAATAATGTTAAATCGTATCAAAATAAATAAAGAGAATATCAATAAAATAATGTAAATTTGTATGAAAATAAAGATGCAAAATATCCATATAATAACGCATATTTGCATAAAAATATATATACAAAAATACATATAAAATAATTAAATTTGTATTAAAATAAATATACAAAATGCACGTACAATAAAGTAAATTTGTATTGAAATAGATATGCAAAATACATTAATGTAAATTTGTATCAAAATATATATACGAATACTCATAAAATAGAGTAAATTTCAATGAAAATATACATACAAAATAAATATACAAAATACACATATAACTAGTTAAATTTGTATTTAAATATATGTACAAAAAACACATCAAATAATGTAGATTTGTTTGAAATGAAAACAAATACATTTTATATAAAATATATATATCAATAAAATAATGTAAATTTGTATGAAAATAAAGATGCAAAATTGAATAAAATAAAGCATATTTTATAAAAATACATATACAAAAATACACATAGATTAACCAAATTTGTATTAAAATTAATATACAAAATGCACATACAATAAGGTAAATTTGTATTGAAAAAATATGCAAAATACACATAAAACAATGTAAATTTGTTTCAAAATATATACGAATACACATAAAATAACGCAGATTTCTATCGAAATATAGATACAAAATACACTTGAAATAATGTAAATACGTATAAAATATATACAAAATACACATTAAATAATGTTAATTCGTGTCAAAATAAATAACCAAAATATCATGAAAAGAATGTGTATTTGAATGAAAATAGAGATACAAAATACACATAAAATAACCTAAATTTGTATAAAACTATAAACAAAAATACACAAAAATAATTTAAACTTGTATGAAAATAAATATACAAAAAAGATATAAAATTAGGTAAAATTGTATTGAAATACATATACAAAATACACATAAAATAATGGAAATTTCCAAAAATCCAAAAATACGAATTTAGATTATTTCATAGTTATTTTGTATATATATTTTTATACTCATTTACATTATCTAATGTGTGTTTTGTATTTATTTTTTATGCAAACTAATTTTATGTGCATTTTTGTATATATATTTTTATTGAAACTTAAAAAGTTATTTTATGTGTATTTTTATAAATGTTTTCTCATACAAATTTACTCTATTTAATTAGTTTTTTGTTTATTTATTTTGATACGAATGACTTGATTATTTGTGTATTTTGTAAATATTTTTTTATACGTATTTACATTACTTAATGTGTATTTTGTTTATATATTTTTTTACAAATCTACGTAGTTATATGTGTATTTGTTAAAAATATTTTGAAACGAATTTACTTCATTTTATGTATTTTCTATATATATTTTAATTCAAATTTAGCTTATTTTGTGTATTTTGTATATCTATTTTCATACAAATTTAATTACTTCTGTGTATTTTTGTATATAGTTTTATACAAATTTACGTTATTTTATGTGCATTTTGTATATTTATATTTATACAAATACACACTCTCTTATTGCTATTTTGTTTATTTATATTTATACGAATTTACATTATTTTATGTGTATTTTGTATACATTTTTGATTCGTATTTACTTAATTTTATTTGTATTTTGTATATATATATTTATAGAAATCTACGTTATTTTATGTGTATTCGTATATATATTTTGAAACAAATTTACATTGTTTTATATGTATTTTGCATATCTATTTCAATACATATTTACCTTATTGTATGTGCATTTTTTATATTTATTTTAATACAAATTCAAATATTTCATGTGTTTTTTGGTATATATAATTTTATAAAAAATGCGTTATTTTATAGGTATTTTGCATCTAAGTTTTCATACAAATGTACATTATTTTATTAATATTCTGTGTATATATTTTGATACGATTTTATATTATACTATTTGTCTTTTGTATATATTTTTTTATACATATTTTCATTATTTAATGTGTATTTTTATATATATTTTATACAAATTAACGTTATTTTAAGTGTATTTGTTTATATTATTTCATTCAAATTTACATTATTTTAAGTGTATTTTGTATATGTATTTCAATACAAATTTACCTAATTTTATGTGTATTTTGTATATTTATTTTCATACAAATTCCAATATTTTTGTGTTTTTTTGTATATACATATAGAGTAAATTTCTATGAAAATATATATATTCAAAATACATATAAAATTATGTAAATAAGTATAAAAATATATATATATATATCAAATACACCTAAAAAAATGAAAATTCGTATCAAAATAAATAAACGAAATTTCGATAAAAGAACGTATATTTGTAGGAAAATAAATATACAAAATACACATAAAATTACGAAAATTTGAATAAAAATATATACAAAAAAAAATATATTTCAATTTGTATGAAAATAGATATACAAAATACACATATAATTAGTTAAATTTGTATTTAAATACATGTACAAAATACACATAAAATAATGTAAATTTGTACGTTCTTTTATCGGAATTTTGTTTATTGATTTTGATACGAATTTTCATTATTTTAGGTGTATTTGATATATATACATTTTTATACTTATTTACATAATTTTATATGTATTTTCAATATATATTTTTATAGAAATTTACTCTATTTTATGTGTATTCATATATATATTTTGATACAAATTAACATTATTTATGTGTATTTCGCATATCTGTTTCAATACAAATTTTCTTTATTGTATGTGCCTTTTGTATATTGATTTTGATACAAATTTAATTATTTTATGTGTATTTTTGTATATATATTTTTAAACAAATATGCGTTATTATATAGGTATTTTGCATCTTTATTTTCATACAAATTTACATTATTTTATTGATAGTCTGTTTATTTATTTTGATACGATTTTACGTTATTCTGTGTATTTTGTATACATATTTTTAGACATATTTACATTATTTAATGTATATGTTGTACATATTTTTTATGGAAATTTACGTTATCTTATGTGTATTTGTTTATATAGTTTCATACAAATTTACATTATTTTATGTGTATTTTGTATATGTATTTCAATAAAAATTTGCCTAATTTCATGTGTATTTTGCATATCTATTTTCAAACAAATTAAAAAAAAAATTGTGTATTTTTGTATATATTTTTATACAAATTTTGTTATTTTATTTGTCTTTTGAATATTTATTTTCATACAAATATATATTCTTTTAGAGGAAATTTTGTTTATTTATTTTGATACGAATTTACATTGTTTTATGTGTATTTTGTATATATATTTTTCTATGTATTTACATTATTTAATGTGTATTTTGTATATATATTTTCATAAAATTTACGTTATTTTATTGTGTGTATTCGTATATATTTTGATACAAATTTACTTTATTTTATGTTTTTTGCATATATATTTCAAAAAAAAATCTACCTTATTGTATGTTTATTTTCTATATTTATTTTAATACAAATTTAATTATTTTATGTGTATTTTTGTAAATATATTTTTTTAATACGAGTTATTTTATGGGTATATTGCATATTTAATTTTATAAATTTTTACATTACGTACATATATTTTATACGTACTTACATTATTTTATGTGTATTTTGTATATATATTTTCATAAAAATTTACGTAATTTTATTGTGTGTATTCGTATATATTTTGATAAAAAATTTCATTATTTTATGTGTTTTCTGCATATCTATTCAATAAAAATCTACCTTATTGTATGTGTATTTTGTATATTTATTTTAATACAAATTCAATTATTTTATGTGTATTTTTGTATATATTTTTTTTAAATATGAGTTATTTATTTTGCATCTTTAATTTTATAAATTTTTACATTACGTACATATCTTTTATACGTATTTACATTATTTATTGTGTATTTTGTTTATATTTTTTTATACAAATTTACGTTATTATATGTGTATTTGAATATATATTTTGATACAAATTTACATTATTTTATGTATTTTCTATATTTATTTTAATTCAAATTTAGCTTATTTTAGTGTCTTTTGTATATCTATTTTCATACAAATTTAATTATTTTTGTTTATTTTTGTATATAGTTTTATACAATTTTACGTTATTTTATGTGTATTTTGTATATTGATATTTATACAAGTAAACATTCTTTTATTGGCATTTAGTTTATTTATTTTGATACGAATTTACATTATTTTATGTGTATTTTGTATACATTTTCTTATATGTATTTACTTCATTTTACGTGTATTTTGTATATATATTTTTATAGAAATCTACGTTATTTTATGTGTATTCGTATATATATTTTGAAACAAATTTACATTGTTTTATGTGTATTTTGCATATTTATTTCAATACAAATTTACCTTATTGTATGTGCATTTTGTATATTTATTGTAATACAAATTTAAATATTTGATGAGTATTTTGGTATATATATTTTCATAAAGAAATGCGTTGTTTTATGGGTATTTTGCATCTTTATTTTCATACAAATTTACATTAATTTATTAATATTGTGTATTTTTTTTATACTATTTTACATTATTCTATTTGTGTTTTGTATATATATTTTTTATACATATTTACATTATTTAATGTGTATTTTCTATATATATTTCATACAAATTTACGTTATTTTAAGTGTATTTGTTTATATATTTTCATTGAAATTTACATTATTTTATGTGTATTTTGTATATGTATTTCAATAGAAATTTACCTAATTTTATGTATATATTTTTATACAAATTTAAATAATTTTTTGTGTATTTTTGTATAGAGTTTTATACAAATTTACAATATTTTATGTGTATTTTGTATATCTATTTTCATACAAATACACATTCATTTATTGATATTTTGTTTATTTATTTTGATGCGAATTTACATTATTTAATGTGTATTGTGTATATATATTTTTATACGTATTTACGTCATTTCATGTGTATTTTGTATATATATTTATATTTTGAAACAAATATATATTGTTTTGTATATTTTTTCAATACAAATTTACCTTATTGTACGTGCATTTTGTATATTAATTTTAATACAAATTTAATTATTCTATGTGTATTCTTGTATATGTATTTAAAAAAAAAAGTTTTATTATATGGGTATTTTGCATCTTTATTTTCATACAAAATTACATTATTTTATTGATATTCTGTGTATTTATTTTGATACGATTTTACATTATGCTATGTATATTTTGTATATCTATTTTATACAAATGTACGTTATTTTATGTGAATTTGTTTTCATTTCATACAAATTTACATTATTTTATGAGTATTTTGTACATGTATTTAAATACAAATTTAACTAATTATATGTGTATTTTGTATATCTATTTTCATACAAATTGAAATTATTTTTTTTGTTTTTTTGTATATATTTTTATTCAAATTTTCGTAATTTTATATGTATTTTGTATATTTATTTTCCTACAAATATACGTTCTTTTATCGGAATTTTGTTTATTTATTTTGATACGAATTTTCATTTTTTTAGGTGTATTTGATATATACATATTTTATACTTATTTACATAATTTTATATGTATTTTGAATATATATTTTCTTAGAAATTTACTCTATATGTATATACAAAAAAACACAAAAATAATCTAAATTTGTATGAAAATAAATACACAAAATACACATAAAATTAGGTAAATTTGTATTGAAATACATATACAAAATACACTTAAGATAATGTAAATTTGAATGAAATTATATAAGCAAATACACTTAAGATAACGTTAATTTGTTTAAAATATATATATAAAAATACACATTAAATAATGAAAATATGTATAAAAATATATATACAAAACACAAATAGTATAATATAAAATTGTATCAAAATATATACACAGAATATTAATAAAATAATGTACATTTGTATGAAAACTAAGATGCAAAATACCTATAAAATAACACATTTTTTAAAAAATTATATATACCAAAATACACATAAAATATTTGAGTTTGTATTAAAATAAATATACAAAATGCACATACAATAAGGTAAATTTGAATTGAAATAGATATGCAAAATACATATAAAACAATGTAAATTTGTATCAAAATATATATATGAATACACATAAAATAACTTAGATTTCTATAAATATATATATATACAAAATACAAATAAAATTAAGTAAATACGAATAAAAAAAAAAATATATATATATATATATATATATATATATATATATATATATATATATATATATATATATATATATATATATATATATATATATATATATATATATATATATATATATATATATATATATATATATATATATATGTTTTTTTTTTTTTTTTTTGAAACAAATTTACAACGATTTATCTGTATTTTGCATATATATTTCACTACAGATTTACCTTATTGTATGTGTATTTTGTATATTTATTTTTATACAAATTAATTTTTTCTTGTGTATTTTGGTATATATATTTTTATAAAAAATGCTTTATTTAATAGGTATTTTGCATCTTTATTCATACAAATTTGCATTGTTTTATTAATATTCTGTGTATTTTTTTATATGATTTTACATTATTCTATTTTTTTTTGTATATATTTTTTAATACATATTTACATTATTTAATGTTTATTTTGTATATTTTAAAACAAATTTACGTTATTTTATGCGCATCTGTTAAAATATTTTGATACAAATTTACATTATTTTATGTATTTTGTATATATATTTCAATACAAATTTAGTTTATTTTATGTATATTTTGTATATCTATTTTCATTCCTATCAAAATAAATGAACAAAATAGCAATAAAATAATGTAAATTTGTATGAGAAAACATATACAAATACACATAAAATAACGCAAATTTCTAAAAAAATATATGTACAAAAATGCACATAAAATAAAGTAAATTTGCATAAAAATATATATACAAAACACCCATTAAATAATGTAAATTCGTACATAAAATAACCTAAATTTGTATAAAATTATATACAAAAATACACAAAAATATTTAAAATTTGTATGAAAAGAAATATACAACATACACATAAAATTAGGTAAATTTGTATTGAAATACATATACAAAATACACTTAAAATAATGTAAATTTGAATGAAATTATATAAACAAATACACTTAAAATAACGTTAATTTGTATAAAATATATATATATAAGAAATACACATTAAATAATGAAAATATGTATAAAAAAATATATACAAAACACAAATAGTATAATATAAAATCGTATCAAAATATATACACAGAATATTAATAAAATAATGTACATTTGTATGAAAACTAAGATGCAAAATACCTATAAAATAACACATTTTTTATTAAATTATATATACCAAAATACACATAAAATATTTGAATTTCTATTAAAATAAATATACAAAATGCAAATACAATAAGGTAAATTTGTATTGAAATAGATATGCAATATACATATAAAACAATGTAAATTTGTTTCAAAATACATATACGTATACACATAAAATAACGTAGATTTCTATAAATATATATATACAAAATACAAATATAATTAAGTAAATACGAATCAAAAATGTATACAAAATACACATAAAATAATGTAAATTCGTATAAATATAAATAAACAAAATACCAATAAGAGAGTGTGTATTTGTATAAATACAAATTTAATTATTCTATGTGTATTTTTGTATATGTATTTTCATAAAAAAAAATGCTTTATTTTATGAGTATTTTGCATCTTTATTTTCATACAAATTTACATTATTTTATTGATATTCTGTGTATTTTTTTTGATACGATTTCACATTATTCTATGTATATTTTGTATATATATTTCATACAAATGAACGTTATTTTATGTGAATTTGTTTTCATTTCATACAAATTTACATTATTTTATGTGTATTTTGTACATGTATTTAAATGCAAATTTAACTAATTATATGTGTATTATGTATATCTATTTTCATACAAATCGAAATTAATTTTGTGTATTTTAGTATATATTTTCATTCAAATTTTCGTAATTTTATGTATATTTTGTATATTTATTTTCCTACAAATATACGTTCTTCTATCGGAATTTTGTTTATTTATTTTCATACGAATTTTCATTATTTTAGGTGTATTTGATATATATATATATATATATATATATATATATATATATATATATATATAGATATATATATATATATATATATATATATATATATATATATATATATATATATATATATATATATATTTTTTATACTTATTTACATAATTTTATATGTATTTTAAATATATATTTTCATAGAAATTTACTCTATTTTATGTGTATTCGTATATATATTTTGATACAAATTTACATTATTTATGTGTATTTCGCATATCTATTTCAATACAAATTTTCTTTATTTGTATGTGCCTTTTGTATATTTATTTTGATACAAATTTAATTATTTTATGTGTATTTTTATATATATTTATTTTTAAACAAATATGCGTTATTATATGGGTATTTTGCATCTTTATTTTCATACAAATTTACATTATTTTATTGATAGTCTGTTTATTTATTTTGATACGATTTTACGTTATTCTGTGTATTTTGTATATATATATTTTTAGACATATTTACATTATTTAATGTATATTTTGTACATTTATTTTATGGAAATTTACGTTATCTTATGTGTATTTGTTTATATTTTCATACATATTTATATTATTTTATGTGTATTTTGTATACGTATTTCAATAAAAATTTGCCTAATTTCATGTGTATTTTGCATATCTATTTTCAAACAAATTTAAATTATTTTTATGTATTTTTGTATATATTTTTATACAAATTTTTGTTATTTTATTTGTATTTTGTATATATATTTTCCTACAAATATACATTCTTTTAGAGGAAATTTTGTTTATTTATTTTGATACGAATTTACGTTATTTTATGTGTATTTTGTATATATATTTTTCTATGTCCTTACATTATTTTATATGTATTTTGTATATATATTTTCATAAAAAATTACGTAATTTTATTGTGTGTATTCGTATATATTTTGATGAAAAAAATTCATTATTTTATGTGTTTTCTGCATATCTATTCAATAAAAATCTACCTTATTGAATGTGTATTTTGTATATTTATTTTAATACAAATTCAACTATTTTATGTGTATTTTTGTATATATTTTTTTTTAAATATGAGTTATTTTATGGGCATTTTGCATCTTTAATTTTATAAATTTTTATATTACGTACATATCTTTTATACGTATTTACATTATTTAATGTGTATTTTGTTTATATATTTTTATACAAATTTACGTTATTATATGTGTATTTGAATATATATTTTGATACAAATTTACACTATTTTATGTATTTTCTATATTTATTTCAATTCAAATTTGCTTATTTTATGTGTCGTTTGTATATCTATTTTCATACAAATTTAATTATTTTTGTTTATTTTTGTATATAGTTTTATACAATTTTACGTTATTTTATGTGTATTTTGTGTATTTATATTTATACAAGTAAACATTCTTTTATTGGCATTTAGTTTATTTATTTTGATACGAATTTACATTATTTTATGTGTATTTTATATACATTTTCTTATATGTATTTACTTCATTTTATGTGTATTTTGTATATATATTTTTTAGAAATCTACCTTATTTTTTGTGTATTCGTATATATATTTTGAAACAAATTTACATTGTTTTATGTGTATTTTGCATATCTATTGCAATACAAATATACCTTATTGTATGTGCATTTTGTATATTTATTGTAATACAAATTTAAATATTTTGTGTATTTTGGTATATATATTTTCATAAAGAAATGCGTTGTTTTATGGGTATTTTGCATCTTTATTTTCATACAAAATTACATTATTTTATTAATATTCTGTGTATTTATTTTGATACTATTTTACATTATTCTATTTGTGTTTTCTATATATTTTTTTTATACATATTTACATTATTTAATGTGTATTTTCTATATATATTTCATACAAATTTACGTTATCTTAAGTGTATTTGTTTACATATTTTCCTTCAAATTTACATTATTTTATGTGTATTTTGTATATGTATTTCAATAGAAATTTACCTAATTTTATGTGTATTTTGTATATATTTTTTTATACAAATTTAAATAATTTTTTGTGTATTTTTGTATAGAGTTTTATACAAATTTACAATATTTTATGTGTATTTAGTATATCTATTTCCTTACAAATACACATTCATTTATTGATATTTTGTTTATTTATTTTGATGCGAATTTACATTATTTAATGTGTATTATGTATATATATATTTTTATACGTATTTACGTCATTTCATGTGTATTTTGTATATATATTTATATTTTGAAACAAATATGCATTGTTTTATGTGCATTTTGAAAATTTTTTCACTACAAATTTATCTTATTGTACGTGTATTTTGTATATTATTTTTAACACAAATTTAATTATTCTATGTGTATTCTTGTATATGTATTTAAAAAAAAAAGATTTATTTGATGGGTATTTTGCATCTTTATTTTCATACAAAATTACATTATTTTATTGATATTCTGTGTATTTATTTTGATACGATTTTACTTTATTCTATGTATATTTTGAATATCTATTTTATACAAGTGTACGTTATTTTATGTGAATTTGTTTTCATTTCATACAAATTTACATTATTTTATGTGTATTTTGTACATGTATTTAAATACAAATTTAACTAATTATATGTGTATTTTGTATATCTATTTTCATACAAATTGAAATTTATTTTTTTTGTTTTTTTGTATATATTTTTATTCAAATTTTCGTAATTTTATGTCTATTTTGTATATTTATTTTCCTACAAATATACGTTCTTGGATCGGAATTTTGTTTATTTATTTTGATACGAATTTTCATTTTTTTAGGTGTATTTGATATATATATATTTTTATACTTATTTACATAATTTTATATGTATTTTGAATATATATTTTCATAGAAATTTACTCTATATGTATATAGAAAAAAACACAAAAATAATTTAAATTTGTATGAAAATAAATATACAAAATACACATAAAATTAGGTAAATTTGTATTGAAATACATATACAAAATACACTTAAGATAATGTAAATTTGAATGAAATTATATAAACAAATACACTTAAAATAACGATAATTTGTATAAAATATATATAAAAAATACACATTAAATAATGAAAATATGTGTAAAAAAATATATACAAAAAACAAATAGTATAATATAAAACTGTATCTAAATATATACACAGAATAATAATAAAATAATGTACATTTGTATGAAAACTAAGATGCAAAATACCTTTAAAATAACGCATTTTTTATAAAATTATATATACCAAAATACACATAAAATATTTGAATTTGTATTAAAATAAATATACAAAATGCACATACAATAAGGTAAATTTGTATTGAAATAGATATGCAAAATACATATAAAACAATATAAATTTGTATCAAAATATATATACGAATACACATAAAATAACGTAGATTTCTATAAATATATATATACAAAATAAAAATAAAATTAAGTAAATATATATATATATATATATATATATATATATATATATATATATATATATATATATATATATATATATTTATATATATATATATATATATATATATATATATATATATATATATATATATATATATATATATATATATATATATATATTTTTTTTTTAAACAAATTTACATCGTTTTATATGTATTTTGCATATCTATTTCAATACAGATTTACCTTATTGTATGTGTATTTTGTATATTTATTTTAATACAAATTAATTTTTTCATGTGTATTTTGGTATATATATTTTTATAAAAAATGCGTTATATAATGGGTATTTTGCATCTTTATTTTCATACAAATTTACATTGTTTTATTAATATTCTGTGTATTTATTTTGATACGATTTTACATTATTCTATTTGTGTTTTGTATATATTTTTTTATACATATTTACATTATTTAATGTGTATTTTGTATATTTTAAAAGAAATTTACGTTATTTTATGCGCATCTGTTAAAATATTTTGATGCAAATTTACCTTATTTTATGTATTTTGTATATATATTTCAATACAAATTTAGTTTATTTTATGTATATTTTGTATATCTATTTTCATTCGTATCAAAATAAATAAACAAAATAGCAATAAAATAATGTAAATTTGTATGAGAAAACATATACAAATACACATAAAATAACGCAAATTTAAAAAAAAATATATGTACAAAAATGCACATAAAATATTTTTATACTTATTTACATAATTTTATATGTATTTTGAATATATATTTTCATAGAAATTTACTCTATATGTATATACAAAAAAACACAAAAATAATTTAAATTTGTATGAAAATAAATATACAAAATACACATAAAATTAGATAAATTTGTATTAAAATACATATACAAAATACACTTAAAATAATGTAAATTTGAATGAAATTATATAAACAAATACACTTAAAATCACGTTTATTTGTATAAAATATATATAAAAAATACACATTAAATAATGAAAATATGTGTAAAAAAATATATACAAAACACAAATACTATAATATAAAATCGTATCAAAATATATACACAGAATATTAATAAAATAATGTACATTCATATGAAAACTAAGATGCAAAATACATAAAATAGCGCATTTTTTATAAAATATATATACCAAAATACACAAAATATTTAAATTTGTATTGAAATAAATATACAAAATGCATATACAGTAAGGTAAATATGTATTGAAAGAGATATTCAAAATACATATAAATAAGTAAATTTGTTTCAAAATATATATATATATATATATATATATATATATATATATATATATATATATATATATATATATATATATATATATATATATATATATATATATATATATATATATATATATATATATATATATATATATATATTTTTTTTTTTTTTTATACGTGTTTACATAATTTGATGTGTATTTTGTATATATATTTCTATAGAAATCTACGTTGATATACGAGTATTCGTATATAGATTTTGAAATAAATTGACACTGTTTTATGTGTATTTTGCATATTTTTTCAATACAAATTTACCTTATTGTATATGCATTTTGTATATTAATCTTAATACAAATTTAATTATGCTATGTGTATTTTTTATATGTATTTTTATAAAAATATGCTTTATTTTATGGGTATTTTGCATTTTTATTTTCATTCAAATTTACATGATTTTATTTATATTCTGTTTATTTTTTTTAAACAATTTTACATTATTCTATGTGTATTTTGTATATCTATTTTTATAGGTATTTACTTAATTTTATGTGTATTTTGTATATATATTTATATAGAGATCTACGTTATTTTATGTGTATTCGTATTTTGAAACAAATTTACATTGTTTTATATGTATTTTTGCATATCTCTTTCAATACAAGTTTACCTTATTGTATGTGCATTTTGTATATTTATTTCAATACAAATTTAAATGTTATGTGTATTTTGGTATATATATTTTTATAAGAAATGCGCTATTTGATGGGAATTTTGCATCTTTATTTTCATACAAATTTACATTATTTTATTAATATTCGGTGTATTTATTTTGATACGATTTCACATTATTCTATTTGTTTTTTGTATATATTTTTTTATACATATTTACATTATTTAATGTGTATCTTGCATATATATTTCATACAAATTTGTTATCTATTATTTATTTTCATACAAATACACATTCTTTTCATGATATTTTGTTTATTTATTTTGACACGAATTTACCAAGATATGTATTTTGTATATATATTTTTATACGTATTTACATAATTTCATGTGTATTTTGTATATATATTTCTATAGAAATCTACGTTATTTCATGTGTATTCGTATATATATTTTGAAACAAATTTACATTGTTTTATATGTATTTTTGAATATCTCTTTAGATACATATTTACTATACTGTATATGCATTTTGTATATTTATTTCAATAAAAATTTAAATATTTTATGTGTATTTTGTTATATATATTTTTATAAAAAATGCGCTATTTTATGGGAATTTTGCATCTTTCTTTTCATACAAATTTACATTATTTTATTGATATTCTGTGTATTTATATTGATAGGATTTTACATTATTCTATTTCTTTTTTGTATATATTTTTTTATACACATTTACATTATTTAAAGTGTATCTTGCATATATATTTTATTCAAATTTACGTTATTTTGAGTGTATTTGTTTATATATTTTCATTCAAATTTACATTATTTTATGTGTATTTTGTATATGTATTTCAATGCAAATTTACATTATTTTATGTGTATTTTGTATATTTCTTTTCATACAAATTTTAAATATTTTTGTGTATTTTTGTGTATAGTTTTATACAAATTTAAGTTATTTTATGTACGCATTTACATTATTTAATGTGTGTTTTGTATATGTATTTTTATGCAAATTTACTTTAATTTATGTGCATTTTGGTACATATATATTTTTTTTAAATTTGCGTTATTTAATGTGTATTTGTATATGTTTTCTCACACAAATTTACATTATTTTATTGCTATTTTGTTTATTTATTTTGATACGAATGAAAATAGATATGCAAAATATACATAAAATAAACTAAATTTGTATTCAAATATATATACAAAATACATAAAATAATGTAAATTTGTATCAAAATATTTTAACAGATGCATAAATAACGTAAATTTGTTTTAAAATATACAAAATACATTAAATAATGTAAATATGTATAAAAATATATACAAAACAAATAGAATAATGTAAAATCATATCAAAATAAATACAGAATATTAAAAATAATGTAAATTTGTATGAAAATAAAGATGTAAAATACCCATTAAATGACGCATTTTTTTATAAAAATATATATATCAAAATACACATGAAAAAATGAATGTGTATTAAAATAAATATACAAAATACACATACAATAAGGTAAATCTGTATTGAAATAGATATGCAAAATACATATGAAACAATGTAAAATATATATATATATATATATATATATATATATATATATATATATATATATATATATATATATATATATATATATATATATATATATATATATATATATATATATATATATATATATATATATATATATATATATATATATATATATATATACGAATACACAAAAAATAACGTACATTTGTATAAAAATATATATACAAAATACACATAAAATGAAGTAAATACGTATAAGAAAATGTAAACAAAATACACATAAAATAATGTAAATTCGTATCAAAATAAATAAACAAAAAAACAATAAAAGAATGTGTATTTGTATAAATATAAATATACAAAATACACATAAAATAACGTAAATTTGTATAAAACTATATACAAAAATACACAGAAGTAATTAAATTCGTATGAAAATAAATATACAAAATACAGATAAAATAAGCTAAATTTGAATTGAAATGTATATACAAAATACAATATTTTATGTGTATATTTGCATTTGTATTTAGGTTATTTTATGTGTATTTTGTATATATATTTTCATCCAAAATTACAATATTTTATTGGTATTTTCCTAATTTAATTCGATACGAATTTAGATTATTTCATAGGTATTTTGTATACATATTTTTATACTATTTACATTATCTAATGTGTGTTTATATATATATTTTATGCAAATTTATTTTATGTTCATTTTTGTACATATATTTTCATAGAAATTTGCATTATTTTATGTATATAGTTTTATATAAAATAACGTTATTTTATGTGCATTTTGTATATTTATATTTATACAAATACACATTCTTTTATTGGTATATTGTTTATTTACATTTATACGAATTTACATTATTTTATGTGTATTTTGTATACATTTTTTTATACGTATTAACTTAATTTTATGTGTATTTTGTATATGTATTTTTACAGAAATCTATGTTATTTTAAGTGTATTCGTATATATATTTTGAAACAAATTTACATTATTTGATATGTATTTTGCATATCTATTTCAATACAAATTTACCTTATTGTATGTGCATTTTATATATTTATTTTAATACAAATTCAAATATTTTATGTGTATTTTGGTATCAATAATTTTATAAAAAAAATGCGTTATTTTGTAAGGATTTTGCATCTTAATTTTCATACAAATTTACATTATTTTATTAATATTCTGTGTATATATTTTGATACGATTTTACATTATTCTATTTGTGTTTTGTATATATTTTTTATACATATTTACATTATTTAATGTGTATATATTTGTATATAGTTTTATACAAATTTACGTTATTTTATGTGTATTTTGTATATTTATATATATACAAATACATTCTTTATTATTTGTTTGTTATTTTTGATATGAATTTACATTATTTTTATGTATTTTGTAAAACATTTTCTTATACGTATTTACTTATTTATGTGTATTTTGCATATATATTTTTATACAAATCTAATAAATAATATATATTTGAATGAAAATAAATTTACAAAATACACATAACATAAATAAAATTTGTATTAAAATATATACAAAAATACATAGAAATAATTTGAGTTTGTATGAAAATAGATATACAAAATACACGTAAAACTAGGTAAATTTCTTTTGAAATGTATTTACAAAATACCCATAAAATATTGTAAATTTGTGTCAAAATATATAAACAAATACACATAAAATAACGGAAATTTGTATGAAAAATATATACAAAATACACATAGAATAATGTCAATTCGTATCAAAATGAATGAGCAGAATATCAATAAAATAATGTAAATTTGTATGAAAATAAAGATGCAAAATACCCAAAAAATAAAGCATATGTTTAAAAATACAGATATAAAAATACACATCGAATAATTAAATTTGTATTAAAATTAAAATACAAAATGCGTATATAATAAGGTAAATTTGTATTGAAAAAATATGCAACATACACGTTTACTCATACAAATTTATATTATTTTATTGGTATTTTGTTTATTTATTTTGATACGAATTACATGATTATACGTGTATTTTGTACATATTTTTTTATACGTATTTACATTATTTAATGTGTATTTTGCTTATATATTTTCATACAAATTTACGTTATTATATGTGTATTTGTATAAATATTTTGATACAAATTTACTTTATTTCATGTATTTTGTATATATATTTCAATTTAAATTTAGCTTATTTTGTGTGTATTTTGTATATATTTTCATTCAAATTGAATTATTCTGTGTACTTTTGTATATAGTTTTATATAAATTTACGTTATTTTATGTGTATTTTGTATATTTATATTTATACAAATACTCATTCTTTTATTGGTATTTTGTTTATTTATTTTGATACGAATTTACATTATTTTATGAGTATTTTGTATACATTTTTTTATACGTATTTACTTCATTTTATGTGTATTTTGTAAGTATATTTTTATATAAATCTACGTTATTTTATGTGTATTCGTATATATATTTTAAAACAAATTTACATTGTTTTATAAGTATTTTGCATATCTATTTCAATACAAATTTACCTTATTGTATGTGTTTTTTGTATATTTATTTTAATACAAATTTAATTTTTTTATGTGTATTTTGGTATATATATTTTTATAAATAAAAAAATGCGTTATTTTATGGGTATTTTGCTTCTTTATTTTCATACAAACTTACATTATTTTATTAATATTCTGTGTATTTATTTTGATACGATTTTACATTATTCTATTTGTGTTTTTTACATATTTTTTTATACAAATTTACGTTATTTTAAGTGTATTTGTTTATGTATTTTCATTCAAATTTACATTATTTTATGTGTATTTTGTGTATGTATTTCAATACAAATTTACCTAATTTTATGTGTATTTTGTATATTTATTTTCATACAAAATTAAAATATTTTTGTGTATTTTTGTATATAGTTTGATAAAAATTTAGGTTATTTTATGTGTATTTTGTATATCTATTTTCATACAAATACACATTCTTTTATTGATATTTTGTTTATTTATTTTGACGCGAATTTACATTATTTAATGTGTATTTTGTATATATATTTTTATAGGTATTTACATCATTTCATGTGTATTTTGTATAGTTTTGAACAAATATATATTATTTAATGTGTATTTTGTATATATATATTTATACAAATACACATTCTTTTATTGGTATTTTGTTTATTTATTTTGATACTAATTTACATTATTTTATGTGTATTTTGTATACATTTTTTATACGTATTTACTTAATTTTATGTGTATTTTGTATATATATTTTTATAGAAATCTACCTTATTTCATGTGTTTTCGTATATATATTTTGAAACAAATTTACATTGTTTATATGTATTTTGCATATCTATTTTTTATTTTTGTTATACATAGAATAATGTAAAATCGTATCAAAATAAGTACACAGAATATCAATAAAATAATTTAAATTTGTATGAAAATAAAGATGCAAAATACCCATAAAATTAAGCATATTTTTTTTAAAAATACATATACAAAAATACACATAGAATAATTAAATTTGTATTAAAATTAATATACAAAATGCACATACAATAAGGTAAATTTGTATTGAAAAATACACATAAAACAGTGTAAAGTTGTTTCAAAATATATATACGAATACACATAAGATAACGTTGATTTCTATAGGAATGTATATACAAAATACACATTAAATTATGTAAATACGTATATACAAAATACACATTAAATACTGTAAATTCGCGTCAAAATAAATAAACAAAATATCAGTAAAAGAATGTGTATTTGTATGAAAATAGATATACAAAATACACATAAAATAACCTAAATTTGTATCAAACTATATACAAAAATACACAAAAATATTTCAAATTTGTATGAAAATAAATATACAAAATACACATAAAATTTGTTAAATTTGTATTGAAATACATATACAAAATACACATAAAATAATGTAAATTTGAATGAAAAGACATAAACAAATACACTTAAAATAACGTAAATTTGTATAAAAAAAATATATACAAAACACAAATAGAATAATGTAAAATCGTATCAAAATAAATACGCAGAATATTAATAAAATAATGTAAATTTGTATGAAAATAAAATAACGCATTTTTTTTATTTAAAAAAATATATATACCAAAATACACATAAAAAAATTAAATTTGTATTAAAATAAATATATAAAAAACACATACAATAAGGTAAATTTGTGTTGAAATAGATATGCAAAATACATATAAAACAATATAAATTTGTTTTAAAATATATATACGAATACACATAAAATAACATAGATTTCTATAAAAATATATATACAAAATACACATAAAATGAGGTAAATACGTATAAAAAAATGTATACAAAATACACATAAAATAATGTAAATTCGTATCAAAATAAATAAAAAAATACCAATAAAAGAATGTGTATTTGTATAAATATAAATATACAAAATACACATAAAATAACGTAAATTTATATAAAACTATATACAAAAATACACAGAAGTATTTTAATTTGTATGAAAATAGATATACAAAATAAGGTAAATTCGTTTCAAATTCAATAAACAAAAATCAGATAAAAGAACGTATATTTGCAGAAAAAATAAATATATAAAATACACATAAGATAACGAAAATTTGTATGAAAATATATATAAAAAAAAATAAAGAAAAATTATCTCAATTTGTATGAAAATAAATATACAAAATACACATGTATTTTGTATATCTATTTTCACACAAATTTAATTACTTTTGTGAATTTTTGCATATAGTTTTATATAAATTTACGTTATTTTATTTGTATTTTGTATATTTATATTTATACAATACACATTCTTTTATTAGTATTTTCTTTATTTATTTTAATACGAGTTTACATTATTTTATGTGTATTTTGTATACCTTTTTTTATACGTATTTACTTCATTTTATGTGTGTTTTGTATATTCATTTTCATAGAAATCTACGTTATTTTATGTGTATTCGTATATATATTTTGAAAAAAATTTACATGGTTTTATATGTATTTTGCATATCTATTTCAATACAAATTTACCTTATTGTATATGCATTTTGTATATTTATTTTAATACAAATTCAAATATTTTATATGTGTCTTGGTATATATATTTTTATAAAAAATGCGTTATTTTATGGGTATTTTGCATCTTAATTTTCATACAAATTTACATTATTTTATTAATATTCTGTGTATGTATTTTGATACGATTTTATATTATTCTATTTGTGTTTTGTGTATATTTTTTTATACATATTTACATTATTTAATGTGTATTTTTTATATATATTTTATACAAATTTACGTTATTTTAAGTGTATTTGTTTATATATTTTCATTCAAATTTACATTATTTTATGTGTATTTTGTAAATGTATTTCAATACAAATTTACCTAATTTTATGTGTTTTTTGTATATTTATTTTCATACAAATTAATATTATTTTTGTGTATTTTTGTATATAGTTTTATACAAATTTAGGTGATGTATATATATATATATATATATATATATATATATATATATATATATATATATATATATATATATATATATATATATATATATATATATATATATATATATATATATATATATATATATATATATATATATATATATATATATATATATATATATATATATATATATATATATACGTGTTTACATCATTTGATGTGTATTTTGTATATATATTTCTATAGAAATCTACGTTGATTTATGAGTATTCGTATATAGATTTTGAAATAAATTTACACTGTTTTATGTGTATTTTGCATATTTTTTCAATACAAATTTACCTTATTGAATATGCATTTTGTATATTAATTTTAATACAAATTTAATTATGCTATGTGGATTTTTGTATATGTATTTTTATAAAAATATGTTTTATTTTATGGGTATTTTGCATTTTTATTTTCATACAAATTTACATTATTTTATATATATTCTGTTTATTTTTTTTAAACAATTTTACATTATTCTATGTGTATTTTGTATATCTATTTTTATACGTATTTACTTAATTTTATGTGTATTTTGTATATATATTTTTATAGAAATCTACGTTATTTTATGTGTATTCGTATGTATATTTTGAAACAAATTTACATTGTTTTATATGTATTTTTGCATATCTCTTTCAATTCAAGTTTACCTTATTGTATGTGCATTTTGTATATTTATTTCAATACAAATTTAAATATTTTATGTGTATTTTGGTATATATATTTTTATAAGAAATGCGCTATTTGATGGGAATTTTGCATCTTTATTTTCATACAAATTTACATATAAAATATATATAAAATGAACGTAAAATAAAGTAACTTTGGATAAAAATATATATACAAAACACACATTAAATAATGTAAATGCGTACATGAAATAACCTAAATTTGTATAAAACTATATACAAAAATACACAAAAATAATTTAAATTTCTATGAAAAGAAATATACAAAATACACATAAAATTATGTTAATTTGTATTGAAATACATATACAAAATACACATAAAATAACGTAAATTTGAAAGAAAATATATAAACAAATACACATATAATAACGTAAATTTGTAAGAAATATATATTCAAAATACACATTAAATAATGTAAATATGTATAAAAAAATATATACAAAACACAAATAGAATAATGTAGAATCGTATCAAAATATATACACAGAATATTAATAAAATAATGTAAATTTGTATGAAAATTAAGATGCAAAATACCTATAAAATAAAGCATTTTTTATAAAATTATTGATACCAAAATACACATAAAATATTTTAATTTGTATTAAAATAAATATACAAAATGGATATACAATAAGGTAAATTTGTATTGAAATAGATATGCAAAATACATATAAAATAAGATAAATTTGTTTCAAAATATATATACGAATACACATAAAATAACGTAGATTTCTATAAAAATACATATACAAAATACACATAATATTAAGTAAATACGAATAAAAAAATGTATACAAAATACACATAAAATAATGTAAATTCGTATAAATGTAAATAAACAATATATCAATAAAAGAATGTGTATTTGTATAAATATAAATATACAAAATGCACATAAAATAACGTAAATTTATATAAAACTATATACATAAAATAACGCAAATTTCTATAAAAATATATGTACAAAAATGAAAAAATAAATTTGCATAAAAATATATATACAAAACACACTTTAGATAATGTAAATGAGTATAAAAATATGTATATACAATACTTATGAAATAATCTAAATTCGTATCGATTTAAATTAAGAAAATACCAATAAAATAATGTAATTTTGGATGAAAATATATATACAAAATACACATAAAATAACCTAAATACAAATACAAATATACACATAAAATAATTTAAAATTGAATGAAATAAATATACAAAATAAACAGAAAATAAGGTAACCTAAAGATAACCTAAGATAACCTAAATACAAATACAAAAATACACATTAAATAATTTAAAATTGAATGAAATAAATATACAAAATAAACATAAAATAAGGTAAATTTGTAATAAAATATATGTAAGAATACCCTAACTAAAATTTGTATTGAAATATATACAAAAATACATTAAAATAATTTGAGTTTGTATGAAAATAGATATTTAAAATACACATAAAACTAGGTAAATTTCTTTTCAAATATATATACAAAATACCCATAAAATATTGTAAATTTGTGTCAAAATATATATACAAATACACATAAAATAACGTAAATTTGTATGAAAAATATATACAAAATACACATAGAATAATGTCAAATCGTATCAAAATGAATGAGCAGAATATCAATAAAATAACGTAAATTTGTATGAAAATAAAGATGCAAAATACCCATAAAATACACATAGAATAATTAAATTTGTATTAAAATTAATATACAAAATGCATATACAATAAATTTAAATTTGATTATATTAAATGAAATAAATATACAAAATAAACATAAAATAAGGTAAATTTGTAATAAAATATATGTAAGAATACACATAAAATAATATAAATTTGTATGAAAATATATATACAAATATACATAAAATAACATGAATTTGTATAAAATTTGTTTCAAAATATATACGAATACACACAATAAAATAACGTAAATTTTTATGAAAATGTATATATAAAATACACATAAAATAATTTAAATACGTAGAAAAATATATATACAAAATACAAATAAAATAATGTAAATTCGTAAAAAATTAAATACACAAAATTCCAATAAAAGAATGTATATTTGTAGGAAAATATATATACAAAAAACAAGTAAAATAACTAAAATTTGTATAAAAATATATACAAAAATACACAAAAATAAATAAATTTGTTTGAAAATAGATATGCAAAATACACATAAAGTTAGGCAAATTTGTATTGAAATACATATACAAAACTCACATAAAATAATGTAAATTTGTATGAAAATGTATAAACAAATACATATAAAATAACGTAAATTTGGATAAAATATATATACAAAATATACATTAAATATTTTAAATATGTATAAAAATATATTATATTATATATATTTTTATTGATATTTGCGTTATTTATGTGTATTTTGTATATGTTTTCTCATAGAAATTTACATTATTTTATTGGTATTTTGTCTATTTATTTTGATACGAATTACATGATTATTTGTGTATTTTGTACATTTTTTTTATACGTATTTACATTATTTAATGTGTATTTTGTTTATATATTTTTATACAAAATTACGTTATTATATGTGTATTTGTATAAGTATTTTGATACAAATTTACATTATTTTATGTATCTTGTATATATATTTCAATTCAAATTTAGCTTATTTTATGTGTATTTTGTATATCTATTTATTTTAATACAAAATCAAATATTTTATGTTTTTTCGTATATATATTTTTATAAAAAAATGCGTTATTTTATGGGTATTTTGCATCTTAATTTTCATACAAATTTACATTATTTTATTAATATTTTCTGTATTTATTTTGAAACGATTATACATTATTTTATTTGTGTTTTGTATATATTTTTTTATACATATTTACATTATTTAATGTGTTTTTTGTATATATATTTGATACAAATTTACGTTATTTTAAGTCTATATGTTTATATATTTTTATTCAAATTTACATTATTTTATGTGTATTTTGTATATGTATTTCAATACAAATTTACCCAATTTTATATGTTTTTTGTATATTTATTTTCATACAAGTTTAAATTATTTTTGTGTATTTTTGTATATAGTTTTATACAAATTTAGGTTATTTTATGTGTATTTTGTTTATCTATTTTCATACAAATACACATTCTTTTCATGATATTTTGTTTATTTATTTTGACACGAATTAACATTATTTAATGTGTATTTTGTATATATATTTTTATACGTATTTACATTATTTCAAGTGTATTTTGAATATATATTTCAATAGAAATCTGCGTTGTTTTATGTGTATTCGTATATATATTTTGAAACAAATGTACATTGTTTTATGTGTATTTTGCATGTTTTTTTAATACAAATTTACCTTATTGTATGTGCATTTTGTATATTAATTTTAATACAAATTTGATTAATCTATGTGTATTTTTGTGTATGTATTTTTATAAAAATATGCTTTATTTTATGGGTATTTTGCATCTTTATTTTCATACAATTTTACATTATTTTATTGATATTCTGTGTATTTATTTTGATATGATTTTACATTATTCTATGTGTATTTTGTATATATATTTTATATAAAATGTATTTGTTTTCATTTCATACAAATCCACATTATTTTATGTGTTTTTTGTACATGTATTTAAATACAAATTTAACTAGTTATATGTGTATTTTGTATATCTATTTTGTATGTATATTTTCATAGAAATTTACTCTATTTTATGAGTATTCGTATATATATTTTGATACAAATTTACATTATTGTGTATTTTGCATATCTATTTCAATATAAATTTACTTTATTGTACGTGCATTTTGTATATTTATTTTAATACAAATTTAATTATTTTATATGTATTTTTGTATATATATTTTTATGCAAATATGCGTTATTATATGGATATTTTGCATCTTTATTTTCATACAAATTTACATTATTTTATTTATATTCTCTTTATTTATTTTGATACGATTTAACATTATTCTATGTGTTTTTTGTATATATTTTTTTTATACATATTTACATTATTTAATGTTCATTTTGTATATATATTTTATCCAAATTTACATTATTTTATGTGTATTTGTTTATATATTTTCATACATATTTACATTATTTTATGTGTTTTTTGTATATATATTTTTCTACGTATTTAAATTATTTTATGTGTATTTTGTATATACATTTTCATAAAAAAATTAAGTTATTTTATTGTGTGTATAAGTATATATTTTGATACAAATTTTATACAAATTCATGTTATTTAATGTGTATTGGTATATATATTTTCATACAAATTTATATTATTTTATGTGTATTTTTTCATATATTTCAATACAAATTTACCTTATTTTATGTTTATTTTGTATATTTATTTCATTCAATTTTAAATTATTTTATGTGTATATTTGTATTTGTATTTAGGTTATTTTATGTGTATTTTGTATATATATTTTCATCCAAAATTACATTATTTTATTGGTATTTTCTTAATTTAATTCGATACGATTTTAGATTATTTCATAGATATTTTGTATACATATTTTTATACTCATTTACATTATCTAATGTGTGTTTTGTATATATATTTTTATGGAAATTTATTTTATGTTCATTTTTGTACATATATTTTTATAGAAATTTGCGTTATTTTATGTATATAGTTTTATATAAATTTACGTTATTTTATGTGCATTTTGTATATTTATGTTTATACAAATACACATTCTTTTATTGGTATATTGTTTATTTACATTTATACGAATTTACATTATTTTATGTGTATTTTGTATACATTTTTTTATACGTATTTACTTCATTTTATGTGTATTTTGTATATGTATTTTTATAGAAATCTACGTTATTTTATGTGTATTCGTATATATATTTTGAAACAAATTTACATTGTTTGATATGTATTTTGTATATCTATTTCAATACAAATTTACCTTATTGTATGTGCATTTTGTATATTTATTTTAATACAAATTCAAATATTTTATGTGTATTTTGGTATCAATAATTAAAAAAAAAATGCGGTATTTTATAAGTATTTTGCATCTTAATTTTCATACAAATTTACATTATTTTATTAATATTTTGTGTATATATTTTGATGCGATTTTACATTATTCTATTTGTGTTTTGTATATATTTTTTTATACATATTTACATTATTTAATGTGTATTTTGTATATATATTTCATACAAATTTACGTTATTATATATGTATTTGTTTATATATTTTCTTTCAAATTTACATTATTTTTTGTGTATTTTGTATATGTGTTTCAATACAAATTAACCTAATTTTATGTGTATTTTGTATATTTCTTTTCATACAAATTTAAATTAAATTAATATATATTTGAATGAAAATAAATTTACAAAATACACATAACATAACAAAAATTCGTATTAAAATATATTTCTATAGAAATCTACGTTATTTTATGTGTATTCGTATATATATTTTGAAACAAATTTACACTGTTTTATTTGTATTTTGCGTTTTTTTCAATACAAATTTACTTTATTGTATGTGTGCATTTTGTATATTAATTTTAATACAAATTTAATTATTCTATGTGTATTTTAGTATAAGTATTTAAAAAAAAATATGCTTTATCTTATGGGTATTTTGCATCTTTATTTTCATACAAATTTAAATTATTTTATTGATATTCTGTGTACTTATTTTGATACGATTTTACATTATTCTATGTATAACAAAAATAAATACAGAATACACAAAAATAGATATGCAAAATACATATAAACAATGTAAATTTTATGTGTATTTTGGATATATATTTTTATAGAAATCTACCTTATTTCATGTGTATTCGTATATATATTTTGAAACAAATTTACATTGTTTATATGTATTTTGCATATCTATTTTTGTGTATTCTGTATTTATTTTTGTTATACATAGAATAATGTAAAATCGTATCAAAGTAAGTACACAGAATATCAATAAAATAATTTAAATTTGTATGAAAATAAAGATGCAAAATACCCATAAGATAAAGCATATTTTTTTTTAAATACTTATACTAAAATACACATAGAATAATTAAATTTGTATTAAAATATATATACGAATACACATAAAATAACGTAGATTTCTATAGAAATATATATACAAAATACACATGAAATTATGTAAATACGTATAAAAATATATATACAAAATACATATTAAGTAATGTAAATTCGTGTCAAAATAAATAAACAAAACATCATGAAAAGAATGTTTATTTGTATGCAAATAAATAATAGATAATAAATTTGTATGAAATATATATGCAAGATACACATTAAATAATGTAAATATGTATAAAAAAAATATACAAAAAACAAATAGAATAATGTAAAATCGTATCAAAATAAATACACCGAATATTAATAAAATAATTTAAATTTGCATGAAAATAAAGATGCAAAATTCCCATCAAATAGCTCATTTCTTATAAAAATATATATACCAAAATACACATAAAATATTTAAATTTGTATTAAAATAAATATACAAAATGCACATACAATAAGGTAAACTTCTATTGAAAGAGATATGCAAAAATACATATAAAACAATGTATATTTGTTTCAAAATATATATACGAATACACATGAAATAAGGTAGATTTCTATAAAAATATATATACAAAATACACATAAAATTATGTAAAAACGTATAAAAAATATATTCAAAATATACATAAAATAATGTAAATTAGTATCAAAATAAATAAACAAAATACCAATAAAAGAATGTGTATTTGTATAAATATATATATACAAAATACACATTAAATAATATAAATTTGTTTAAAACTATACAAAATAGACATGAAATGATGTAAATACGTATAAAAATATATATACAAAATACACATTAAATAATGTAAAATCGCGTCAAAATAAATAAACAACATATCAATAAAAGAATATGTATTTGTATGAAAATAGATATACAAAATACACATAAAATAACCTAAATTTGTATCAAACTATATACAAAAATACACAAAAATATTTTAAATTTGTATGAAAATAAATATACAAAACACACATAAATTTAGGTAAATTTGTATTGAAATACATACACAAAATACACATAAAATAATGTAAATTTGAATGAAAATACATAAACAAATACACTTAAAATAACGTAAATTTGTATAAAAAAAAATATGTACAAAACACAAATAGAATAATGTAAAATAGTATCAAAATAAATAATCAGAATATTAATAAAATAATGTAAATTTGTATGAAAATAAAGAAGCAAAATACCCATAAAATAACGCATTTTTTTTTATTTATAAAAATATATATACCAAAATACACATCAAAAAATTAAGTTTGTATTAAAATAAATATATAAAAAACACATACAATAAGGTATATTTGTATTGAAATAGATATGCAAAATACATATAAAACAATGTAAATTTGTTTCAAAATATATATACGAATACACATAAAATAACGTAGATTTCTATAAAAATATATATACAAAATACACATAAAATGAAGTAAATACGTATAAAAAAATGTGTACAAAATACACATAAAATAATGTAAATTCGTATCAAAATAAATAAACAAAATACCAATAAAAGAATGTGTATTTGTATAAATATAAATATACAAAATACACATAAAATAACGTAAATTTATATAAAACTATATACAAAAATACACAGAAGTAATTAAAGTTGTATGAAAATAAATACAAAATACACACAAAATAAGCTAAATTTGAATTGAAATATATATACAAAATTCACATATTTTGCATATCTATTTTCAAACAAATTTAAACTATTTTTGTGTATTTTTGTATATATTTTTATACAAATTTTAGTTATTTTATTTGTTTTTTGTATATATATTTTTATACAAATATATATTCTTTTATTGGAATTTTGTGTATTTAATTTTTTACGAATTTACATTATTTTATGTGTATTTTGTATATATATTTCTCTACGTATTTAAATTATTTTATGTGTATTTTATATATACATTTTCATAAAAAATTACGTTATTTTATTGTGTGTATTCGTATATATTTTGAAACAAATTTTATACAAATTCATGCTATTTTATGTGAATTTGTATACATATTTTCATACAAATTTATATTATTTTATGTGTGTTCTTACAAATATTTTATTACAAATTTACCTTATTTTATGTCTATTTTGTATATGTATTTCATTCAATTTTAAATTATTTAATGTGTTTTTCTGTATTTGTATATAGGTTATCTTAGGTTATCTTTAGGTTACCTTATTTTATGTTTATTTTGTATATTTATTTTATTCAATTTTAAATTATTTTATGTGTATATTTGTATTTGTATTTAGGTTATTTTATGTGTATTTTGTATATATATTTTCATCCAAAATTACATTATTTTATTGGTATTTTCTTAAATTAATTCGATACGAATTTATATTATTTCATAGGTATTTTCTATACATATTTTTATACTCATTTACATTATCTAAAGTGTGTTTTGTATATATATTTTAATGCAAATTTATTTTATGTTCATTTTTGTACATATATTTTTGTAGAAATTTGCGTTATTTTATGTATATAGTTTTATATAAATTTACGTTATTTTATGTGCATTTTGTATATTTATATTTATACAAATACACATTCTTTTATTGGTATATTGTTTTTTAACATTTATACGAATTTACATTATTTTATGTGTATTTTGTATACATTTTTTTATACGTATTTACTTAATATTATGTGTATTTTGTATAAGTATTTTTATAGAAATCTACGTTATTTTATGTGTATTCGTATATATATTTTGAAGCAAATTTACATTATTTTATATGTATTTTGCATATCTATTTCAATACAAATTTACCTTATTGTATGTGCATTTTGTATATGTATTTTAATACAAATTCAAATATTTTATGTGTATTTTGGTATCAATAATTTTATAAAAAATGCGTTATTTTATAGGTATTTTGCATCTTAATTTTCATACAAATTTACATTATTTTATTAATATTCTGTGCATATATTTTGATACTATTTAACATTATTCTATTTGTGTTTTGTATATATTTTTTTATACATATTTACATTATTTAATGTGTATTTTGAATATATATTTCATACAAATTTACGTTATTATATGTGTATTTGTTTATATATTTTCTTTCAAATTTACATTATTTTATGTGTATTTTGTATATGTATTTCACAACAAATTAACATAATTTTATGTGTATTTTGTATATTTCTTTTCATACAAATTTAAACTATTTTTGTGTATTTTTGTATATAGTTTTATACAAATTTAGGTTATTTTATGTACGCATTTACATTATTTAATATATATTTTGTATATATATTTTTATCCAAAGTTACTTTATTTTACGTTCATTTTTGGACATATATTTTTATAGAAATTAGCGTTATTTTATCTCTATTTGTATATGTTTTCTCATACAAATTTACATTATTTTATTGATATTTTGTTTATTTAGTTTGATACGAGTTACATGATTATATGTATATTTTGTACATATTTTTTATACGTATTTACATTACTTAATGTGTATTTTGTTTATATATTTTTAAACAAATTTACGTTATTATATGTATTTTTATCAATATTTTGATACAAACTTACATTATTTTATGTACTTTGTATATACATTTCAATTCAAATTTAGCTTATTTTATTTGTATTTTGTATATCTATTTTCTTACGAGTTTAATTACTTCTGTGTATTTTTGTATATAGTTTTATACAAATTTACGTTATTTTAAGTGTATTTTGTATATTTATATTTATACAAATACACATTCTTTTATTGGTAGTTTGTTTATTTATTTTGATACGAATTTACATTATTTTATGTGTATTTTGTATACATTTTCTTATACGTATTTACTTCATTTTATGTGAATTTTGTATATATATTTTTATACAAATCTACGTTATTTTATGTGTATTCGTATTTATATTTTGAAACAAATTTACATTGTTTTATATGTATTTTGCATATCTATTTCAATACAGATTAACCTTATTGTATGTGTATTTTGTATATTTATTTTAATACAAATTAATTTTTTCATGTGTATTTTGGTATATATATTTTTATAAAAAATGCGTTATTTAATAGGTATTTTGCATCTTTATTTTCATACAAATTTGCATTGTTTTATTAATATTCTGTGTATTTGTTTTGATACGATTTTACATTATTCTATTTGTGTTTTGTATATATTTTTTTATACATATTTACATTATTTAATATGTATTTTGTATATTTTAAAACAAATTTACGTTATTTTATGCGCATCTGTTAAAGTATTTTGATACAAATTTACATTATTTTATGTATTTTGTATATATATTTTGTATATATATTTAGTTTATTTTATGTATATTTTGTATATCTATTTTCATTCGTATCAAAATAAATAAACAAAATAGCAATAAAATAAAGTAAATTTGTATGAGAAAACATATACAAATACACATAAAATAACGCAAATTTTTAAAAAAATATGTGTACAAAAATGCACATAAAATAAAGTAAATTTGCATAAAAATATATATACAAAACACACATTAAATAATGTAAATGCGTACATAAAATAACCTAAATTTGTATAAAACTATATACAAAAATACATAAAAATATTTAAAATTTGTATGAAAAGAAATATACAAAATACACATAAAATAATGTATATTTGAATGAAAATATATAAACAAATACACTTAAAATAACGTAAATTTGTATAAAATATATATGCAAAACACATATAATAACGTAAATTTCTGTGAAATATATATTGAAAATACACATTAAATAATGTAAATATGTATAAAAAATATATACAAAAAAGAAATAGAATAATGTAAAATCCTATCAATATAAATAAACAGAATATCAATAAAATAATGTAAATTTGTATGAAAAGAAAGATGCAAAATTCCCAAAAAATAGCGCATTTTTTTATAAAAATATATATAACAAAATACACATAAAATATTAAAATTTGTATTGAAATAAATATACAAAATGCATATAAAGTAAGGTAAATATGTATTGAAAGAGATATTCAAAAATACATATAAAACAAAGTAAATTTGTTTCAAAATATATATACGAATACACATAAAATAACGTAGATTTCTATAGAAATATATATACAAAATACACATGAAATTATGTAAATACGTATAAAAATATATATACAAAATATATATCTAGGTAAATTCGTGTCAAAATAAATAAACAAAATATCATGAAAAGAATGTGTATTTGTATGAAAATAAATAATTGATAATAAATTTGTATGAAATATATATGCAATATACACATTAAATAGTGTAAATATGTATAAAAAAATATATACAAAAAACAAATAGAATAATGTGAAATCGTATCAAAATAAATACACCGAATATTAATAAAATAATGTAAATTTGTATGAAAATAAAGATGCAAAACTCCCATCAAATAGCGCATTTCTTATAAAAATGTATATACCAAAATTCACATAAAATATTTAAATTTGTATTGAAATAAATATACAAAATGCACATACAATAAGGTAAACTTGTATTGAAAGAGATATGCAAAAATACATATAAAACAATGTAAATTTGTTTAAAAATATATATATACGAATACACATAAAATAACGTAGATTTCTATAAAAATATATATACAAAATACACATAAAATTAAGTAAATACGTATAAAAATAGATATACAAAATACACATATATTAATGTAAAATTGTTTAAAAAAAATAAACAGAATATAAATAAAATAATGTATATTTGTATGAAAATAAAAATGCAAAATACCCATAAAAAAAGCATATTTTTATAAAAATACATATACAAAAATACACATAGCATAATTAAATTTGTATTAAAATTAATATACAAAATGCATATACAATAAGGTAAATTTGTATTGAAAAAATATGCAAAATACACATAAAACAGTGTAAATTTATTTCAAAATCTATATACGAATACTCATAAATCAATGTAGATTTCTATAGAAATATATATACAAAATACACATCAAATGATGTAAACACGTATAATAAAAATATATATATATATATATATATATATATATATATATATATATATATATATATATATATATAAAACACACATAAAATAATGTAAATTCGCGTCAAATAAATAAACAAAATATCAATAAAAGAATGTGTATTTGTATGAAAATAGATATACAATATACACATAAAATCACCTAAATTTGTATAAAACTATATACAAAAATACACAAAAATAATTTTAATTTGTATGAAAATAAATATACAAAATACACATAAAATTAGGTAAATTTGTATTGAAATACATTTATAAAATACACATAAAATAATGTAAATTTGAATGAAAATATATAAACAAATACACTTAAAATAATGTAAATTTGTATAAAATATATATAAAAAATACATATTAAATAATGTAAATATGTATAAAAAAATATATACAAAACACAAATAGAATAATATAAAATCGTATCAAAATAAATACACAGAATATAAATAAAATAATGTAAATTTGTATGAAAACTAAGATGCAAAATACCCATAAAATAACGCATTTTTTATAAAAATATATATACCAAGACACACATAAAATATTTGAATTTGTATTAAAATAAATATACAAAATGCATATACAATAAGGTAAATTTGTATTGAAATAGATATGCAAAATACATATAAAACCATGTAAATTTTTTTCAAAATATATATACGAATACAAATAAAATAACGTAGATTTCTATGAAAATAAATATACAAAACACACATAAAATGAAGTAAATACGTATAAAAAAAGGTATACAAAATACATATAAAATAATGTCAACTCGTATGAATATAAATAAAGAAAATACTAATAAAAGAATGTGTATTGTATAAATATAAATATACAAAATACAAATAAAATAACGTAAATCTATATAAAACTATATGCCAAAACCCACAAAAGTAATTAAATTTGTGTGAAAATAGATATACAAAATACATGTGTATTTTGTATATTTATTTTCATACAAATTGAAATTATTTTTGTTTATTTTTTTATATATTTTCATACAAATTTTCGTTATCTTATGTGTATTTTGTATATTTATTTTTTCTACAAATATACGTTCTTTAATCTGAATTTTGTTTATTGAATTTGAAACGAATTTACCTTATTTTGTGTATCTATTTTCATACAAATTAAAATACTTCTGTGTATTTTTGTATATAGTTTTATATAAATTTACGTTATTTTATGTGTATTTTATATATTTATATTTATATAAATACACATTCTTTTATTGGTATTGTAAATTTTTGTATATTTATTTTCATACAAATTTAAATTATTTTTGTGTTTTTTTGTATAAACATATAGAGTAAATTTCTATGAAAATATATATTCAAAATACATATAAAATTATGTAAATAAGTATAAAAATATATATATCAAATACTCCTAAAAAATGAAAATTCGTATCAAAATAAATAAAAAAAATTCCGATAAAAGAACGTATATTTGTAGGAAAATAAATATACAAAATACACATAAAATTACGAAAACTTGAAAAAATATATACAAAAAAACAAAAAAATAAATTTCAATTTGTATGAAAATAGATATACAAAATACACATATAATTAGTTAAATTTGTATTTAAATACAGATACAAAATACACATAAAATAATGTAAATTTGTATGAAATGAAAACAAATTCACATAAAATAACGTACATTTGTATAAAATAGATATACAAAATATACATAAAATAAAGTAAAATCGTATCAAAATAAATACACAGAATATCAATAAAATAATGTAATTTTGTATGAAAATAAAGATGCAAAATACACATAAAATAAAGCATATTTTTTTAAAAATACATATACAAAAATACACATAGAATAATTAAATTCGTATTAAAATTGATATACAAAATGCACGTACAATAAGGTAAATTTGTATTGAAAAAATATACAAAAAGCACATAAAAGTGTAAATTTGTTTAAAAATCTATATACGAATACACATAAAATAACGTAGATTTCTATAGAAATATATATACAAAATACACATGAAATGACGTAAATACGTATAAATATATATATATATATATATATATATATATATATATATATATATATATATATATATATATATATATATATATATATATATATATATATATATATATACATTAAATAATTTAAATTCTCGTCAAAATAATAAACAAAATATCAATAAAAGAATGTGTATGTGTATGAAAATAGATATACAAAATACTCATAAAATAACCTAAGTTTGTATAAAACTATATACGAAAATACACAAAAATAATTTAAATTTGTATGAAAATAAATATACAAAAATACACGTAAAATTAGGTAAATTTGTATCAAATATATATACATAATACTAATTAAATAATGTAAATATGTATAAAAAAATATATACAAAACACAAATAGAATAATGTAAAATCGTATCAAAAATAAATACACTGAATATTAATAAAATAATGTAAATTTGTATGAAAATAAAGATGCAAAATAGCCATAAAATAACGCATTTTTTATAAAAATATATATACCAAAATACACATAAAATATTAAAATTTGTATTAAAATAAATATAAAAAATGCACATACAATAAGGTAAATTTGTATTGAAATAGATATGCAAAATACATATAAAACAATGTAAATTTGTTTCAAAATATATATACGAATACACATAAAATAACGTAGATTTCTATAAAAATATATACAAAATACACATAAAATGAAGTAAATACGTATAAAAAAATTAATACAAAATACACATAAAAATCGTATCAAAATAAATAAACAAAATACCAGTAAAAGAATATGTATTTGTATAAATATAAATATACAAAATACACAAAAAATATCGTAAATTTGTATAAAACTATATACAAAAATACACAGAAATAATTAAATTTGTATGAAAATATATATACAAAATACAGCTAAAATAAGCTAAATTTGAATTGAAATGTAGATACAAAATACGCATTTTTTATAAAAATATATATACCAAAATACACATAAAATATTAAAATTTGTATTAAAATAAATATAAAAAATGCACATACAATAAGGTAAATTTGTATTGAAATAGATATGCAAAATACATATAAAACAATGTAAATTTGTTTCAAAATATATATACGAATACACATAAAATAACGTAGATTTCTATAAAAATATATACAAAATACACATAAAATGAAGTAAATACGTATAAAAAAATTAATACAAAATACACATAAAAATCGTATCAAAATAAATAAACAAAATACCAGTAAAAGAATATGTATTTGTATAAAAATAAATATACAAAATACACAAAAAATATCGTGAATTTGTATAAAACTATATACAAAAATACACAGAAATAATTAAATTTGTATGAAAATATATATACAAAATACAGCTAAAATAAGCTAAATTTGAATTGAAATGTAGATACAAAATACATAAAATAATGTAAATCTGTATCAAAACATTTATACAAATACATATAATAACGTAGATTTGTTTAAAAATATATAAACAAAATACACATTAAGTAATGTAAATACGTATAAAAAATATGTACAAAATACATATATAATCATGTAATTCGTATCAAAATAAATAAACAAAATAGCAATAAAATAATGTAAATTTGTATGAGAAAACATATACAAATAACGCAAATTTCTATAAAAATATATGTACAAAAATGCACATAAAATAAAGTAAATTTGCATAAAAATATATATACAAAACACACACTAAATAATGTAAATGCGTACATAAAATAACATAAATTTGTATAAAACTATATACAAAAATACACAAAAATAATTTCAATTTGTTTGAAAAGAAATATTCAAAATACACAAAAAATTAGGTATATTTGTATTGAAATACATATACAAAATACACATCAAATAATGTAAATTTGAATGAAAATATATAAACAAATAAACTTAAAATAACGTATATTTGTAAAAAATATATATGCAAGATACACATTAAATAATGTAAATGTGTATAAAAAATATATATAAAAAAAACAAATAGAATAATGTAAAATCGTATCAAAATAAATACACAGAATATCAATAAAATAATGTAAATTTGTATGAAAATAAAGATGCAAAATTCCCAAAAATTATCGCATTTTTTATAAAAAAATATTTACCAAAATACACATAAAATATTTAAATTTGTATTGAAATAAATATACAAAATGCATATACAATAAGGTAAATTTGTATTGAAAGAGATATTCAAAAATACATATAAAACAATGTAAATTTGTTTCAAAATATATATACGAATACACATAAAATAAAGTAGATTTCTATAGAAATATATATACAAAATACATTTGAAATTATGTAAATACGTATAAAAATATATATACAAAATACATATCAAATAATGTAAATTCGTGTCAAAATAAATAAACAAAATATCATGAAAAGAATGTGTATTTGTAAGAAAATAGATAATAGATAATAAATTTGTATAAAATATATATCCAAGATACACATTAAATAATGTAAATATGTATAAAAAAGTATATACAAAAAACAAATAGAATAATGTAACATCGTATCAAAATAAATACACCGAATTTTAATAAAATAATGTAAATTTGTATGCAAATAAAGATGCAAAATTCCCATAAAATAGCGCATTTCTTATAAAAATATATATACCATAATACACATAAAATATTTAAATTTGCATTGAAATAAATATACAAAATGCACATACAATAAGGTAAATTTGTATTGAAAGAGATATGCAAAAATACATATAAAACAATGTAATTTTGTTTCAAAATATATATACGAATACAAATAAAAAAAACGTAGATTTCTATAAAAATATATATACAAAGTACACATAAAATTAAGTAAATACGTATAAAAAAATGTATACAAAATACACATAAAATAATGTAAATTCGAATTAAAATAAATAAACAAAATACCAATAAAAGAATGTGTATTTGGATAAATATAAATATACAAAATACACATACAAAATAAACATAAAATAAGGTAGAGTTGTAATAAAATATAAGTACAAAATACACATAAAATAATGTAAATTTATATGAAAATATATATACAAATACACATAAAATACCATGAATTTGTATAAAAATATATATTCAAAATAAATATAAAATAATATAAAAGCGTATAAAAATATATATACAAAGTACATATAAAATAATGTAAATTCGTATCAATATAAATCAACAAAACACCAATAAAATAATATATATTTGAATGAAAATAAATTTACAAAATACACATAACATAACTAAAATTTGTATTAAAATATATACAAAAATACATAGAAATAATTTGAGTTTGTATGAAAATAGATATACAAAATACACATACAACTAGGTACATTTCTTTTGAAATGTATATACAAAATACCCATAAAATATTGTAAATTTGTCTCACAATTTATCAACAAATACACATAAAATAACGTAAATTTGTATGAAAAATATATACAAAATACACATAGAATAATGTCAATTCGTATCAAAATGAATGAGCAGAATATCAATAAAATAATGTAATTTTGTATGAAAATAAAGATGCAAAATACCCAAAAAATAAAGCATATGTTTATAAAAATACAGATACAAAAATACACATCGAATAGTTAAATTTGTATTAAAATTAATATACAAAATGCATATATAATAATGTAAATTTGTATTGAAAAAATATGCAACATACACGTTTACTCATACAAATTTATGTTATTTTATTGGTATTTTGTTTATTTATTTTGATACGAATTACATGATTATGTGTGTATTTTGTACATATTTTTTTATACGTATTTACATTATTTAATGTGTATTTTGTTTATATATTTTCATACAAATTTACGTTATTATATGTGTATTTGTATAAATATTTTTATACAAATTTACTTTATTTCATGTATTTTGTATATATATTTCAATTTAAATTTAGCTTATTTTGTGTGTATTTTGTATATATTTTCATACAAATTTAATTACTTTTGTGTATTTTTGTATATAGTTTTATATAAATTTACGTTATTTTATGTGTATTTTGTATAATTATATTTATACAAATACACATTCTTTTATTGGTATTTTGTTTATTTATTTTGATACGAATTTACATTATCTTATGTGTATTTTGTATACATTTTTTTATACGTATTTACTTCATTTTATGTGTATTTTGTATATATATTTTTATAGAAATCTACGTTATTTTATGTGTATTCGTATATATATTTTGAAACAAATTTACATTGTTTTATATGTATTTTCCATATCTATTTCAATACAAATTTACCTTATTGTATGTGTTTTTTGTATATTTATTTTAATACAAATTAAAAATTTTGATGTGTATTTTGGTATATATATTTTTATAAATAAAAAAAATGCGTTATTTTATGGGTATTTTGCTTCTTTATTTTCATACAAATTTACATTATTTTATTAATATTCTGTGTATTTATTTTGATACGATTTTACATTATTCTATTTGTGTTTTGTACATATTTTTTTTATACAAATTTACGTTATTTTAAGTGTATTTGTTTATGTATTTCATTCAAATTTACATTATTTTATGTGTATTTTGTGTATGTATTTCAATACAAATTTACCTAATTTTATGTGTATTTTGTATATTTATTTTCATACAAATTTAAAATATTTTTGTGTATTTTTGTATATAGTTTGATACAAATTTAGGTTATTTTATGTGTATTTTGTATATCTATTTTCATACAAATACACATTCTTTTATTGATATTTTGTTTATTTATTTTGACGCGAATTTACATTATTTAATGTGTATTTTTTATATATATATATATATATATATATATATATATATATATATATATATATATATATATATATATATATATATATATATATATATATATATATATATATATATATATATATATATATATATATATATATATATATTTAAACAAATACACATTCTTTTATTGGTATTTTGTTTATTTATTTTGATACTAATTTACATTCTTTTATGTGTATTTTGTATACATTTTTTATACGTATTTACTTAATTTTATGTGTATTTTGTATATATATTTTTATAGAAATCTACCTTATTTCATGTGTATTCGTATATATATTTTAAAACAAATTTACATTGTTTATATGTATTTTCATATCTATTTTTGTGTATTCTGTATTTATTTTTGTTATACATAGAATAATGTAAAATCGTATCAAAATAAGTACACAGAACATCAATAAAATAATTTATATTTGTATGAAAATAAAGATGCAAAATACCCATAAGATAAAGCATTTTTTTTTAAATACATATACAAAAATACACATAGAATAATTAAATTTGTATTAAAATTAATATACAAAATGCACACATACAAAAAGGTAAATTTGTATTGAAAAAAAAACGCAAAATACAAATAAAACCGTGCTAAATTTGTTTCAAAATATATATACGAATACACATAAAATAACGTAGATTTCAATAGAAATATATATACAAAATACACATGAAATTATGTAAATACGTATAAAAATAAAATATATATATATATATATATATATATATATATATATATATATATATATATATATATATATATATATATATATATATATATATATATATATATATATTTCTAAATACACATTCTTTTATTGGTATTTTGTTTATTTATTTTGATACGAATTTACATTATTTTATGTGTATTTTGTATACATTTTTTTATACGTATTTATTTAATTTTATGTGTATTTGTATGTATATTTTTATAGAAATCTACCTTATTTCATGTGTATTCTTATATATATTTTAAAACAAATTTACATTGTTTATATGTATTTTGCATATCTATTTTTGTGTATTCTGTATTTATTTTTGTTATACATAGAATAATGTAAAATCGTATCAAAATAAGTACACAGAATATCAATAAAATAATTTATATTTGTATGAAAATAAAGATGCAAAATACCCATAAGATAAAGCATTTTTTTTTAAATACATATACAAAAATACACATAGAATAATTAAATTTGTATTAAAATTAATATACAAAATGCACACATACAAAAAGGTAAATTTGTATTGAAAAAAAAACGCAAAATACAAATAAAACAGTGCTAAATTTGTTTCAAAATATATATACGAATACAAATAAAATAACGTAGATCTCAATAGAAATATATATACAAAATACTCATGAAATTATGTAAATACGTATAAAATAAAATATATATTTATATTTATATATATATATATATATATATATATATATATATATATATATATATATATATATATATATATATATATTTATATATATATATATATATATATATATATATATATATATATATATATATATATATATATATATATATATATATATATATATATATATATATATATATATATATATATATATATATATATATATATATATATATATATAAATTTATTATTTTATGTATTTGTTTATATATTTTCATTCAAATTTACATTATTTTATGTGTATTTTGTAAATGTATTTCAACAAATTTACCTAATTTTATGTATTTTTATATTTATTTTCATAGAAATTAAAATTATTTTGTGTATTTTGTATATAGTTTTATATATATATATATATATATATATATATATATATATATATATATATATATATATATATATATATATATATATATATATATATATATATATATATATATATATATATATATATATATATATATATATATATATATATATATATATATATATATATATATATATATATATATATATATATATATATATTTTTTTTTTATACGTGTTTACATCATTTGATGTGTATTTTGTATATATATTTTTATAGAAATCTACGTTGATTTATGAGTATTCGTATATAGATTTTGAAATAGATTTACACTGTTTTATGTGTATTTTGCATATTTTTTCAATACAAATTTACCTTATTGTATAAGCATTTTGTATATGAATTTTAATACAAATTTAATTATGCTATGTGTATTTTTGTATATGTATTTTTTATAAAAATATGCTTTATTTGATGGGTATTTTGCATTTTAATTTTCATACAAATTTACATTATTTTATTTATATTCTGTTTATTTTTTTTTAAACAATTTTACATTATTCTTTGTGTATTTTGTATATCTATTTTTATACGTATTTACTTAATTTTATGTGTATTTTGTATATATATTTTTATAGAAATCTACGTTATTTTATCTGTATTCGTATATATATTTTGAAACAAATTTACATTGTTTTATATGTATTTTTGCATATCTCTTTCAATACAAGTTTACCTTATTGTTTGTGCATTTTGTATATTTATTTCAATACAAATTTAAATATTTTATGTGTATTTTGGTATATATATTTTTAATAAGAAATGCGCTATTTGATGGGTATTTTGCATCTTTCTTTTCATACAAATTTACATTATTTTATTGATATTCTGTGTATTTATATTGATAGGATTTTACATTATTCTATTTCTTTTTTATATATATTTTTTTCTACACATTTACATTATTTAATGTGAATCTTGCATATATATTTTATACAAATTTACGTTATTTTAAGTGTATTTGTTTATATATTTTCATTCAAATTTACATTATTTAATGTGTATTTTGTATATGTATTTCAATACAAATTTACCTAATTTTATGTGTATTTTGTATATTTCTTTTCAAACAAATTTAAATTTTTTTTGTGTATTTTTGTATATAGTTTTATACAAATTTAGGTTATTTTATGTACGCATTTACATTATTTAGTGTGTGTTTTGTATATATATACTTTTTTGCAAATTTACTTTATTTTATGTGCATTTTTGTACATATATTTTTATAGAAATTTGCGTTATTTGTATATGTTTTCTCATACAAATTTACATTATTTTATTGCTATTTTGTTTATTTATTTTGATACGAGTTACATGATTATGTGTGTATTTTGTACATATTTTTTTATACGTATTTACATTACTTAATGTGATTTTGTTTATATATTTTTAAACAAATCTACGTTATTATATGTATTTGTATAAATATTTTGATACAGATTTACATTATTTTGTATTTTGTATGTACATTTCAATTCAAATTTAGCTTATTTTAGCTGTATTTTGTATATATATATTCATACAAATTTAATTACTTCTGTGTATTTTTGTATATAGTTTTATACAAATTTACGATATTTTATGTGTATTTTGTATATTTATATTTATACAAATACACTTTCTTTTACTGGTATTTTGTTTATTTATTTTGATACGATTTTCATGTATATTTTGTATTAATTTTTTTATACGTATTTACTTCATTTTATGCGTATTTTGTATATATTTTTATAGAAATCTACGTTATTTTATGTGTATTCGTATATATATTTTGAAACAAATTTACATTGTTTTATATGTATTTTGCATATCTATTTCAATACAAATTTACCTTATAATATGTGCATTTTTTATATTAATTTTAATACAAATTTTAATATTTTATGTGTATTTTGGTATATATATTTTTATAAAAAAATGCGTTATTTTATGGCTATTTTGCATTTTTATTTTCATACAGATTTACATTATTTTATTAATATTCTGTGTATTTATTGATGATACGATTTCACATTATTCTATTTCTGTTTTGTATATATTTTTTTATACATATTTACATTATTTAATGTGTATTTTGTATATATATTTGATACAAATTTACGTATATGTTTATATATTTTCATTCAAACTTCCATTATTTTATGTGTATTTTGTATATGTATTTCAATACAAATTCACCTAGTTTTATGTGTATTTTGTATATTTATTTTCATACAAATTTAAATTATTTTTGTGTATTTTTGTATATAGTTTTATACAAACTTAGGTTATTTTATGAGTATTTTGTATATCTATTCTCATACAAATACACATTCATTTTTTGATATTTTGTTTATTTATTTTGACGAGAATTTAAATTATTAAATGCGTATTTTGTATATATATATATATATATATATATATATATATATTTATATATATATATATATATATATATATATATATATATATATATATATATATATATATATATATATATATATATATATATATATATATATATATATATCTATATATATATATATATATATATATATATATATATATTTATATATATATATATATATATATTTATATATATATACATATTTTTTTATACGTATTTATATATTTTTTTACATATATTTTTATTTTATGTGTATTCGTATATAGATTTTTAAACAAATTTACACTTTTATGTGCATTTTGTTTATTTTTTCAATACAAATTTACATTATTGTACATGCATTTTGTATATTAATTTTAATACACATTTGAATATTTTATAAAATATATATATTATTCTATGTGTATTTTTGTATCGGCATTTTTAAAAAAATATGCTTTATTTTATGGGTATTTTGCATCTTTATTTTCGTACAAAATTACATTATTTTATTGATATTCTGTGTATTTATTTTGATACGATTTTACATTATTCTATGTATATTTTGTATATCTATTTTATACAAATGTACATTATTTTATGTGAATTTGTTTTCATTTCATATAAATTCACATTATTTTATGTGTTTTTTGTACATGTATTTAAATACAAATTTAACTAATTATATGTGTATTTTGTATATCTATTTTCATACAAATTGAAATTTATTTTTTTGTTTTTTTGTATATATTTTTATTCAAATTTTCGTAATTTTATGTGTATTTTTTATATTTATTTTCCTACAAATATACGTTCTTTTATCGGAATTTTGTTTACTTATTTTGATACGAATTTTTTTTTTTTTGGTGTATTTGATATATATATTTTTATACTTATTTACATAATTTTATATGTATTTTGAATATATATTATCATAGAAATTTACTCTATATGTTTATACAAAAAAATACAAAAATAATTTAAATTTGTATGAAAATAAATATACAAAATACACATAAAATTATGTAAATTTGTATTTAAATACATATACAAAATACACCTAAAATAATGTAAATTTGAATGGAATTATATAAACAAATACACTTAAAATAACGTTAATTTGTATAAAATATATATAAAAAATACACATTAAATAATGAAAATATGTATAAAAAAAATATATAAAACACAAATAGTATAATATAAGATCGTATCAAAATATATACACAGAATATTAATAAAATAATGTACATTTGTGTGAAAACTAAGATGCAAAATACCTATAAAACAACACATTTTTTATAAAATTATATATACCAAAATACACATAAAATATTTGAATTTGTATTAAAATAAATATACAAAATGCAAATACAATAAGGTAAATTTGTATTGAAATAGATATGCAAAATACATATAAAACAATGTAAATTTGTTTCAAAATATATATACGAATACACATAAAATAACGTAGATTTCTATAAATATATATATACAAAATACAAATAAAATTAAGTAAATACGAATCAAAAATGTATACAAAATACACATAAAATAATGTAAAATTGTATCAATATAAATAAAAAAATACCAATAAGAGAGTGTTTATTTGTATAAATATAAATATACAAAATGCACATAAAATAACGTAAATTTGTATAAAACTATATACAAAAATGCACAGAAGTAATTAAATTTGTATGAAAATAGATATACAAAATACACACAAAATAAGCTAAATTTGAATTGAAATGTACATACAAAATACATAAAATAATGTAAATCTGTATCAAAATATTGATACAAATACATATAATAACGTAGATTTGTTTAAAAATATATAAAAAAAATCACATTAAGTAATGTAAATAAGTATAAAAAATATGTACAAAATACACACATAATCATGTGACTCGTATCAAAATAAATAAACAAAATAGCAATAAAATAATGTAAATTTGTATGAGAAAACATATACAAATAACGCAAATTTCTATAAAAATATATGTACAAAAAAAAAGTAAATTCGTTTCAAAATATTTTTAACAAATACACATATAATAACGTAAATTTGTAAAAAAATATATAAACAAAATACACATTAAGTAATGTAAATACGTATAAAAAAATATTTACAAAATACACAAATAATCAAGTCATTCGTATCAAAATAAATAAACAAAAACTAATTAAATAATGTAAATTTGTATGAGAAAACATATACAAAATACACATAAAATAACGTTTTAAGTTTCTATAAAAATATATGGACAAAAATGCACATAAAACTAGTTTGCATAAAAAAATATATACAAAACACACATTAGATAATGTAAATGAATATAAAAATATGTATACAAAATACCTATGAAATAATCTAAATTCGTATCGAGTTAAATTAAGAAAATAACAATAAAACAATGTAATTTTGGATGAAAATATATATAGAAAACACACATAAAATAACCTAAATACAAATACAAATATACACATTAAATAATTTAAAATTGAATGAAAAAAACATACAAAATAATTATAAAGTAAGGTAAATTTGTAATAAAATATATGTAAGAATACACATAAAATAATATCAATTTCTATGAAAATATATATACAAATACACATAAAATAACATGAATTTGTATAAAATTTGTTTCAAAATATATACGAATACACACAATAAAATAACGTAATTTTTTTTGAAAATGTATATATAAAATACATATAAAATAAATTAAATACGTAGAAAAATATATATACAAAATACACATAAAATAATGTAAATTCGTAAAAAAATAAATACACAAAATTCCAATAAAAGAATGTATATTTGAAGGAAAATATATATACAAAAATCAAATAAAATAACTAAAATTTGTATAAAAATATATACAAAAATACACAAAAATAATTTAAATTTGTTTGAAAATAGATATGCAAAATACACATAAAGTTAGGCAAATTTGTATTGAAATACATATACAAAACTTACATAAAATAATGTAAATTTGTAGGAAAATATATAAACAAATACATATAAACTAACGTAAATTTGGATAAAATATATATACAAAATATACATTAAATATTTTAAATATGTATAAAAATATATTATATTATATATATTTTTATTGATATTTGCGTTATTTATGTGTATTTTGTATATATTTTCTCATAGAAATTTACATTATTTTATTGGTATTTTCTCTATTTATTTTGACACGAATTACATGATTATTTGTGTATTTTGTACATTTTTTTATACGTACTTACATTATTTAATGTGTATTTTGTTTATATATTTTTATACAAATTTACGTTATTATATGTGTATTTGTATAAGTATTTTCATACAAATTTACATTATTTTATGTATTTTGTATATATATTTCAATTCAAATTTAGCTTATTTTATGTGTATTTTGTATATCTAGTAATTTAATACAAAATCAAATATTTTATGTTTTTTCGTATATATATTTTTATAAAAAATGCGTTATTTTATGGGTATTTTGCAACTTAATTTTCATACAAATTTACATTATTTTATTAATATTTTCTGTATTTATTTTGATACGATTTTACATTATTTTATTTGTGTTTTGTATATATTTTTTTGTACATATTTACATTATTTAATGTGTTTTTTTTATATATATTTGATATAAATTTACGTTATTTTAAGTCTATATGTTTATATATTTTCATTCAAATTTACATTATTTGATGTGTATTTTGTATATGTATTTCAATACAAATTTACCTAATTTTATATGTTTTTTGAATACTCATTTTCATACAAGTTTAAATTATTTTTGTGTATTTTTGTTTATAGTTTTATACAAATTTAGGTTATTTTATGTGTATTTTGTATATCTATTTTCATACAAATACACATTCTTTTCATGATATTTTGTTTATTTATTTTGACACGAATTAACATTATTTAATGTGTATTTTGTATATATATATATATATATATATATATATTTTTATACGTATTTTCATTATTTTAAGTGTATTTTGTATATATATTTCTATAGAATTCTGCGTTATTTTATGTGTATTCGTATATATATTTTGAAACAAATTTACTTTGTTTTATGTGTATTTTGCATATTTTTTAAATATAAATTTACCTTATTATATGTGCATTTTGTATATTAATTTTGATACAAATTTGATTAATCTATGTGTATTTTTGTATATGTATTTTTATAAAAATATCCTTTATTTTATGGGTATTTTGCATCTTTATTTTCATACAAATTTACATTATTTTATTGATATTCTGTGTATTTATTTTGATATGATTTTACATTATTCTATGTGTATTTTTTATATATATTTTATATAAAATGTATTTGTTTTCATTTCATAGAAATCTACATTATTTTATGTGTTTTTTGTACATGTATTTAAATACAAATTTAACTAGTTATATGTGTATTTTGTATATCTATTTTGTATGTATATTTTCATAGAAATTTACTCTATTTTATGAGTATTCGTATATATATTTTGATACAAATTTACATTATTAATGTGTATTTTGCATATCTATTTCAATACAAATTTACTTTATTGTACGTGCATTTTGTATATTTATTTTAATACAAATTTAATTATTTTATATGTATTTTTGTATACATATTTTTATGCAAATATGCGTTATTATATGGATATTTTGCATCTTTGTTTTCATACAAATTTACATTATTTTATTGATTTTCTCTTTATTTATTTTGAAACGATTTAACATTATTCTATGTGTTTTTTGTATATATTTTTTTATACATATTTACATTATTTAATGTTCATTTTATATATATATTTTATCCAAATTTACATTATTTTATGTGTATTTGTTTATATATTTTCATACATATTTACATTATTTTATGTGTTTTTTGTATATATATTTTTCTACGTATTTAAATTATTTTATATGTATTTTGTATATACATTTTCATAAAAAAAATTACGTTATTTTATTGTGTGTATAAGTATATATTTTTATACAAATTTTATACAAATTCATGTTATTTAAGGTGTATTTGTATATATATATATATATATATATATATATATATATATATATATATATATATATATATATATATATATATATATATATATTTTTTTTTCATACACATTTATATTATTTTATGTGTATTTTTTCATATATTTCATTACAAATTTACCTTATTTTATGTTTATTTTGTATATTTATTTCATTCAATTTTAAATTATTTTATGTGTATATTTGTATTTGTATTTAGGTTATTTTATGTGTATTTTGTATATATATTTTCATCCAAAATTACATTATTTTATTGGTATTTCTTAATTTAATTCGATACGAATTTAGATTATTTCATAGGTATTTTGTATACATATTTTATACTCATTTACATTATCTAATGTATTATTTTTATATATATATATATATATATATATATATATATATATATATATATATATATATATATATATATATATATATATATATATATATATATATATATATATATATATATATATATATATATATATAAATTTATTTAATGTTCATTTTGTACATATATTTTTTTGAAATTTGCGTTATTTTATGTATATAGTTTTATATAAATTTACGTTATTTTATGTGCATTTTGTATATTTATATTTATACAAATACACATTCTTTTATTGGTATATTGTTTATTTACATTTATACGAATTTACATTATTTTATGTGTATTTTGTGTACATTTTTTTTATACGTATTTACTTAATTTTATGTGTATTTTGTATATGTATTTTTATAGAAATCTACGTTATTTTATGTGTATTCGTATATATATTTTTAAACAAATTTACATTATTTTATATTTATTTTGCATATCTATTTCAATACAAATTTTTTATTATTATGTGCATTTTGTATATTTATTTTAATACAAGTTCAAATATTTTGTGTATTTTGGTATCAATAATTTTATAAAAAATGCGTTATTTTATAGGTATTTAGCATCTTAATTTTCATTTTATATGTACTTTGTATATATATTTTTATGCGCTTTTACATTATTTAATATTTATTTTGAATATATATTTTTATACAAATTCATGGTATTTTATGTGTATTTGTATATATATTTTCATATAAATTTACATTATTTTATGTGTATTTTGTGCATATATTTTATTACAAATCTACCTTATTTTATTTGTCTTTTATATGTGTATTTAGTATATTTATATTTATTCAAATACACATTCTTTTATTGGTATTTTGTTTATTTATTTTAACTCGAATTTACATTATTGTATGTGTATTTTGTATACATTTTTTTATACGTATTTACTTAATTTTATGTGTATTTTGTATATATATTTTTATAGAAAACTACGTTCTTTTATTTGTATTCGTATATATATTTTGAAACAAATTTACATTGTTTTATATGTATTTTTGCATATCTCTTTCAATACAAACTTACCTTATTGTATGTGCATTTTATATATTTATTTCAATTCAAATTTAAATATTTTATGTGTATTTTGGTATATATATTTTTATAAGAAATACGCTATTTTATGGGAATTTTGCATCTTTATTTTGATACAAATTTACATTATTTTATTAATATTCGGTGTATTTATTTTGATACGATTTTACATTATTCTATTTGTTTTTGTATATTCTTTTTTATACATATTTACATTATTTAATGTGTATCTTGCATATATATTTTATACAAATTTATTATCTATTATCTATTTTCATACAAATACACATTATTTTCATGATATTTTGTTTATATATTTTGACACGAATTTACATTATTTGATATGTATTTTGTATATTTATTTTTATACGTATTTACATAATTTCACATGTATTTTGTATATATATATATTTCTATAGAAATCAACTTTATTTTATGTGTATTCGTATATATATTTTGAAACAAATTTACATTGTTTTATATGTATTTTTGAATATCTCTTTCAATACAAATTTACCTTACTGTATATGCATTTTGTACATTTATTTCAATACAAATTTAAATATTTTATGTGTATTTTGGTATATATATTTTTATAAAAAATGCGATAATTTTTGGGAATTTTGCATCTTTATTTTCATACAAATTTACATTATTTTATTGATATTCTGTGTATTTATTTTCATACGATTTAACATTATTCTATTTGTGTTTTGCATATATTTTTTTATACACATATACATTATTTAATGTGTATCTTGCATCTTTATTTTATACAAATTTACGTTATTTTAAGTGTATTTGTTTATATATTTTCATTCAAATTTACATTATTTGATGTGTATTTGTATATGTATTTCAATACAAATTTACCTAATTTTATGTGTATTTTGTATATTTCTTTTCAAACAAATTTAAATTATTTTTGTGTATTTTTGTATATAGTTTTATACAAATTTAGGTTATTTTATGTATGCATTTACATTATTTAGTGTGTGTTTTGTATATATATTTTTATGCAAATTTACTTCATTTTATGTGCATTTTTGTACATATATTTTTATAGAAATCTGCGTTATTTGTATATGTTTTCTCATACAAATTTACATTATTTTATTGTTATTTTGTTTATTTATTTTGATACCAATTTTATGATTATATGTGTATTTTGTACATATTTTTTAAATGTATTTACATTACTTAATGTGTATTTTGTTTATATATTTTTAAACAAATCTACGTTATTATATGTATTTCTATAAATATTTTGATACAGATTTACATTATTTTATGTATTTTGTATGTACATTTCAATTCAAATTTAACTTATTTTAGCTGTATTTTGTATATATATTTTCATACAAATTTAATAACTTCTGTGTATTTTTGTATATAGTTTTATACAAATTAACGATATTTTATGTGTATTTTGTATATTTATATTTATACAAATACACTTTCTTTTACAGGTATTTTGTTTAATTATTTAGATACGATTTTTGTTTATTTTGTATTCATTTTTTTATACGTATTTACTTAATTTTATGTGTATTTTGTATATATTTTTATAGAAATCAACGTTATTTTATGTGTATTCGTATATATATTTTGAAACAAATTTACATTGTTTTATATGTATTTTGCATATCTATTTCAATACAAATTTACCTTACAGTATGTGCATTTTTTATATTTATTTTAATACAAATTTTAATATTTTATGTGTATTTCGGTATATATATTTTTATAAAAAATACGTTATTTTATGGTATTTTGCATCTTTATTTTCATACAAATTTACATTATTTTATTAATATTCTGTGTATTTATTTTGATACGATTTTACATTATTCTAATTGTGTTTTGTATATATTTTTTTATACATATTTACATTATTTAATTAGTATTTTGTATATATATTTGATACAAATTTACGTTATTTTAAGTGTATATGTTTATATATTTTCATTCAAACTTCCATTATTTTATGTGTATTTTGTATATGTATTTCAATACAAATTTACCTAATTTTATGTGTATTTTGTATATTATTTTCATACAAATTAAAAATATTTTTGTGTATTTTTGTATATAGTTTTATACAAACTTAGGTTATTTTATGAGTATTTTGTATATCTATTTTCATACAAATACACATTCTTTTATTGATATTTTGTTTATTTATTTTGACGAGAATTTAAATTATTTAATGTGTATTTTGTATATATATTTTTATACGTATTTACATCATTTCATGTGTATTTTGTATATATATTTCTATATAAATCTACGTTATATTATGTGTATTCGTATATAGATTTTTAAACAAATTTACACTTTTATGTGTATTTTGCATATTTTTTCAATACAAATTTACCTTATTGTATATGCATTTTGTATATTAATTTTAATACAAATTTAAATATTCTATGTGTATTTTTGTATATGTATTTTTATGAAAAAATGCTTTATTTTATGGGTATTTTGCATATTTATTTTCATACAAATTTACGTTATTTTATTGATATTCTGCTCATTCATTTTGATACGATTTGACATTATTCTATGTGTATTTTATATATATTTATCATACAAATTTACGTTATTTTATGTGTTTTTATTTATATATTTTGACAAATTTACAATATTTTATGGGTATTTTGTATATATATTTCAAAAGAAATTTACATAGTTTTATGTGTATTTTGAATATCTATTTTCATACAAACTCAAATTATTTTTATGTATTTTTGTATATATTTCAATACAAATTTTAGTTATGTTATATTTATTTTGTAAATCTATTTTCATTCAAATATATATTATTTTATTGGTATTTTGTTGATTTATATTGATACGAGTTAACATTATTTTATATGTACTTTTTATATATATTTTTATACGCATTTACATTATTTAATATTTATTTTCAATATATAAATTTAAACAAATTCATGGTATTTTATGTGTATTTGTATATATAAATTCATATAAATTTACATTATTTTATGTGTGTTTTGTACATATATTTCATTACAAATTTACCTTATTTTATGTTTATTCTGTATGTGTATTTTGTACATTTATATTTCTACAAATACACATTCTTTTATTGATATTTTGTTTATTTATTTTGTTTCGAATTTATATTATTTTATGTGTATTTTGTTTACATTTTTTTTACGTATTTACCTAATTTTATGTGTATTTTGTATATATATATTTTTATAGAAATCTACGCTATTTTATGTGTATTCGTATATATATTTTGAAACAAATTTACATTGTTTTATATGTATTTTTGCATATCTCTTTCAATAGAAGTTTACCTTATTGTATGTGCATTTTGTATATTTATTTCAATACAAATTTAAATATTTTATGTGTATTTTGGTATATATATTTTTATAAGAAATGCGCTATTTGATGGGAATTTTGCATCTTTATTTTCATACAAATTTACATTATTTTATTAATATTCGGTGTATTTATTTTCATACGATTTCACATTATTCTATTTGTTTTTTGTATATATATTTTTTTATACATATTTACATTATTTAATGTGTATCTTGCATATATATTTCATACAAATTTATTATCTATTATTTATTCTCATACAAATACACATTCTTTTCATGATATTTTGTTTATTTATTTTAACACGAGTTTACCAAGATATGTATTTTGTATATATATTTTTATACGTATTTACATAATTTCATATGTATTTTGTATATATATTTCAATAGAAATCTACATTATTTTATGTGTATTCGTATATATATTTTGAAAAAAATTTACTTTGTTTGATATGTATTTTTGAATATCTCTTTCAATACATATTTACCTTACTGTATATGCATTTTGTATATTTATTTCAATAAAAATTTAAATATTTTATGTGTATTTTTATATATTTATTTTTATAAAAAATGCGCTATTTTATGGGAATTTTGTATCTTTCTTTTCATACAAATTTACATTATTTTATTGATATTCTGTGTATTTATATTGATAGGATTTTACTTTATTCTATGTCTTTTTTGTATATATTTTTTTATACATATTTACATTATTTAATGTGTATTTCCATATATATTTTATACAAATTCACGTTATTTTAAGTGTATTTGTTTATATAATGTCATTCAAATTTACATTATTTTATGTGTATTTTGTATATATATTTCAATACAAATTTACCTAATTTTATGTGTATTTTGCATATTTCTTTTCATACAAATTTTAAATATTTTTGTGTGTTTTTGTATATAGTTTTATACAAATTTAGGTTATTTTATGTACGCATTTACATTATTTAATGTGTGTTTTGTATATGTATTTTTATGCAAATTTACTTTATTTTATGTGCATTTTTGTACATATATTTTTTTTAGAAATTTGCGTTATTTAATATGTATTTGTATATGTTTTCTCATACAAATTTACATTATTTTATTGCTATTTTGTTTATTTATTTTGATACGAATGAAAATAGATATACCAAATATACATAAAATAAACTAAATTTGTATTGAAATATATATACAAAATACATAAAAATGTAAATTTGTATCAAAATATTTTAACAGAAGCGCATAAAATAACGTAAATTTGTTTTAGAATATACAAAATACACATTAAATAATATAAATATGTATAAAAAAAATATATACAAAAACAAATAGAATAATGTAAAATCGTATCAAAATAAATATACAGAATATTAATAAAACAATGTAAATTTGTATGAAAATAAAGATGCAAAATACCCATTAAATAACGCATTTTTATAAAATATATATACCAAAATACACATGAAAAATGAGTTTGTATTAAAATAAATATACAAAATACATACAATAAGGTAAATCTGTATTGAAATATATATGCAAAATACATATAAAACAATGTAAATTTGTTTCAAATATATATACGAATACATAAAATAACGTAGATTTGTATAAAATATATATACAAAATACATAAATGAAGTAAATACGTATAAGAAAATGTATACAAAATACACATAAAATAATATAAATTCGTATCAAAATAAATAAACAAAATACCAATAAAAGAATGTGTATTTGTATAAATATAAATATACAAAATACACATAAAATAACGTAAATTTGTATAAAACTATATACAAAAAAACACAGAAGTAATTAAATTCGTATGAAAATAAACATACAAAATACAGATAAAATAAGCTAAATTTGAATTGAAATGTATATATAAAATACAATATTTTATGTGTATGTTTGTATTTGTATTTAGGTTATTTTAAGTGTATTTTGTATATATATTTTCATCCAAAATTACATTATTTTATTGGTATTTTCTTAATTTAATTCGATACGAGTTTAGATTATTTCATAGGTATTTTCTATACATATTTTTATACTCATTTACATTATCTAATGTGTGTTTTGTATATATATTTTTATGCAAATTTATTTTATGTTCATATTTGTGCATATATTTTATAGAAATTTGCGTTATTTTATGTATATAGTTTTATATAAATTTACGTTATTTTATGTGCATTTTGTATATTTATATTTATACAAATACACATTCTTTTATTTGTATATTGTTTATTTACATTTAAACGAATTTACATTAGTTTATGTGTATTTTGTATACATTTTTTTATACGTTTTTACTTAATTTTATGTGTATTTTGTGTATGTATTTTTATAGAAATCTACGTTATTTTATGTGTATTCGTATATATATTTTGAAACAAATTTACATTATTTTTATATGTATTTCGCATATCTATTTCAATACAAATTTACCTTATTGTATGTGCATTTTGTATATTTATTTTAATACAAATTGAAGTATTTTATGTGTATTTTGGTATCAATAATTTTATAAAAAATGCGTTATTTTATAGGTATTTTGCATCTTAATTTTCATACAAATTTGCATTATTTTATTAATATTCTGTGTATATATTTTGATACGATTCTACATTATTCTATTTGTGTTTTGTATATATTTTTTTATACATATTTACATTATTTAATGTGTATTTTGTACATATATTTCATACAAATTTACGTTATTATATGTGTATTTGTTTATATATTTCTTTCAAATTTACATTATTTTATGTGTATTTTGTATATGTATTTCAATACAAATTAACCAAATTTTATCTATTTTCATACAAATTGAAATTATTTTTGTTTATTTTTTTATATATTTTCATACAAATTTTCGTTTTTTTATGTGTATTTCGTATATTTATTTTTTCTACAAATATACGTTCTTTTATCTGAATTTTGTTTATTGAATTTGAAACGAATTTACCTTATTTTGTATATCTATTTTCATACAAATTAAAATACTTCTGTGTATTTTTGTACACAGTTTTATATAAATTTACGTTATTTTATGTGTATTTTGTATATTTATATTTATACAAATACACATTCTTTTATTGGTATTTTGTATATTTATTTTGATGCGAATTTAAATTATTTTATGTGTATTTTGTATACATTTTTTTATACGTATTTACTTCATTTTATGTGTATTTTGTATATATATTTTTATAGAAATCTACGATATTTTATGTGTATTCGTATATATATTTTGAAACAAATTTACATTGTTTTATATGTATTTTGCATATCTATTTCAATAGAAATTTACCTTATTGTATGTGTTTTTTGTATATTTATTTTAATACAAATTAAATTTTTTGATGTGTATTTTGGTATATATATTTTTATAAATAAAAAAATGCGTTATTTTATGGGTATTTTGCTTCTTTATTTTCATACAAATTTACATTATTTTATTAATATTCTGTGTATTTATTTTGATACGATTTTACATTATTCTGTTTGTGTTTTGTACATATTTTTTTATACAAATTTACGTTATTTTAAGTGTATTTGTTTATGTATTTTCATTCAAATTTACATTATTTTATGTGTATTTTGTGTATGTATTTCAATACAAATTTACCTAATTTTATGTGTATTTTGTATATTTATTTTCATACAAATTAAAAATATTTTTGTGTATTTTTCTATATAGTTTGATACAAATTTAAGTTATTTTATGTGTATTTTGTATATCTATTTTCATACAAATACACATTCTTTTATTGGTATTTTGTTTATTTATTTTGACGCGAATTTACATTATTTAATGTGTATTTTGTATATATTTTTTTATACGTATTTACATCATTTCGTGTGTATTTTGTATAGTTTTAAACAAATTTATATTATTTAAAGTGTATTTTGTATATATATATTTACACAAATACACATTCTTTTATTGGTATTTTGTTTATTTATTTTGATACTAATTTACATTATTTAATGTGTATTTTGTATACATTTTTTATACGTATTTACTTAATTTTATGTGTATTTTGTATATATATTTTTATAGAAATCTACCTTATTTCATGTGTATTCGTATATATATTTTGAAACAAATTTACATTGTTTACATGTATTTAGCATATCTATTTTTGTGTATTCTGTATTTATTTTTGTTATACATAGAATAATGTAAAATCGTATCAAAATAAGTACACAGAATATCAATAAAATAATTTAAAGTTGAATGAATATAAAGATGCAAAATACCCATAAGATAAAGCATATTTTTTTCTAAAAATACATATACAAAAATACACATAGAATAATTAAATTTGTATTAAAATTAATATACAAAATGCACACAGACAAAAAGGTAAATTTGTATTGAAAAAAAACGCAAAATACAAATAAAACTGTGTAAATTTGTTTCAAAATATATATACGAATACACATAAAATAACGTAGATTTCTATAGAAATATATATACAAAATACACATGAAATTATGTAAATACGTATCAAAAATATATATATATATAAATTACATATTAAGTAAAGTAAATTCGTGTCAAAATAAATAAACAAAATATCATGAAAAGAATGTGTATTTGTATGAAAATAAATAATAGATAATAGATTTGTATGAAATATATATGCATGATACACATTAAATAATGTAAATATGTATAAAAAAATATATATACAAAAAACAAATAGAATAATGTAAAATCGTATCAAAATAAATACACCGAATATTATTAAAATAATGTAAATTTGTATGAAAACAAAGATTCAAAATTTCCATCAAATAGCGCATTTCTTATAAAAATATATATATCAAAATACACATAAAATACTTAAATTTGTATTGAAATAAATATACAAAATGCACATACAATAAGGTAAACTTGTATTGAAAGAGATATGCAAAAATACATATAAAACAATGTAAATTTGTTTCAAAATATATATACGAATACACATAAAATAACGTAGATTTCTATAAAAATATATATACAAAATACACATAAAATTAGGTAAATACGTATAAAAAAATGTAAACAAAATACACATAAAATAATATAAATTCGAAACAAAATAAATAAACAAAATACCAATAAAAGAATGTGTATTTGTTCTGTGTATTTTTTTATATAGTTTTATACAAATGAACGATATTTTATGTGTATTTTGTATATTTATATTTATACAAATACACATTCTTTTACTGGTATTTTGTTTATTTATTTTGATACGATTTTTATGTGTATTTTGTATTCATTTTTTTATACGTATTTACTTCATTTTATGTGTATTTTGTATATATTTTTATAGAAATCAACGTTATTTTATATGTATTCGTATATATATTTTGAAACAAATTTACTTTGTTTTATATGTATTTTGCATATCTATTTCAATACAAATTTAGGTTACAGTATGTGCATTTTTTATATTTATTTTAATACAAATTTTAATATTTTATGTGTATTTTGGTATATATATTTTTATAAAAAATGCGTTATTTTATGGCTATTTTGCATCTTTATTTTCATACAAATTTACATTATTTAATTAATATTCTGTGTATTTATTTTGATACGATTTTACATTAATCTATTTGTGTTTTGTATATATTTTTTTTATACATATTTACATTATTTAATTAGTATTTTGTATATATATTTGATACAAATTTACGTTATTTTAAGTGTATATGTTTATATATTTTCATTCAAATTTCCACTATTTTATGTGTATTTTGTATATGTATTTCAATACAAATTTACCTAATTTTATGTGTATTTTGTATATTTATTTTCATACAAATTTAAATTATTTTTCTGTATTTTTGTATGTAGTTTTATAAAAACTTTGGTTATTTTATGAGTATTTTGTATATCTATTTTCATACAAATACACATTCTTTTATTGATATTTTGTTTATTTATTTTGACGAGAATTTAAATTATTTAATGTGTATTTTGTATATATAATTTTATACGTATTTACATAATTTCATGTGTATTTTGTATATATATTTCTATAGAAATCTACGTTATATTATGTGTATTCGTATATAGATTTTAAAACAAATTTACACTTTTATGTGTATTTTGCATATTTTTTCAATACAAATTTACGTTATTGTATATGCATTTTGTATATTGATTTTAATACAAATTTAATTATTCTATGTGTATTTTTGTATATGTATTTTTATAAAAATATGCTTTATTTTATGGGTATTTTGCATCTTTATTTTCATAAAAATTTACGTAATTTTTTTTAAATTTCTGCTCATTCATTTTGATACGACTTGACATTATTTTATGTGTATTTTGTATATATTTTTCATTCAAATTTACGTTATTTTATGTGTATTTGTTTATATATTTTGACACAAATTTACAATATTTTATGGGTATTTTGTATATATATTTCAAAAGAAATTTATCTAGTTTTATGGGTATTTTGAATATATATTTTCATACAAACTCAAATTATTTATATGTATTTTTGTATATATTTCAATACAAATTTTAGTTATGTTATGTGTATTTTGTAAATCTATTTTCATTCAAATATATATTATTTTATTGGTATTTTGTTGATTTATATTGATACCAATTTACATTATTTTATATGTACTTTTTATATATATTTTTATACGCCTTTACATTATTTAATATTTATTTTGAATATATAATTTTATACAAATTCATGGTATTTTATGTGTATTCGTATATATATTTACATATAAATTTACATTATTTTATGTGTATTTTGTACATTTATATTTATACACGTTTACTCATACAAATTTATATTACTTTATTGGTATTTTGTTTATTTATTTTGATACGAATTACAAAATTATATGTGTATTTTTTACACATTTTTTTATACGTATTTACATTATTTAATGTGTATTTTGTTTATATATTTTCATACAAATTTACGTTATTATATGTGTATTTGTATAAATATTTTGATACAAATTTACTTTATTTCATGTATTTTATATATATATTTCAATTCAAATTTAGCTTATTTTGTGTGTATTTTGTATATATTTTCATACAAATTTAATTACTTCTGTGTATTTTTGTATATAGTTTTATATAAATTTACGTTATTTTATGTGTATTTTGTATATTTATATTTATACAAATACACATTCTTTTATTGGTATTTTGTTTATTTATTTTGATACGAATTTACATTATTTTATGTGTATTTTGTATACATTTTTTTATACGTATTTAGTTTATTTTATGTGTATTTGGTATATATATTTTTATAGAAATCTACGTTATTTTATGTGTATTCGTATACATATTTTGAAACAAATTTACATTGCTTTATATGTATCTTGCATATCTATTTCAATACATATTTACCTTATTGTACATATAAAACAATGTAAATTTGTTTCAAAATATATGTACGAATACACATAAAATAACGTAGATTTCTATAAAAATATATATACAAAATACACATAAAATTAAGTAAATACGTATAAAAAAATGTAAACAAAATACACATAAAATAATGTAAATTCGAAACAAAATAAATAAACAAAATACCAATATAGAATGTGTATTTGTATAAATATAAATGTACAAAATACACATACAAAATAAACATAAAATAAGGTAAATTTGTAATGAAATATATGTACAAAATACACATAAAATAATGTAAATTTATATGAAAATATATAAACAAATACACATAAAATACCATGAATTTGTATAAAATTATAGATTCAAAATAAATATTAAATAATGTAAATGCGTATAAAAATATATATACAAAGTACATATACAATAATATAAATTCGTATCAATATAAATCAACAAAATACCAATAAAATAATATATATTTGAATGAAAATAGATTTACAAAATACACATAACCTAACTAAAATTTGCATTGAAATATATACAAAATATATAAAAATAATTTGAGTTTGTATGAAAATAGATATTAAAAATACACATAAAACTACGTAAATTTCTTTTGAAATATATATACAAAATACGCATAAAATATTGTAAATTTGTGTCAAAATATATAAACAAATACACATAAAATAACGTAAACTTGTATGAAAAATATATACAAAATACACTTTAATACAAGTTCAAATATTTTATGTATATTTTGGTATCAATAATTTTATAAAAAATGCGTTATTTTATAGGTATTTTGCATCTTAATTTTCATACAAATTTACATTATTTTATTAATATTCTGTGTATATATTTTGATACGATTTTACATTATTCTATTTGTGTTTTGTATATATTTTTTTATACATATTTACATTATTTAATGTGTATTTTGTATATATATTTCATACAAATTTACGTTATTATATGTGTATTTGTTTATATATTTTCTTGCAAATTTACATTATTTTAAGTGTATTTTGTATATGTATTTCAATACAAATTAACCTAATATTATGTGTATTTTGTATATTTCTTTTCAGACAAATTTAAATTATTATTGTGTATTTTTGTATATAGTTTTATACAAATTTAGGTTATTTTATGTACGCATTTCCATTATTTAATGTGTGTTTTGTATATATATTTTTATGCAAATTTACTTTATTTTATGTGCATTTTTGTACTTTTTTTTTTAGAAATTTGCGTTATTTAATGTGTATTTATATATGTTTTCTCATACAAATTTACATTAGTTTATTGCTATTTTGTTTATTTATTTTGATACGAATGAAAATAGATATACAAAATATACATAAAATAAACTAAATTTTAACAGATGCGCATAAAATAACGTAAATTTGTTTTAAAATATACAAAATACACATTAAATAATGTAAATATGTATAAAAAAAATATATACAAAAACAAATAGAATAATGTAAAATCGTATCAAAATAAATACACAGAATATTAATAAAACAATGTAAATTTGTATGAAAATAAAGATGCAAAATACCCATTCAATAACGCATTTTTTATAAAAATATATATACCAAAATACACATGAAAAAATGAATTTGTATTAAAATAAATATACAAAATACACATACAATAAGGTAAATCTGTATTGAAATAGATATGCAAAATACATATAAAACAATGTAAATTTGTTTCAAAATATATATACGAATACACATAAAATAACGTAGATTTGTATAAAAATATATATACAAAATACATATAAAATGAAGTAAATACGTATAAGAAAATGTATACAAAATACACATAAAATAATGTAAATTCGTATCAAAATAAATAAACAAAATACCAATAAAAGAATGTGTATTTGTATAAATATAAATATACAAAATACACATAAAATAACGTAAATTTGGATAAAACTATATACAAAAATACACAGAAGTAATTAAATTCGTATGAAAATAGATATACAAAATACAGATAAAATAAGCTAAATTTGAATTGAAATGTATATACAAAATACATAAAATAATGTAAATTTGCATCAAAATATTTATAAAAATACATATAATAACGTAAATTTGTTTAAAAATATATAAACAAAATACACATTAAGTAATGAAAATACGTATAAAAAATATGTACAAAATACACATATAGTCATGTAATTCGTATCAAACTAAATAAACTAAATATCAATAAAATAATGTAAATTTGTAAGAGAAAACATATACAAATACATATAAAATAACGCTAATTTCCATGAAAACATATGTCCAAAAATGAACGTAAAATAAAGTAACTTTGGATAAAAATATATATACAAAACACACATTAAATAATGTAAATGCGTACATAAAATAACCTAAATTTGTATAAAACTATATACAAAAATACACAAAAATAATTTAAATTTGTATGAAAAGAAATATACAAAATACACATAAAATTAGGTTAATTTGTATTGAAATACATATACAAAATACACATAAAATAATGTAAATTTGAAAGAAAATATATAAACAAATACACATATAATAACGTAAATTTGTATGAAATATATATTCAAAATACACATTAAATAATGTATATATGTATAAAAAAAATATTCACAGAACACAAATAGAATAATGTAAAATCGTATCAAAATATATACACAGAATATTAATAAAATAATGTAAATTTGTATGAAAATTAAGATGCAAAAAACCTATAAAATAACGCATTTTTTTATAAAATTATTGATACCAAAATACACATAAAATATTTGAATTTGTATTAAAATAAATATACAAAATGCACATACAATAAGGTAAATTTGTATTGAAATAGATATGCAAAATACATATAAAATAATGTAAATTTGTTTCAAAATATATATACGAATACACATAAAATAACGTAGATTTCTATAAAATACATATACAAAATACACATAATATTAAGTAAATACGTATAAAAAAATGTATACAAAATACACATAAAATAATGTTAATTCGTATAAATGTAAATAAACAATATACCAATAAAAGAATGTGTATTTGTTTAAATATAAATATACAAAATGCACATAAAATAACTTAAATTTATGTAAAACTATATACATAAAATAACGCAAATTTCTATAAAAATATATGTAGAAAAATGAACATAAAATAAATTTGCATAAAAATATATATGCAAAACACACTTTAGATAATGTAAATGAGTATGAAAATATGTATACAACATACCTATGAAATAATCTAAACTCGTATTGAATTAAATTAAGAAAATATCAATAAAATAATGTAATTTTGGATGAAAATATATATACAAAATACACATAAAATAATTTAAAATTGAATGAAATAAATATACAAAATAAACATAAAATACGGTAACTTTGTAATGAAATATATTAAAAAATACACATAAAATAATAAAAGTTTGTATAAAAATATATATACAAATACACATTAAATAACATGAATTTGTATAAAATTTGTATCAAAATATATATTTATACACACAATAAAATATCGTAATTTTTTTATGAAAATGTATATACAAAATACACATAAAATAATTTAAATACGTAGAAAAATATATATACAAAAAACACATAAAATAATGTAAATTTGGATAATATATATATACAAAATGAACATTAAATAATGTAAATATTAAAAAAAAATATATATACAAAAAACACATAGAATAATGTTAAATCGTATCAAAATAAATAAAGAGAATATCAATAAAATAATGTAAATTTGTATGAAAATAAAGATGCAAAATATCCATATAATAACGCATATTTGCATAAAAATATATATACAAAAATACATATAAAATAATTAAATTTGTATTAAAATAAATATACAAAATGCACGTACTATAAAGTAAATTTGTATTGAAATAGATATGCAAAATACACATTAAAAATGTAAATTTGTATCAAAATATATATACGAATACTCATAAAATAGAGTAAATTTCTATGAAAATATACATACAAAATAGATATACAAAATACACATATAACTAGTTAAATTTGTATTTAAATACATGTACAAAAAACACATAAAATAATGTAGATTTGTATGAAATGAAAACAAATACATTTTATATAAAATATATATACAAAATACACATAGAATAATGTAAAATCATATCAAAATAAATACACAGAATATCAATAAAATAATGTAAATTTGTATGAAAATAAAGATGCAAAATACCCAAAAAATAAAGCATATTTTTATAAAAACACATATACAAAAATACACATAGATTAGTCAAATTTGTATTAAAATTAATATACAAAATGCACATACAATAAGGTAAATTTGTAAAATATGCAAAATACACATAAAACAATGTAAATTTGTTTCAAAATATATATACGAATACACATAAAATAACGCAGATTTCTATAGAAATATATATACAAAATACACTTGAAATAATGTAAATACGTATAAAAATATATATACAAAATACACATTAAATAATGTTAATTCGTGTTAAAATAAATAAACAAAATATCATGAAAAGAATGTGTATTTATATGAAAATAGATATACAAAATACAGATAAAATAACCGAAATTTGTATAAAACTATATACAAAATACACACAAATAATTTAAACTTGTATGAAACTATATATACAAAAAACATATCAAATTAGGAAAATATGGATTGAAATACATATACAAAATACACATAAAATAATGTAAATTTGAATGAAAATATATAAACATATAGACTTAAAATAACGTAAATTTGTATCAAATATATATACAAAAAACACATTAAATAATGTAAATATGTATAAAAAAATATATACAAAACACAAATAAATAATGTAAAATCGTATCAAAATAAATACAGAAAATATTAATAAAATAATGTAAATTTGGAAGAAAATTAAGATGCAAAATACATATAAAATAACGCATTTTTTATAAAAATATATATACGAAAAAACATAAAATATTTGATTTTGTATTGAAATAAATAGATATACAAAATACACATAAAATAAGCTAGACTTGAATTGAAATATATACAAAATACATAAAATAATGTAAATTTGTATCAAAATACTTATATAAATACATATATAATAACGTAAATTTGTATAAAAATATATAAACAAAATACACATTAAATAATGTAAATACGTATAAAAAAAATGTACAAAATACACAAATAATCATGTAATTCGTATCAAAATAAATAGACAAAATACCAATAAAATAATGTAAATTTCTATGAGAAAACATATACAAAATACACATAAATAACGCAAATATCAATAAAAATATTTATAATATAATATATTTTTATACATATTTCAAATATTTAATGTATATTTTGTATATATATTTTATCCAAAAATACGTTATTTTATATGTAATTGTTTATATATTTTAATACAAATTTGCATTATTTTATGTGAGTTTTGTATATGTATTTCAATACAAATTTGCCTAACTTTATGTAATTAGCAAATCTATTTACAAACAAATTTAAATTATATATGTGTATTTTTCTATATATTATTATACAAATTTAAGTAATAATCTTTGTTTTTTGTATATATATTTTCCTAAAAATATACAGTATTTTATTGGAATTTTGTATTTAATTTTTACAATTTACATTATTTTATGTGTATTTTATATATATATTTTTCTACGTATTTAAATTATTTTATGTGTATTTTATATATACATTTTCATAAAAATTTACGTTATTTTATTGTGTGTATTCGTATATATTTTGAAACAAATTTTATACAAATTCATGTTATTTTATGTGTATTTATATATATATATTTTCATAAAAATTTATATTATTTTATTACAAATTTACCTTATTTTATGTTTATTTTGTATATTTATTTCATTCAATTTTAAATTATTTAATGTGTATATTTGTATTTGTATTTAGGTTATTTTATGTGTGTTTTCTATATATATTTTCATCCAAAATTACATTATTTTATTGTTATTTTCTTAATTTAACTCGATACGAACTTAGATTATTTCATAGATATTTTGTATAGAAATTTTTATACTCATTTTCATTATCTAATGTGTGTTTTGTATATATTTTTTATGCAAACTAATTTTATGTGCATTTTTGTACATATATTTTTATAGAAACTTAAAACGTTATTTAAGTGTATTTTGTATATGTTTTCTCATACAAATTTACATTATTTAATTTGTTTTTTGTTTATTTATTTTGATACGAATGACTTGATTATTTATGTATTTTGTAAATATTTTTTTATACGTATTTACATTACTTAATGTGTATTTTGTTTATATATTTTTTTACGAATTTACGTTATTATATGTGTATTTGTTAAAAATATTTTGAAACGAACTTACTTTATTTTATGTCTTTTGTATATATATTTCAATTCAAATTTAGCTTATTTTGTGAGTATTTTGTATATCTATTTTCATACAAATTCATTTACTTCTGTGTATTTTTGTATATAGTTTTATACAAATTTACGTTATTTCATGTGCATTTTGTATATTTATATTTATACAAATACACACTCTCTTATTGGTATTTTGTTTATTTATCTTTATACGAATTTACATTATATTATGTGTATTTTGTATACATTTTTGATTCGTATTTACCTAATTTTATTTGTATTTTGTATACATATATTTATAGAACTCTACGTTATTTTATGTGTATTCGTATATATATTTTGAAACAAATTTACATTGTTTTATATGTTTTTTGCATATCTATTTCAATACAAATTTATCTTATTGTATATGCATTTTGTATATTTATTTTAATACAAATTCAAATATTTTATGTGTATTTTGGTATATATTATTTTAAAAAAGTGCGTTATTTTATAGGTATTTTGCACCTTTGTTTTCATACAAATGTACATTATTTTATTAATATTCTGTGTATATATTTTGATACGACTTTATATTATACTATTTGTGTTTTGTATATATTTTTGTATACATATTTTCATTATTTAATGTGTATTTTTTATATATATTTTATACAAATTAACGTTATTTTAAGTGTATTCGTTTATATAATTTCATTCAAATTTACATTATTTTAAGTGTTTTTTGTATATGTATTTCAATACAAATTTACCTAATTTTATGTGTATTTTGTATATTTATTTTCATACAAATTTAAATTATTTTTGTGTTTTTTGTATAAACATATAGAGTAAATTTCTATGAAATATATATTCAAAATACATCTAAATTATGTAAATAAGTATAAAAATATATATATCAAATAAACCTAAAAAAATGAAAATTCGTATCAAAATAAATAAACAAAATTCCGATAAAAGAACGTATATTTGTAGGAAAATAAATATACAAAATACACATAAAATTACGAAAATTTGAATAAAAATATATGCAAAAAAACAAAAAAATAAATTTCAGTTTGTATGAAAATAGATATACAAAATACACATATAATTAGTTAAATTTGTATTTAAATACATGTACAAAATACACATAAAATAATGTAAATTTGTATGAAATGAAAACAAATTCACATAAAATAACGTACATTTGTGTAAAATAGATATACAAAATATACATAGAATAATGTAAAATCGTATCAAAATAAATACTCAGAATATCAATAAAATAATGTTATTTTGTATGAAAATAAAGATGCAAAATACACATAAAATAAAGCATATTTTTAAAAAAATACATATACAAAAATACACATAGAATAATTAAATTTGTATTAAAATTAATATTCAAAATGCACGTACAATAAGGTAGATTTGTATTGAAAAAATATACAAAATGCACATAAAAGTGTAAATTTGTTTAAAAATCTATATACGAATACACATAAAATAACATAGATTTCTATAGAAATATATATACAAAATACACATGAAATGACGTAAATACGTATAAAAATATATATGTACAAAACATACATTAAATAATTTAAATTCTCGTCAAAATAAATAAACAAAATATCAATAAAAGAATGTGTATTTGTATGAAAATAGATATACAAAATACTCATAAAATAACCTAAGTTTGTATAAAACTATATACGAAAATACACAAAAATAATTTAAATTTGTATAAAAATAAATATACAAAATACACATAAAATTAGGTAAATTTGTATTGAAATACATACACAAAATACACATAAAATAATGGAAATTTGAATGAAAATATATAAACATAAACACTTAAAATAACGTAAATTTGTATCAAATATATATACAAAATATACATTAAATAATAAAAAATATATACAAAACACAAATAGAATAATGTAAAATCGTATCAAAAATAAATACACAGAATATTAATAAAATAATATAAATTTGTATGAAAATAAAGATGCAAAATAGCCATAAAATAACGCATTTTTTATAAAAATATATTTACCAAAATACACATAAAATATTAAAAATTTTATTAAAATAAATAAAAAAATGCACATACTATAAGGTAAATTTTTATTGAAATAGATATGCAAAATACATATAAAACAATGTAAATTTGTTTTAAAATATATATACGAATACACATAAAATAACGTATATTTCTATAAAAATATATACAAAATACACATAAAATGAAGTAAATACGTATAAAAAAATGAATACAAAATACACATAAAAATCGTATCAAAATAAATAAACAAAATACCAGTAAAAGAATGTGTATTTGTATAAATATAAATATACAAAATACACTTAAAATATCGTAAATTTGTATAAAACTATATACAAAAATACACAGAAATAATTAACTTTGTATGAAAATATATATACAAAATACAGCTAAAATAAGCTAAATTTGAATTGAAATGTACATACAAAATACATAAAATAATGTAAATCTGCATCAAAATATTTATACAAATACATATAATAACGTAGATTTGTTTAAAAATATATAAACAAAATACATATTAAGTAATGTAAATACGTATAAAAAATATGTACAAAATACACATATAGTCATGTAATTCGTATCAAACTAAATAAACTAAATATCAATAAAATAATGTAAATTTGTATGAGAAAACATATACAAATACATATAAAATAACGCTAATTTCCATGAAAACATATGTCCAAAAATGAACGTAAAATAAAGTAACTTTGCATAAAAATATATATTCAAAATACACACTAAATAATGTAAATGCGTACATAAAATAACCTAGATTTGTATAAAACTATATACAAAAATACACAAAAATAATTTAAATTTGTTTGAAAAGAAATATACAAAATACACATAAAATTAGGTAAATTTGTATTGAAATACATATACAAAATACACATTAAATAATGTAAATTTGAATGAAAATATATAAACAAATACACTTAAAATAACGTAGCTATTTGGGTTTTGTAAATATTTTTTTTTACATATTTACATTACTTAATGTGTATTTTGTATATATATTTTATACAAATTTACGTTATTTGAAGTGTATTTGCTTATGTATTTTCATTCAAATTTACATTATTTTATGTGTATTTTATAAATGTATTTCAATACAAATTTACCTAATTTTATGTGTATTTTGTATACTTATTTTCAAACAAATTTAAATTACTTTTGTTTATTTTTGTATATAGTTTTATACAAATTTACGTTATTTATGTGTATTTTGTATATCTATTTTCATACAAATACACATTCTTTTATTGATATTTTGTTTATTTATTTTGACACGAATTTACATTATTTAATGTCTATTTTGTATATATATATATATATATATATATATATATATATATATATATATATATATATCTAGATATATATATAAAGATATATATATATATATATATATATATATATATATATATATATATATATATATATATTTTTACGTATTTACAGCATCTCACGTGTATTTTGTATATATATTTCTATAGAAATCTGCGTTATTTTATGTGTATTCGTATACATATTTTGAAACAAATTTACATTGTTTTATGTGTATTTTGCATATTTTTTTTAATAAAAATTTACCATATTCTATGTGCATTTTGTATATTAATTTCACTACAAATTTAATTATTGAATGTGTATTTATGTATATGTATTTTTATAAAAATATCCTTTATTTTATTGATATTTTGCATCTTTATTTTCATACAAATTTATATTATTTTATTGATATTTTGTGTATTGATTTTGAGACGATTTTACATTATTTTCTATGTGTATTTTGTATATATATTTAATACAAATGTACGTTATTTTATGTGTATTTGTTTTCCTTTCAGAAAAATTTTCATTATTTTATGTGTATTTTGTACATGTACAAATTTGTACAAATTTAACTAATTATATGTGTATTTTGTATATTAATTTTCATTAAAATTTAAATAATTTTTTTTTTGGTATATATTTTTATACAAATTTTCGTTATTTTATGTGTATTTTGTATATTTATTTTCCTACAAATGTACGTTCTTTTATCGGAGTTTTGTTTGTTTATTTTGATACGAAGTTACATTGTTTTAGGTGTATTTGGTATATATATTTTTGTACTATTTACATCATTTTATATGTATTTTGTATGTATATTTTCATAGAAATTTACTCTATTTTATGTGTATTCGTATATATATTTTGATACAAATTTACATTATTGATGTGTATTTTGCATATGTATTTCAATACAAATTTACTTTATTGTATATGCATTTTGTATATTTATTTCAAAACAAATTTAATTATTTCATGTGTATTTTTGTATATAAATTTTTATGCATATATGCGTTATTATAAGGGTATTTTGCATATTTATTTTCATACAAATTTAAATTATTTTATTGATATTCTGTTTATTTATTTTGATACGATTTAACATTATTCTATGTGTATTTTGTATATATATATTTATACATATTTACATTATTTAATGTATATTTTGTATATATATTTTATCCAAATTTACGTTATTTTATGTGTATCTGTTTATATATTTTCATACAAATTTACATTATTTTATGTGTACTTTGTATATGTATTTCAATACAAATTTGCCTGACTTTATGTGTATTTTGCATATCTATTTTCAAACAAATTCAAATTCTTTTTGTGTATTTTTGTATTTATTTTTATACAAATTTTATTTATTTTATTTGTATTTTGTATATATATTTTCCTACAAATATACAATCTTTTATTATAGTTTTGTTTATTTATTTTGATACGAGCTTACATTATTTTATGTGTATTTTGTATATATATTTTTCTACGTATTTACATTATTTTATGTGTATTTTGTATATATATTTTAATAAAACTTTACATTATTTTATTGTGTGTATTCCTATTTATTTTGATACAAATTTTATACAAATTCATGTTATTTTATGTGTATTTGTATATATATTTTCATAAAAATTTATATTATTTTACGTGTATTTTTACATATTTTTCATTACAAATTTACCTTATTTTATGATTATTTTCTATATATATTTCATTCAATTTTAAATTATTTTATGTGTATATTTGTATTTGTATTTACGTAATTTTATGTGTATTTTCTATATATATTTTCATCAAAAACTACATTATTTTATTGTTATTTTCTTTATTTAACTCGATACGAATTTAGATTTTTTCATAGGTATTTTGTATACATATGTTTATAGTCATTTACATTATGTAATGTGTGTTTTGTATATAATTTTTAATGGAAATTTATTTTATGTGCATTTTTTACATATATTTTTATAGAAATTTATTTCTTTTATGTGTATTTTGTATATGTTTTCTCATAAAAATTTACATTATTTTATTGGTATTTTGTTTATTTATTTTGATACGAATTACATGATTATATGTGTATTTTGTATATATTTTTTTTATACGTAATTACATTATTTAATGTGTATTTTGTTTATATATTTTTATATAAAATGTACGTAATTATATGTGTATTTGTAAAAAATATTTGATACAAAATTACTTAATTTTATGTATTTTGTACATATATTTCAATTCAAATTAAGCTTACTTTGTGTGTATTTTGTATATCTATTTTCATAGAAATTTAATTACTTCTGTGTATCTTTGTATATTGTTTTATATAAATTTACCTTATTTTATGTGCATTTTGTATATTTATATTAAAAAAATATGCAAAATACATATAAAACAATGTAAATTTCTTTTAAAATACATATATGAATACACATAAAATAACGTACATTTATATAAAAATATGTATACAAAATACACATAAAATGAAGTAAATACGTATAAGAAATAATGTAATTTCGTATCAAAATAAATAAACAAAATGCCAATAAAAGAATGTGTACTTGAATAAATATAAATATACAAAATACACATAAAATAACGTAAAATTGTATAAAACTATATACAAAAATAAACAAATATAATTAAATATAGATATACAAAAGACACATAAAATAAGCTAAATTAGAATTGAAATAAATATAGAAAATACATGAAATAATGCAAATTTCTATCAAAATATATATTCAAATTCACATATAATAACGTAAATTTGTATAAAAATATATAAACAAATTACACATTAAATAATGTAAATACGTATAAAAGATATATATATATATATATATATATATATATATATATATATATATATATATATATATATATATATATATATATATATATATATATATATATATATATATATATATATATATATATATATATATATATATATATATATATATATATATATATATATATATATATATATATATATATATATATATATATATATATATATATATATATATATATATTTGTGTATTTTTATATATACTTTTTTATCAATTTACGTTATTTTATGTGTATTTTGTATATTTATATTTTTACAAATACACATTCTTTTATTAGTATTTTCTTTATTTATTTCGATACGAGTTTACATTATTTTATGTGTATTTTGTACACATTTTTTATACGTATTTACTTCATTTTATGTGTATTTTGTATATATATCTTTATAGAAATCTGCGTTATTTTATGTGTTTTCGTATATATATTTTGAAACAAATTTACATTGTTTTATATGTATTTTGCAAATCCATTTCAATACAAATTTACCTTATTGTGTGTGCATTTTGTATATTTATTTTAATACAAATTCAAAAATTTTATGTGTGTTTTGGTATATATATTTTTATAAAAAATGTGTTATTTTATGGGTATTTTGCATCTTTATTTTCATGCAAATTTATATTATTTTATTAATATTCTGTGTATTTATTTTGATACGATTTTACATTATTCTATTTGTTTTGTATATATTTTTTTTATACATATTTACATTATTTAATGTGTATTTTGTATATATATTTCATACAATTTTACGTTATTTTAAGTGTATTTCTTTATATATTTTCTTTCAAACTTATATTATTTTATGTGTATTTTGTATATGTATTTCAATACAAATTTGCCTAATTTTATGTGTATTTTGCATATCTATTTTCAAACAAATTTAAATAATTTTTGTGTGTTTTTGTATATATTTTTATACAAATTTTAGTTATTTTATTTGTATTTTCTATATATATTTCCCTACAAATATATATTCTTTAATTTGAATTTTATCTATTTATTCTGATACGAATTTACTTTATTTTATGTGTATTATGTATATATATTTTTCTACGTATTTACATTATTTTATGTGTATTTTGTATATATATTTTCATAAAAAATTACTTTATTTTATTGTGTGTATTCGTATATAATTTGATACAAATTTTATACAAATTCATGTTATTTTATGTGTATTTGTATATATATTTTCATACAAATCTACATTATTTTATGTGCATTTTTAAATATATTTCATTACAAATTTACCTTATTTTATGTTTATTTTGAATATTTATTTCCTTCAATTTTAAATTATTTTGCTTATATATGTATTTGTATTTAGGTTATCTTAAGTTTATTTTCTATATATATTTTCATCAAAAATTACATTATTTTATTGGTATTTTGTTAGTTTAATTCGATACGAATTTAGATTATTTCATAGGTATTTTGTATACATATTTTTATACGCATTTACATTATTTAAAGTGTTATTTGTATATTTATTTTTATGCAAATATACTTTATTTTTTGTGTATTTGTATAAATATAAATATACAAAATGCACATAAAATAAGGTAAACTTATGTAAAACAATTTATAAAGATACACAAAAGTAATTAAATTTGTATGAAAATAGATATACAAAATACACACAAAATAAGATTAATTTGAATTGAAATATATGTACAAAATACATAAAATAAAGTAAATTTGTATCAAAATATTTTTACAAATACACATATAATTACGTAAATTTTATATAAAAATATATAAACAAAATACACATTAAATAATGTAACTACGTATAAAAAAATATATACAAAATACACATATAATCATGTAATTCGTATCAAAATAAATAAACAAAATACAATTAAAATAATGTAAATTTTTATGAGAAAACATATACAAAATACACATAAAATAAATAAATTTCTATAAAAATATATGTACAAAAATAGACATAAAATAAATTTGCATTAAAAAATATATACAAAACACACATTACATAATGTAAATGAGTATAAACATATGCATACAAAATACCTATGAAAAAATCTAAATTCGTATCGAGTTAAATAAACAAAATACCAATAAAATAATGTAATTTTTGATGAAAATATATATAGAAAATACACATAAAATTACGTAAATACAAATACAAATATACACATAAAATAATTTAAAATTGAATGAAATAAATATACAAAATAATCATAAAATAAGGTACATTTGTAATGAAAAATATGTAAAAATGCCCGTAAAATAATATAAATTTGTATGAAAATATATATACAAATACACATAAAATAACATGAATTTGTATAAAATTTTGTTTCAAAATAAATAGGAAAACACACAATAAAATAATGTAAATTTTTATTAAAATATATATACAAAATACACATAAAATAATGTAAATACGTAGAAAAATATTTATACAAAATACACATAAAATAATGTAAACTCGTATCAAAATAAATAAACAAAATTATAATAAAAAATTGTATATTTGTAGGAAAATATATATACAAAATACGAATAAAATAACTAAAATTTGTATAAAAATAAATACAAATATATACAAAAAATTAGGCAAATTTGTATTGAAATGCATATACAAAATACACATAAAATAATGTAAATTTGTATGAAAATATATAAACAAATACACATAAAATAACGTAAATTTGGATAAAATATATATACAAAATATACATTAAATAATGTAAATATGTATAAAAATATATATACAAAATTCACATAGAATAATGTTAAACCGTATCAAAATAAATAAAGAGAATATCAATAAAATAATTTAAATTTGTATGAATATAAAGATGCAAAATACCCATATAATAACGCAAATATGCATAAAAATATATATACAAAAATACACATGAAATAATTAATTTTGTATTGAAATAAATATACAAAATGCATATACAATAAAGTAAATTTGTATTGACAGAGATATGCAAAATACACATCAATAATGTAAATTTGTATCAAAATATATATACGAATACTCATAAAATAGAGTAATCTTCTATGAAAATATACATACAAAATACATATTAAATGATGTAAATAGTATAAAAATATATATACCAAATACACCTAAAATAATGTAAATTCGTATCAAAATAAACAAACAAAATTTCGATAAAAGAACGTATATATGAAGGAAAATAAATATACAAAATACTCATAAAATAACGAAAATTTGTATAAAATATATACAAAAAAAAAAAAACACAAAAATAATTTCAATTTGTATGAAAATAGATGTACAAAATACACATATAACTAGTTAAATTTGTACAAACTTGTACATGTACAAAATACACATAAAATAATGAAAATTTGTATGAATGAAAATATATAAACAAATACAGTTAAAATAACGTAAATTTGTATAAAATATATATACAAAATTCACATTAAGAATGTAAATATGTATAAAAAAAATACACAAATCAAAAATGAATAATGTAAAATCGTAACAAAATAAATACACAGAATATTAATAAAATAATGTAAATTTGTATGAAAATAAAGGAGCAAAATATCCATAAAATAACGCATTTTTTTTTAATATATACCAAAAGACATAAAAAATTAAAATTTGTATTAAAATAATTATACAAAATGCACATACATTAAGGTAAATTTATATTGGTATGCAAAATACATATAAAACAATGTAAAATTTGTTTCAAAATATATATACGAATACACATAAAATAACATAGATTTCTATAAAAATATATATACAAAATACACATAAAATGAAGTAAATACGTATAAAAAAATGTACACAAAATACACATAAAATAATGTAAATTCGTATCAAAATAAATAAACAAAATACCAACAAAAAAACGTGTATTTTATAAAAATAAATATACAAAATACACATAAAATATCGTAAATTTATATAAAACTATATACAAAAATAAACAAAAGTAGTTAAATTTGTATGAAAAAAGATATACAAAATATACATAAAATAAGCTAAATTTGAATTGAAATATATATATATATATATATATATATATATATATATATATATATATATATATATATATATATATATATATATATATATATATATATATATATATATATATATATATATATATATATATATATATATATATATATATATATATATATATATATATATATATATATATATATATATATATATATATATATATATATATATATATAATGTAAATTTGTATGAAAATATTTATACAAATACACATATAATAACGTAAATTTGTATAAAAACACATAAACAAAATACACATTAAATAATGGAAATACGTATAAAAAAATATGTAGAAAATACACATATAATCATGTAATTCGTATCAAAATAAATAAACAAAATACTAATAATATAATGTAAATTTGTATGAGAAAACATATACAAAATACATATAAAATAACGCTAACTTCTTTAAAAATATATATACAAAAATGCACATCAAATAAAGTAAATTTGCATCAAAATATATATACGAAACACACATTAAATAATGTAAATGCGTATAAAAAAAATGTATAAAAAATACCTTTGAAATAATCTAAATTCGTATCGAATTAAATTAACAAAATACCAATAAAATAATGTAGTTTTGGATGAAAATGTATATAGAAAATACAAATAAAATAACCTAAATACAAATACAAATATACACATAAAATAATTTAAAATTGCATGAAATGAATATATGAAACAAACATAAAATAAGGTAAATTTGTAATGAAATATATGTAAAAATACACATAAAATAATTTAAATTTCTATGAAAATATGTATTCAAATACACATAAAGTAACATGAATTTGTATAAAATTTGTATCAAAATATATACGAGAGCACACAATAAAATAACGTAAATTTTTATGAAAATATATATCCAAAATACACATAAAATAATGTAAATACGTAGAAACATATATATACAAAATACACATAAAGTAATAGAAATTCGTATCAAAATAAATAAACAAAATTGCAATAATAGAATGTATATATGTAGGAAAATATATATACAAAATACAAATAAAATAACTAAAATTTGTATAAAAAATTATACAATAATACGCAAAAATAATTTAAATTTGTTTGAAAATAGATAGTCAAAATACACATAAAATTAGGCAAATTTGGATTGAAATACATATACAAAACACTCATAAAATAATGTAAATCTATATGAAAATATATAAACAATGTATTTAAATACATTTACAAAATACACATCCAATAGTGTAAATTTGAATTAAAATATATATACAAATACACTTAAACTAACGTAAATTTGTATAAAATATATATATAAAAGCACATTAAATAATGTAAATATGTATACAAAAATACATACAAAACACAAATAGAATAATGTAAAATCGTATCAAATAAATAAACACAATATTAATAAAATAATGTAAATTTGTATGAAAATTAAGATATATATACAAATACAAATACAAATACAAATTTGTATGAAAAATATATACAAAATACACTTAGAATAATGTCAAATCGTATCAAAATGAATGAGCAGAATATCAATAAAATAACGTAAATTTGTATGAAAATAAAGATGCAAAATACCCATAAAATAAAGCATATTTTTATAAAAATACATATAGAAAAATACACATAGAATGATTAAATTTGTATTAAAATTAATATACAAAATGCATATACAATAAATTTAAATTTGATTATATTAAATGAAATAAATATACAAAATAAACATAAAATAAGGTAAATTTGTAATAAGATATATGTAAGAATACACATAAAATAATATAAATTTGTATGAAAATATATATACAAATACACATAAAATAACATGAATTTGTATAAAATTTGTTTCAAAATATATACGAATACACACAATAAAATAACGTAAATTTTTATGAAAATGTATATATAAAATACACATAAAATAATATAAATACGTAGAAAAATATATATACAAAATACACATAAAATAATGTAAATTCGTAAAAAAATAAATACACAAAATTCCAATAAAAGAATGTATATTTGTAGGAAAATATATATACAAAAAACAAATAAAATAACTAAAATTTGTATAAAAATATATACAAAAATACACAAAAATAATTTAAATTTGTTTGAAAATAGATATGCAAAATACACATAAATTTAAGCAAATTTGTATTTAAATACATATACAAACCTCACATAAAATAATGTAAATTTGTATGAAAATATATAAACAAATACATATAAAATAACGTAAATTTGGATAAAATATATATACAAAATATACATGAAAATTTTTAAATATGTATAAAAATATATTATATTATATATATTTTTATTGATATTTGCGTTATTTATGTGTATTTTGAATATGTTTTCTCATAGAAATTTACATTATTTTATTGGTATTTTGTCTATTTATTTTTATTCGAATTACATGATTATTTGTGTATTTTGTACATTTTTTTATACTTATTTACATTATTTAATGTGTAATTTGTTTATATATTTTTATACAAATTTACATTATTATATGTGTATTTGAATAAGTATTTTGATACAAATTTACATTATTTTTTGTATTTTGTAGATATATTTCAATTCAAATTTAGATTATTTTATGTGTATTTTGTATATCTTTTTATTTTAATACAAAATCAAATATTTTATGTTTTTTCATATATATATTTTTTATAAAAAATGCGTTATTTTATGGGTATTTTGCATCTTAATTTTCATACAAATTTACATTATTTTATTAATATTTTCTGTATTTATTTTGACACGATTTTTATACATATTTACATTATGTTGTTTGTATATATATTTGATACAAATTTACGTTATTTTAAGTCTATATGTTTATATATTTTCATTCAAATTTACATTATTTTATGTGTATTTTGTATATGTATTTCAATACAAAATTAGGTAAATTTGTATTGAAATACATATACAAAATACACATAAAATAATGTAAATTTGAATAAAAATATATAAACATATAGACTTTTTAAATATTTATTTTCATACAAGTTTAAATTATTTTGGTGTATTTTTGTATATAGTTTTATACAAATTTAGGTTATTTTATGTGAATTTTGTATATCTATTTTCATACAAATACACATTCTTTTCATGATATTTTGTTTATTTATTATGACACGAATTAACATTATTTAATGTGTATTTTGTATATATATTTTTATACGTATTTACATTATTTCAAGTGTATTTTGTATATATATTTCTATGGAAATCTGCGTTGTTTTATGTGTATTCGTAAATATATTTTGAAACAAATTTACATTTTTTTTGTGTATTTTGCATATTTTTTTAGTACAAATTTACTTTATTGTATGTGCATTTTGTATATTAATTTTAATACAAATTTGATTAATCTATGTGTATTTTTGTATATGTATTTTTATAAAAATATGCTTTATTTTATGGGTATTTTGCATCTTTATTTTCATACAAATTTACATTATTTTATTGATATTCTGTGTATTTATATTGATATGATTTTACATTATTCTATGTGTATTTTGTATATATATTTTATATAAAATGTATTTGTTTTTATTTCATACAAATCTACATTATGTTATGTGTTTTTTGTACATGTATTTAAATACAAATTTAACTAGTTATATGTGTATTTTGTATATTTATTTTGTATGTATATTTTCATAGAAATTTACTCTATTTTATGAGTATTCGTATATATATTTTGATACAAATTTACATTATTAATGTGTATTTTGCATATCTATTTCAATACAAATTTACTTTATTGTACGTGCATTTTGTATATTTATTTTAATACAAATTTAATTATTTTATATGTATTTTTATATATATATTTTTATGAAAATATGCGTTATTATATGGATATTTTGCATCTTTATTTTCATACAAATTTACATTATTTTATTGATATTCTCTTTATTTATTTTGATACGATTTAACATTATTCTATGTGTTTTTTGTATATATTTTTTTATATAAATATTTACATTATTTAATGTTCATTTTGTATATATATTTTATCCAAATTTACATTATTTTATGTGTATTTGTTTATATATTTTCATACATATTTACATTATTTTGTGTTTTTTGTATATATATTTTTCTACGTATTTAAATTATTTTATGTGTATTTTGTATATACATTTTCATAAAAAAAATTACGTTATTTTATTGCGTGTATAATTATATATTTTGATACAAATTTTATACAAATTCATGTTATTTAATGTGTATTTGTATATATATTTTCATACAAATTTATATTATTTTATGTGTATTTTTTCATATATTTCATTACAAATTTACCTTATTTTATGTTTATTTTGTATATTTATTTCATTCAATTTTAAATTATTTTATGTGTATATTTGTATTTGTATTTAGGTTATTTTATGTGTATTTTGTATATATATTTTCATCCAAAATTACATTATTTTATTGGTATTTCTTAATTTAATTCGATACGAATTTAGATTATTTCATAGGTATTTTGTATACATATTTTTATACTAATTTACATTATCTAATGTGTGTTTTGTATAAATATTTTTATGCAAATTTATCTAATGTTCATTTTTGTACATATATTTTTATAGAAATTTGCGTTATTTTATGTATATAGTTTTATATAAATTTACGTTATTTTATGTGCATTTTGTATATTTATATTTATACAAATACACATTCTTTTATTGGTATATTGTTTATTTACATTTATACGAATTTACATTATTTTATGTGTATTTTGTATATGTATTTTTATAGAAATCTACGTTATTTTATGTGTATTCGTATATATATTTTGAAACAAATTTACATTATTTTATATGTATTTTGCAAATCTATTTCAATACAAATTTACCTTATTGTATGTGCATTTTGTATATTTATTTTAATACAAGTTCAAATATTTTATGTGTATTTTGGTATCAATAATTTTATAAAAAATGCGTTATTTTATAGGTATTTTGCATCTTAATTTTCATTTTATATGTACTTTGTATATATATTTTTATACGCTCTTACATGATTTAATATTTATTTTGAATATATATTTTTATACAAAGTCATGGTATTTTATGTGTATTTGTATATATATTTTCATATAAATTTACATTATTGTATGTGTATTTTGTACATATATTTTATTACAAATCTACCTTATTTTATGTTTATTTTGTATGTGTATTTTGTATATTTATATTTATCCAAATACACATTCTTTTATTGGTATTTTGTTTATTTATTTTAATTCGAATTTACATTATTTTATGTGTATTTTGTATACATTTTTTTATACGTATTTACTTAATTTTATGTGTATTTTGTATATATATTTTTATAGAAATCTACGTTTTTTTTATTTGTATTCGTATATATATTTTGAAACAAATTTACATTGTTTTATATGTATTTTTGCATATCTCTTTCAATACAAATTTACCTTATTGTATGTGCATTTTGTATATTTATTTCAATGCAAATTTAAAAATTTTATGTGTATTTTGGTATATATATTTTTATAAGAAATGCGCTATTTTATGGGAATTTTGCATCTTTATTTTCATACAAATTTACATTATTTTATTAATATTCGGTGTATTTATTTTGATACGATTTTACATTATTCTATTTGTTTTTTGTATATACTTTTTTATACATATTTATATTATTTAATGTGTATCTTGCATATATATTTTATACAAATTTATTATCTATTATCTATTTTCATACAAATACACATTCTTTTCATGATATTTTCTTTATTTATTTTGACACGAATTTACATTATTTGATATGTATTTTGTATATATATTTTTATACGTATTTACATAATTTCATATCTATTTTGTATATATATTTAATAGATATTCAAAATACACATAAAATAACCTAAATTTGTATCAAACTATATACAAAAATACACAAAAATATTTTAAATTTGTATGAAAATAAATATACAAAATACACATAAAATAAGGTAAATTTGTATTGAAATACATATACAAAATACACATAAAATAATGTAAATTTGAATTAAAAGACATAAGCAAATACACTTAAAATAACGTAAATTTGTATAAAAAAAAATATATACAAAACACAAATAGAATAATGTAAAATCGTATCAAAATAAATACACAGAATATTAATAAAATAATGTAAATTTGTATGAAAATAAAGAGGCAAAATACCCATAAAATAACGCCTTTTTTTTATAAAAATATATATACCAAAATACACATAAAAAAATTAAATTTGTATTAAAATAAATATATAAAAAACACATACAATAAGGTAAATTTGTATTGAAATAGATTTGCAAAATACATATAAACAATGTAAATTTGTTTCAAAATATATATACGAATACACATAAATAACGTAGATTTCTATAAAAATATATATACAAAATACACATAAAATGAAGAAAATACGTATAAAAAAATGTATACAAAATACACATAAAATAATGTAAATTCGTATCAAAATAAATAAAAAAATACCAATAAAAGAATGTGTATTTGTATAAATATAAATATACAAAATACACATAAAATAACGTAAATTTATATAAAACTATATACAAAAATACACAGAAGTATTTTAATTTGTATGAAAAAAGATATACAAAATAAGGTAAATTCGTTTCAAATTCAATAAACAAAATTCAGATAAAAGAACGTATATTTGTAGAAAAAATAAATTTACAAAATACACATAAAATAACGAAAATTTGTATGAAAATATATAAAAAAATAAACTAAAATAATTTCAATTTGTATGAAAATAAATATACAAAATACACATGTATTTTGTATATCTATTTTCACACAAATTTAATTACTTTTGTGTATTTTTGCATATAGTTTTATATAAATTTACGTTACTTTATTTGTATTTTGTATATTTATATTTATACAATACACATTCTTTTATTAGTATTTTGTTTATATATTTTGATACGAGTTTACATTATTTTATGTGTATTTTATACCTTTTTTTATACGTATTTACTTCATTTTATGTGTATTTTGTATATTTATTTGTATAGAAATCTATGCTATTTTATATGTATTCGTATATATATTTTGAAAAAAAATTACATGGTTTTATATGTATTTTGCATATCTATTTCAATACAAATTTACCTTATTTTATGTGCATTTTGGATATTTATTTTAATACAAATTCAAATATTTTATGTGTGTCTTGGTATATATATTTTTATAAAAAATGCGTTATTTTATGGGTATTTTGCATTTTAATTTTCATACAAATTTACATTATTTTATTAATATTCTGTGTATTTATTTTGATACGATTTTATATTATTCTATTTGTGTTTTGTATATATTTTTTTTATACATATTTACATTATTTAATGTGTATTTTTCATTTATATTTTTTACAAATTTACGTTATTTTACGTGTATTTGTTTATATATTTTCATTCAAATTTACATTATTTTATGTGTATTTTGTAAATGTATTTCAATACAAATTTACCTAATTTTATGTGTATTTTGTATATTTATTTTCATACAAATTAAAATTATTTTTGTGTATTTTTGTATGTAGTTTTATACAAATTTAGGTGATTTTATGTGTATATTGTATATCTATTTTCATACAAATACACATTCTTTTATTGATATTTTGTTTATTTATTTTGACGCGAGTTTACATTATTTAATGTGTATTTTATATATATATTTTTATACGTGTTTACATCATTTGATGTGTATTTTGTATATATATATCTTTAGAAATCTACGTTGATTTATGAGTATTCGTATATAGATTTTGAAATAAATTTACACTGTTTTATGTGTATTTTGCATATTTTTTCAATACAAATTTACCTTATTGTATATGCATTTTGTATATTAATTTTAATACAAATTTAATTATGCTATGTGTATTTTTGTATATGTATTATTATAAAAATATGCTTTATTTTATGGGTATTTTGCATTTTTATTTTCATACAAATTTACATTATTTTATTTATATTCTGTTTATTTTTTTTAAACAATTTTACATTATTCTATGTGTATTTTGTATACCTATTTTTATACGTATTTACTTAATTTTATGTGTATTTTGTATATATATTTTTATAGAAATCTACGTTATTTTATGTGTATTCGTATATATATTTTGAAACAAATTTACATTGTTTTATATGTATTTTTGCATATCTCTTTCAATAAAAGTTTACCTAATTGTATGTGCATTTTGTATATTTATTTCAATACAAATTTAAAAATTTTATGTGTATTTTGCTATATATATTTTTATAAGAAATGCGCTATTTTATGGGAATTTTGCATCTTTATTTTCATACAAATTTACATTATTTTATTAATATTCGGTGTATATATTTTGTTACGATTTCACATTATTCTATTTGTTTTTTGTATATATTTTTTTATACATATTTACATTATTTAATGTGTATCTTGCATATATATTTCATACAAATTTATTATCTATTATTTATTTTCATGCAAATACACATTCTTTTCATGATATTTTGTTTATTTATTTTGACACGAATTTTCCTAGATATGTATTTTGTATATATATTTTTATACGTATTTACATAATTTCATGTGTATTTTGTATCTATATTTCTATAGAAATCTAAGTTATTTTATGTGTATTCGTATATATATTTTGAAACAAATTAACTTTGTTTTATATGTATTTTTGAATATCTCTTTCAATACATATTTACCTCTGTATATGCATTTTGTATATATATTTCAATACAAATTTAAATATTTTATGTGTATTTTGGTATATATATTTTTATAAAAAATGCGCTACTTTATGGGAATTTTGCATCTTTCTTTTCATACAAATTTACATTATTTTATTGATATTCTGTGTAATTATATTGATAGGATTTTACATTATTCTATTTCTTTTTTGTAAATATTTTTTTATACACATTTACATTATTTAATGTGTATCTTGCATATATATTTTATACAAATTTACGTTATTTTAAGTGTATTTGTTTATATATTTTCATTCAAATTTACAGTATTTTATGTGTATTTTGTATATGTATTTCAATACAAATTTCCCTAATTTTATGTGTATTTTGTATATTTCTTTTCATACAAATTTTAAATATTTTTGTGTATTTTTGTATATAGTTTTATACAAATTTAGGTTATTTTATGTACGCATTTACATTATTTAATGTGTGTTTTGTATATATATTTTTATGCAAATTTACTTTATTTTATATGAATTTTTGTACATATATTTTTTTTTAAATTTGCCTTATTTTATGTGTATTTGTATATGTTTTCTCATATAAATTTACATTATTTTATTGCTATTTTGTTTATTTATTTTGATACGAATGAAAATAGATATACAAAATATACATAAAATAAACTAAATTTGTATTGAAATATATATACAAAATACATAAAATAATGTAAATTTGTATCAAAATATTTTAACAGATGCGCATAAAATAACGTAAATTTGTTTTAAAATATACAAAATACACATTAAATAATGTAAAAATGTATAAAAAAGTATATACAAAACACAAATAGAATAATGTAAAATCGTATCAAAATAAATACACAGAATATTAATAAAACAATGTAAATTTGTATGAAAATAAAGATGCAAAATACCCATTAAATAACGCAATTTTATAAATATACAAAATACACATAAAATAACCTAAATTTGTATAAAACTATATACAAAAATACACAAAAATAATTTAAACTTGTATGAAAATAAATATACAAAAAACATATAAAAATACACATAAAATAATGTAAATTTGAATGAAAATATATAAACATATAGACTTAAAATAACGTATATTTTTATCAAATATATATACAAAAAAAACATTAAATAATGTAAATATGTATAAAAATATATATATAAAACACAAATAAAATAATGTAAAATCGTATCAAAATAAATACAGAAAATATTAATAAAATAATGTAAATTTGTATGAAAATTAAGATGCAAAATACCCATAAAATAACACATTTTTTATAAAAATATATATACGAAAAAACATAAAATATTTGATTTTGTATTAAAATAAATAGATATACAAAATACACATAAAATAAGCTAAATTTGAATTGAAATATATATACAAAATACATAAAATAATGTAAATTTGTATCAAAATACCTATACAAATACACATATAATAACGTAAATTTGTATAAAAATATATAAACAAAATACACATTAAATAATGTAAATACGTATAAAAAAATGTAAAAAATACACAAATAATCATGTAATTCGTATCAAAATAAATAGACAAAATACCAATAAAATAATGTAAATTTCTATGAGAAAACATATACAAAATACACATAAATAACGCAAATATCAATAAAAATAAATATAATATATATTTTTATACATTTTTAAAATATTTAATGTATATTTTGTATATATATATTTTATCCAAATTTACGTGATTTTATATGTATTTGTTTATATATTTTCATACAAATTCACATTATTTTATGTGAGTTTTGTATATGTATTTCAATACAAATTTGCCTAACTTTATGTGTATTTTGCATATCTATTTTCAAACAAATTTAAATTATTTTTGTGTATTTTTCTATATATTTTTATACAAATTTTAGTTATTTTATTTGTTTTTTGTATATATATTTTCCTACAAATATACATTCTTTTATTGGAATTTTGTGTATTTAATTTTTTACGAATTTACATTATTTTATGTGTATTTTGTATATATATTTTTCTACGTATTTAAACTATTTTATGTGTATTTTATATATACATTTTCATAAAAATTTACGTCATTTTATTGTGTGTATTCGTATATATTTTGAAACAAATTTTATACAAATTCATGTTATTTTATGTGTATTTGTATATATATTTTCATACAAATTTATATTATTTTATGTGTATTCTTACATATAATTTATTACAAATATACCTTATTTTATGTTTTTTTTGTATATTTATTTCATTCCATTTTAAATTATTTAACGTGTGTATTTGTATTTGTATTTAGGTTATTTTATGTGTGTTTTCTATATATATTTTCATCCAAAATTACATTATTTGATTGTTATTTTCTTAATTTAACTCGATACGAATTTAGATTATTTTATAGGTATTTTGTATACATATTTTTATACTCATTTTCATTATCTAATGTGTGTTTTGTATATATTTTTTTATGCAAACTAATTTTATGTGCATTTTTGTACATATATTTTTATAGAAACTTAAAACGTTATTTAAGTGTATTTTGTATATGTTTTCTCATACAAATTTACATTATTTAATTTGTTTTTTGTTTATTTATTTTGATACGAATGACTTGATTATTTATGTATTTTGTAAATATTTTTTTATACGTATTTACATTACTTAATGTGTATTTTGTTTATATATTTTTTTACGAATTTACGTTATTATATGTGTATTTGTTAAAAATATTTTGAAACGAACTTACTTTATTTTATGTCTTTTGTATATATATTTCAATTCAAATTTAGCTTATTTTGTGAGTATTTTGTATATCTATTTTCATACAAATTCATTTACTTCTGTGTATTTTTGTATATAGTTTTATACAAATTTACGTTATTTCATGTGCATTTTGTATATTTATATTTATACAAATACACACTCTCTTATTGGTATTTTGTTTATTTATCTTTATACGAATTTACATTATATTATGTGTATTTTGTATACATTTTTGATTCGTATTTACCTAATTTTATTTGTATTTTGTATACATATATTTATAGAACTCTACGTTATTTTATGTGTATTCGTATATATATTTTGAAACAAATTTACATTGTTTTATATGTTTTTTGCATATCTATTTCAATACAAATTTATCTTATTGTATATGCATTTTGTATATTTATTTTAATACAAATTCAAATATTTTATGTGTATTTTGGTATATATTATTTTAAAAAAGTGCATTATTTTATAGGTATTTTGCATCTTTGTTTTCATACAAATGTACATTATTTTATTAATATTCTGTGTATATATTTTGATACGACTTTATATTATACTATTTGTGTTTTGTATATATTTTTGTATACATATCTTCATTATTTAATGTGTATTTTTTTTATATATTTTATACAAATTAACGTTATTTTAAGTGTATTTGTTTATATAATTTCATTCAAATTTACATTATTTTAAGTGTTTTTTGTATATGTATTTCAATACAAATTTACCTAATTTCATGTGTATTTTGTATATTTATTTTCATACAAATTTAAATTATTTTTGTGTTTTTTGTATAAACATATAGAGTAAATTTCTATGAAATATATATTCAAAATACATATAAAATTATGTAAATAAGTATAAAAATATATATATCAAATAAACCTAAAAAAATGAAAATTCGTATCAAAATAAATAAACAAAATTCCGATAAAAGAACGTATATTTGTAGGAAAATAAATATACAAAATACACATAAAATTACGAAAATTTGAATAAAAATATATGCAAAAAAACAAAAAAATAAATTTCAGTTTGTATGAAAATAGATATACAAAATACACATATAATTAGTTAAATTTGTATTTAAATACATGTACAAAATACACATAAAATAATGTAAATATGTATGAAATGAAAACAAATTCACATAAAATAACGTACATTTGTATAAAATAGATATACAAAATATACATAGAATAATGTAAAATCGTATCAAAATAAATACACAGAATATCAATAAAATAATGTAATTTTGTATGAAAATAATGATGCAAAATACACATAAAATAAAGCATATTTTTAAAAAAATACATATACAAAAATACACATAGAATAATTAAATTTGTATTAAAATTAATATTCAAAATGCACGTACAATAAGGTAGATTTGTTTTGAAAAAATATACAAAATGCACATGAAACAATGTATATTTGTTTCAAAATATATATACGAATACACATAAAATAACGTATATTTCTATAGAAATATATATACAAAATACACATGAAATGACGTAAATACGTATAAAAATATATATACACAATACACATTAAATAATGTAAATTCGCATCAAAATAAATAAACAAAATATCAATAAAAGAATGTGTATTTGTATGAAAATAGATATTGTAAATTTGTATAAAACTCTATTCAAAAAATACACAAAAATAATTTAAATTTGTATAAAAATATATATACAAAATACACATAAAACTAGTTAAACTTCTATTGAAATACATATACAAAATACACATAAAATAATGTAAATTTGAATGAAAATATATAAACAAATACACTTAAAATAACGTAAATTTGTATGAAATATATATAGAAAATACACATTAAATAATGTAAATATGTATAAAAAAATATATTCAAAACACAAATAGAATAATGTAAAATAGTATCAAAATAAATACACAGAATATTAATAAAATAATGTAAATTTGTATGAAAATAAAGATGCAAAATACCCATAACAACGCATTTTTTATGAAAATATATATACCAAAATACACATAAAATATTTAAATTTGTATTACAATAAATATACAAAATGCACATACAATAATGTAAATTTGTATTGAAATAGATATGCAAAATACACATAAAACAATGTAAATTTGTTTCAAAATATATATACGAACACACATAAAATAACGTAGATTTCTATAAAAATATATATACAAAATACATCTAAAATGAAGTAAATACGTATAAGAAAATGTATACAAAATACACATAAAATAATGTAAATTCCTATCAAAATAAATAAACTAAATGCCAATAAAAGAATGTTTACTTGTATAAATATAAATATACAAAATACACATAAAATAACGTAAAATTGTATAAAACTATATACAAAAATAAACAGAAATAATTAAATTGGTATGAAAATAGATATACAAAAGACACATAAAATAAGCTAAATTTGAATTGAAATAAATATAGAAAATACATAAAATAATGTAAATTTGTATCAAAATATATATTCAAATACACATATAATAACGCAAATTTGTATAAAAATATATAAACAAAATACACATTAAATAATGTAAATACGTATAAAAAATATGTACGTAATTTAAAAATTTATAAAATTAAAGATGCAAAATACCCATAAAATAACTCATATTAAAAAAAATATATATACAAAAATACACATTAAATAATTGAATTTGTGTTAAAATAAATATACAAAATACATATACAATAAGGTAGATTTTTATTGAAATAGATATGCAAAAAACACATAAAATAATGAAATTTTTTATCAAAATGTGTACGAATACACACAATAAAATTATGTAAATTTTTATGAAAATATATATACAAAATACACATAAAATAATGTAAATACATAGAAAAATATATATACAAAATACACATAAAATAATGTAAATTCGTATCAAAATAAATATACAAAATTTCCTCTAAAAGAATGTATATTTGTAGGGAAATATATATACAAAATACAAATAAAATAACAAAAATTTGTATAAAAATATATACAAAAATACACAAAAATAAATTAAATTTGTTTAAAAATAGATATGCAAAATACACATGAAATTAGGCAAATTTTTATTGAAATACATATATAAAATACACATAAAATAATGTAAATTTGTATGGAAATATATAAACAAATACACATAAGATAACGTAAATTTCCATAAAATATATGTACAAAATATACATTAAATAATGTAAATATGTCTAAAATATATATATACAAAATACACAGAATAACGTAAAATCGTATCAAAATAAATAAACAGACTATCAATAAAATAATGTAAATTTGTATGAAAATAAAGATGCAAAATACCCATATAATAACGCATATTTGTTTAAAAATATATATACAAAATTGCACATAAAATAATTAAATTTGTATCAAAATAAATGTACAAAAGGCACATACAATAAAGAAAATTTGTATTGAAATAGATATGCGAAATACACATAAATAATGTAAATTTGTATCAAAATATATATACGAATACACATAAAATAGAGTAAATTTCTATGAAAATATATATTCAAAATACATATAAAATTATTTAAATAAGTATATATATATATATATATATATATATATATATATATATATATATATATATATATATATATATATATATATATATATATATATATATATATATATATATATATATATATATATATATATATATATATATATATATATATATATATATATATATATAACATATACCTAAAATAATGAAAATTTGTATCAAAATAAATAAACAAAATTCCGATAAAAGAACGTATATTTGTAGGAAAATAAATATACAAAATACACATAAAATTACGAAAATTTGAATAAAAATATATACTAAAATACACAAAATTAATTTCGATTTGTATGAAAATAGATATACATAATGCACATATAATTAGTTAAATTTGCATTTAAATACATGTACAAAATACACATGAAATAATGTAAATTTGTATGAAATGAACACAAATTCACATAAAATAACGTTCATTTGTATGAAATATATATACAAAATATACATAGAATAATGTAAAATCGTATCAAAATAAATACACAGAATATCAATAAAATAATGTAAATTTATATGAAAATAAAGATGCAAAATACTCATAAAATAAAGCAAATATATATACAAAATACACATTAAATACTGTAAATTCGCGTCAAAATAAATTAACAAAATATCAATAAAAGAATGTGTATTTGTATGAAAATAGATATACAAAATACACATAAAATAACCTGAATTTGTATCAAACTATATTAAAAAATACACAAAAATATTTTAAATTTGTATGAAAATAAATATACAAATACACATAAAATTAGTTAAATTTGTATTGAAATACATATACAAAATACACATAAAATAATGTAAATTTGAATGAAAAGACATAAACAAATACACTTAAAATAACGTAAATTTGTATAAAAAAAATATATACAAAACACAAATAGAATAATGTAAAATCGTATCAAAATAAATACACAGAATATTAATAAAATAATGTAAATTTGTATGAAAATAAAGAGGCAAAATACTTATAAAATAACGCATTCTTTTTATTTATAAAAATATATATACCAAAATACACATAAAATTTTTAAAATTTGTATTAAAATAAATATATAAAAAACACATACAATAAGGTAAATTTGTATTGAAATAGATATGCAAAATACATATAAAACAATGTAAATTTGTTTCAAAATATATATACGAATACACATAAAATAACGTAGATTTCTATAAAAATATATATACAAAATACACATAAAATGAAGTAAATACGTATAAAAAAATGTATACAAAATACACATAAAATAATGTAAATTCGTATCAAAATAAATAAAAAATACCAATAAAAGAATGTGTATTTGTATAAATATAAATATACAAAATACACATAAAATAACGTAAATTTATATAAAACTATATACAAAAATACACAGAAGTATTTTAATTTGTATGAAAATAGATATACAAAATAAGGTAGATTCGTTTCAAATTCAATAAAAAAAAATTCAGATAAAAGAACGTATATTTGTAGAAAAAATAAATATACAAAATACACATAAAATAACGAAAATTTGTATGAAAATATATAAAAAAATAAACAAAAATAATTTCAATTTGTATGAAAATAAATATACAAAATACACATGTATTTTGTATATCTATTTTCACACAAATTTAATTACTTTTGTGTATTTTTGCTTATAGTTTTATATAAATTTACTTTATTTTATTTGTATTTTCTATATTTATATTTATACAATACACATTCTTTTATTAGTATTTTCTTTCTTTATTTTCATACGAGTTTACGTTATTTTATGTGTATTTTGTATACCTTTTTTTTATACGTATTTATTTCATTTTATGTGTATTTTGTATATTTATTTTCATAGAAATCTACGTTATTTTATGTGTACTCGTATATATATTTTGAAAAAAATTTACATGGTTTTATATGTATTTTGCATATCTATTTCAATACAAATTTACGTTATTGTATGTGCATTTTCTATATTTAATTTAATACAAATTCAAATATTTTATGTGTGTCTTGGTATATATATTTTTATAAAAAATGCGTTATTTTATGGGTATTTTGCATCTTAATTTTCATACAAATTTACATTATTTTATTAATATTCTGTGTATTTATTTTGATACGATTTTATATTATTCTATTTGTGTTTTGTAAATATTTTTTTTATACATATTTACATTATTTAATGTGTATTTTTTATATATATTTTATACAAATTTACGTTATTTTAAGTGTATTTGTTTATATATTTTCATTCAAATTTACATTATTTTATGTGTATTTTGTAAATGTATTTCAATACAAATTTACCTAATTTTATGTGTATTTTGTATATTTATTTTTATACAAATTAAAACTATTTTTGTGTATTTTTGTATATAGTTTTATACAAATTTAGGTGATTTTATGTGTATATTGTATATCTATTTTCATACAAATACACATTCTCTTATTGATATTTTGTTAATTTATTTTGACGCGAATTTACATTATTTAATGTGTATTTTATATATATATTTTTATACGTGTTTACATCATTTGATGTGTATTTTGTGTATATATTTCTATAGAAATCTACGTTGATTTATGAGTATTCCTAAATAGAATTTGAAATAAATTTACACTGTTTTATGTGTATTTTGCATATTTTTTCAATACAAATTTACCTTATTGTATATGCATTTTGTATATTAATTTTAATACAAATTTAATTATGCTATATGTATTTTTGTATATGTATTTTTATAAAAATATGCTTTATTTTATGAGTACTTTGCATTTTTATTTTCATACAAATTTACATTATTTTATTTATTTTCTGTTTTTTTTTAAACAATTTTACATTATTCTATGTGTATTTTGTATATCTATTTTTATACGTATTTACAAATACACATAAAATAATGTAAATTTGGATAAAATATATATACAAAATGAGCATTCAGTAATGTAAATATGTATAAAAAAAATATATACAAAAAACACATAGAATAATGTTAAATCGTATCAAGATAAATAAAGAGAATATCAATAAAATAATGTAAATTTGTATGAAAATAAAGATGCAAAATATCCATATAATAACGCATATTTGCATAAAAATATATATACAAAAATACATATAAAATAATTATATTTGTATTAAGATAAATATACAAAATGCACGTATAATAAAGTAAATTTGTATTGAAATAGATATGCAAAATACACATTAATAATGTAAATTTGTATCAAAATATATATACTCATAAAATAGAGTAAATTTCTATGAAAATATACATACAAAATAGATATACAAAATACACATATAACTAGTTAAATTTGTATTTAAATACATGTACAAAAAACGCATAAAATAATGTAGATTTGTATGAAATGAAAACAAATACATTTTATATAAAATATATATACAAAATACACAGAGAGTAATGTAAAATCATATCAAAATAAATACACCGAATATCAATAAAATAATGTAAATTTGTATGAAAATAAAGATGCAAAATACCCATAAAATAAAGCATATTTTTATAAAAATACATATACAAAAATACACATAGATTAATCAAATTTGTATTAAAATTAATATACAAAATGCACATACAATAAGGTAAATTTGTATTGAAAAAATATGCAAAATACACATAAAACAATATAAATTTGTTTCAAAATATATATACGAAAACACATAAAATAACGCAGATTTCTATAGAAATATATATACAAAATACACATTAAATAATGTTAATTCGTGCCAAAATAAATAAACAAAATATCATGACAAGAATGTGTATTTGTATGAAAATAGATATACAAAATACACATTAAATAACCTAAATTTGTATAAAACTATAAACAAAAATACAGAAAAATAATTTAAACTTGTATGAAAATAAATATACAAAAAACAAATAAAATTAGGTAAATTTGTATTGAAATACATATACAAACTACACATAAAATAATGGAAATTTCCAAAAATCCAAAAATACGAATTTAGATTATTTCATAGATATTTTGTATACATATTTTTATACTCATTTACATTATCTAATGTGTGTTTTGTATATATTTTTTTATGCAAACTAATTTTATGTGCATTTTTGTACATATATTTTTATTGAAACTTAAAACGTTATTTTATGTGTATTTTGTATATGTTTTCTCATACAAATTTACATTATTTAATTAGTTTTTTGTTTATTTATTTTGATACGAATGACTTGATTATTTGTGTATTTTGTAAATATTTTTTTATACGTATTTACATTACTTAATGTGTATTTTGTTTATATATTTTTTTACAAATTTACGTTATTATATGTGTATTAGTTAAAAATATTTTGAAACGAATTTACTTTATTTTATGTAAATATATATATATATATATATATATATATATATATATATATATATATATATATATATATATATATATATATATATATATATATATATATATATATATATATATATATATATATATATATATATATATATATATATATATATATATATATATATATATATTTTATGTAAATATATATATTTTCATACAAATTTAATTACTTCTGTGTATTTTTGTATATAGTTTTATACAAACTCACGTTATTTTATGTGCATTTTGTATATTTATATTTATACAAATACACACTCTCTTATTGGTATTTTGTTTATTTATATTTATACGAATTTACATTATTTTATGTGTATTTTGTATACATTTTTGATTCGTATTTACTTAATTTTATTTGTATTTTGTATATATATATTTATAAAAATCTACGTTATTTTATGTGTATTCGTATATATTTTGAAACAAATTTACATTGTTTTATATATATTTTGCATATCCATTTCAAAACAAATTTACCTTATTGTATGTGCATTTTGTATATTTATTTTAATACAAATTCGAATATTTTATGTGTATTTTGGTATATATAATTTTATAAAAAATGCGTTATTTTATAGGTATTTTGCATCTTAGTTTTCATACAAATGTACATTATTTTATTAATATTCTGTGTATATATTTTGATACGATTTTATATTATACTATTTGTGTTTTGTATATATTTTTTTATACATATTTTCATTATTTAATGTGTATTTTTTATATATATTTTATACAAACTAACGTTATTTTAAGTGTATTTGTTTATATATTTTCATTCAAATTTACATTATTTTAAGTGTATTTTGTAAACGTATTTCAATACAAATTTACCTAATTTTATGTGTATTTTGTATATTTATTTTCATACAAATTTAACTTATTTTTGTGTTTTTTTGTATAAACATATAGAGTAAATTTCTATGAAAATATATATTCAAAATACATATAAAATTATGTAAATAAGTATAAATATATATATATATCAAATACACCTAAAAAAAATGAAAATTCGTATTAAAATAAATTAACAAAATTCCGATAAAAGAACGTATATTTGTAGGAAAATAAATATACAAAAAACACAAAAAATTACGAAAATTTGAATAAAAATATACACAAAAAACAAAAAAAATAATTTCAATTTGTATGAAAATAGATATACAAAATACACATATAATTAGTTAAAGTTAGTTTAGTTAGTTAGTTGTGTATGTATTTCAATACAAATTTACCTAATTTTATGTGTATTTTGTATATTTATTTTCATACAAATTTAAAATATTTTTGTGTATTTTTGTATATAGTTTGATACAAATTTAGGTTATTTTATGTGTATTTTGTATATATATTTTCATACAAATACACATTCTTTTATTGATATTTTGTTTATTTATTTTGACGCGAATTTACATTATTTAATGTGTATTTTGTATATATATTTTTATACGTATATCATCATTTCATGTGTATTTCGCATAGTTTTAAACAAATTTATATTATTTAATGTGTATTTTGTATATATATATTTATACAAATACACATTCTTTTATTGGTATTTTGTTTATTTATGTTGATACTAATTTACATTATTTTATGTGTATTTTGTATACATTTTTTATACGTATTTACTTAATTTTATGTGTATTTTGTATATATGTTTTTATAGAAATCTACCTTATTTCATGTGTATTCGTATATATATTTTGAAACAAATTTATATTGTTTATACGTATTTTGCATATCTATTTTTGTGTATTCTGTATTTTTTTTTTGTTATACTTTTTTGTGTATTTTGCATATCTATTTTCAAACAAATTTAAATTATTTCTGTGTATTTTTGTATATATTTTTATACAAATTTTAGTTATTTTATTTGTTTTTTGTATATATATTTTCCTTCAAATATACAACCTTTTATTATAATTTTGTTTATTTATTTTGATACGAGTTTACATTATTTTATGTGTATTTTGTATATATATTTTTCAGCGTATTTACATTATTTTATATGTATTTTGTATATATTTTAATAAAAATTTACATTATTTTATTGTGTGTATTCCTATTTATTTTATACAAATTCATGTTATTTTATGTGTATTTGTATATATATTTTCATACAAATTTATATTATTTTACGTATATTTTTACATATTTTTCATTACTAATTTACCTTATTTTATGATTATTTTGTATATTTATTTCATTCAATTTTAAATTATTTTATGTGTATATTTGCATTTGTATTTAAGTAATTTTATGTGTATTTTCTATATATATTTTCATCCAAAATTACATTATTTTATTGGTATTTTCTTTATTTAACTCGATACGAATTTAGATTTTTTCATAGGTATTTTGTATACATATGTTTATACTCATTTACATTATGTAATGTGTGTTTTGTATAAATTTTTCATGCAAATTTATTTGATGTGCATTTTTGTACATATATTTTTATAGAAATTTATTTAATTTTATGTGTATTTTGTATATGTTTTCTCATAAAAATTTACATTATTTTATTGGTATTTTGTTTATCTATTTTGATACGAATTACATGATTATATGTGTATTTTGTATATATTTTTTTATACGTAATTACATTATTTAATGTGTATTTTGTTTATATATTTTTTTATAAAATTTACGTAATTATTTGTGTATTTGTAAAAATATTTTGATACAAATTTACTTTATTTTATGTATTTTGTACATATATTTCAATTCAAATTAAGCTTATTTTGTGTGTATTTTGTATATCTATTTTCATACAAATTTAATTACTTTTGTGTATCTTTGTATATTGTTTTATATAAATTTACCTTATTTTATGTGCATTTTGTATATTTATATTTATACAAATACACATAAAATAAAGTAAATTTGCATAAAAATAAATATACAAAACACACATTAAATAATGTAAATGCGTATAAAAATATATATACAAAATACCTATGAAATAATCTAAATTCGTATCGAATTAAACTAACAAAATACCAATAAAATAATGTAATTTTTGATGAAAATATATATAGAAAATACACATAAAATAACCTAAATACAAATACATATATACACAAAATAATTTAAAATTGAAGGAAATAAATATTCAAAATAAATATAAAATAAGGTAAATTTGTAATGAAATATATCGTAAAATAAAATAATGTAGATTTGTATGAAAATATATATACAAATACACATAAAATAACATGAATTTATATAAAATTTGTATCAAATTATATACGAATACACAATAAAATAAAGTAAATTTTTATGAAAATATATATACAAAATACACATAAAATAATGTAAATACGTAGAAAAATATATATACAAAATACACATAAAATAAAGTAAATTCGTATCAGAATAAATAGATAAAATTCCAATAAAAGAATGTATATTTGCAGGAAAATATATATAGAAAATACAAATAAAATAACAAAAACTTCTATAAAAATATACAAAAACACACAAAAATTATTTAAATTTGTTTGAAAATAGATATGCAAAATACACATAAAATTAGGCAAATTTGTATTGAAATACATATACAAAATACACATAAAATAATGTAAGTTTGAAAGAAAATATATAAACAAATACACTTAAAATAACGTAACATTGTATGAAATATATATACCAAATACACATTAAATAATGTAAATATGTATAAACAAATATATACAAAACACAAATAGAATAATGTAAAATCCTATCAAAATAAATACACAGAATATTAATAAAATAATATAAATTTGCATGAAAATAAAGATGCAAAATACCCATAAAATAACGCATTTTTAAAAAAAAATATATATACCAAAACACACATAAAATATTTGAATTTGTATTAAAATAAATATACGAAATGTGTATTTTGTATATATATTTCTATAGAAATCAGCGTTATTTTATGTGTATTCGTATATATATTTTGAAACAAATTTACATTGTTTTATGTGTATTTTGCATATTTTTTTAATAAAAATTTACCTTATTGTATGTTCATTTTGTATATTAATTTTACTACAAATTTATTTATTGAATGTGTATTTATGTATATGTATTTTTATAAAAATATGCTTTATTTTATTGGTATTTTGCATCTTTATTTTCATACAAATTTACATTATTTTATTGATATTTTGTGTATTTAATTTGATACGATTTTACATTATTTTCTATGTGTATTTTGTATATATATTTAATACAAATGTACTTTATTTTATGTGTATTTGTTTTCATTTCATACAAATTTTCATTATTTTATGTGTATTTTGTACATGTATTTAAATACAAATTTAACTAATTATATGTGTATTTTGTATATCAATTTTCATAAAAATTGAAATTATTTTTGTTTGTTTTTGTATATATTTTTATACAAATTTTCGTTATTTTATGTGTATTTGGTATATATATTTTTATACTATTTACATCATTTTGTTTGTATTTTGTATGTATATTTTCATAGAAATTTACTCATTTTTATGTGTATTCGTATATATATTTTGATACAAATTTACATTATTGATGTGTATTTTGCATATGTATTTCAATACAAATTTACTTTATTGTATATGCATTTTGTATATTTATTTCAATATAAATTTAATTATTTCATGTGTATTTTTGTATATATATTTTTATGCATATATGCGTTATTATATGGGTATTTTGCATCTTTATTTTCATACAAATTTAAATTATTTTATTGATATTCTGTTTATTTATTTTGATACGATTTAACATTATTCTATGTGTATTTTGTATATATATTTTTATACATATTTACATTATTTAATGTATATTTTGTATATATATTTTATCCAAATTTACGCTATTTTATGTGTATTTGTTTATATATTTTCATACAAATTTACATTATTTCATGTGTATTTTGTATATGTATTTCAAAACAAATTTGCCTAACTTTATGGGTATTTTGCATATATATTTTCAAACAAATTTAAATTATTTTTGTGTATTTTTGTATTTATTTTTATACAAATTTTAGTTATTTTATTTGTATTTTGTATATATATTTTCCTACATATATACAATCTTTTATTATAATTTTGTTTATTTATTTTGATACGAGTTTACATTATTTTATTTGTATTTTGTATATACATTTTCCTACGTATTTACATTATTTTATGTGTATTTTGTATATATATTTTAATAAAAATTTACATTATTTTATTGTGTGTATTCCTATTTATTTTGATACAAATTTTATACAAATTCAAGTTATTTTATGTGTATTTGTATATATATTTTCATACTAATTTATATTATTTTACGTGTATTTTTACATACTTTTCATTACAAATTTACCTTATTTTATGATTATTTTGTATATTTATTTCATTCAATTTTAAATTATTTTATGAGTATATTTGTATTTGTATTTACGTAAATTTATGTGTATTTTCTATACATATCTTCATCCAAAATTACATTATTTTATTGGTATTTTCTTTATTTAACTCGATACGAATTTAGATTTTTTCAAAGGTATTTTGTATACATATGTTTATACTCATTTACATTATGTAATGTGTGTTTTGTAAATATTTTTTAATGCAAATTAATTTTATGTGCATTTTTGTACATATATTTTTATAGAAATTTATTTATTTTAGGTGTATTTTGTATATGTTTTCTCATAAAAATTTACATTATTTTATTGGTATTTTCTTTTTATTTTGATACGAATTACATGATTATATGTGTATTTTGTATATATTTTTTTATACGTAATTACATTATTTAATGTGTATTTTGTTTATATATTTTTATATAAAATCTACGTAATTATATGTGTATTTGTAAAAATATTTTGATACAAATTTACTGTATTTTATGTATTTTGTACATATATTTCAATTCAAATTAAGCTTATTTTGTGTGTATTTTGTATATCTATTTTCATACAAATTTAATTACTTTTGTGTATCTTTGTATATTGTTTTATATAAATTTACCTTATTTTATGTGCATTTTGTATATTTATATTTATACAAATACACATAAAATAAAGTAAATTTCCATAAAAATAAATATACAAAACACACATTAAATAATGTAAATGCGTATAAAAATATGTATACAAAATACCTATGAAATAATCTAAATTCGTATCGATTTAAACTAACAAAATACCAATAAAATAATGTAATTTTTGATGAAAATATATATAGAAAATACACATAAAATAACCTAAATACAAATACATATTTTGATACGATTTGACATTATTCTATGTGTATTTTGTATGTATTTTTCACACAAATTTACGTTATTTTATGTGTATTTCTTTATATATTTTGACACAAATTTACAATATTTTATGGGTATTTTGTATATATATTTCAAAAGAAATTTACCTAGTTTTATGTGTATTTTGAATATCTATTTTCATACAAACTCAAATTATTTATATGTATTTTTGTATATATTTCAATACAAATTTTAGTTAGGTTATGTGTATTTTGTAAATCTATTTTCATTCAAATATATATTATTTTATTGGTATTTTGTTGATTTATATTGATACGAATTTACATTATTTTATATGTACTTTTTATATATATTTTTATACGCATTTACATTATTTAATATTTATTTTGAATATATAATTTTATACAAATTCATGGTATTTTATGTGTATTTGTATATATATTTTCATATAAATTTACATTATTTTATGTGTATTTTGTACATATATTTCATTACAAATTTACCTTATTTTATGTTTATTTTGTATGTGTATTTTGTACATTTATATTTATATACGTTTACTCATACAAATTTATATTATTTTATTGGTATTTTGTTTATTTATTTTGATACAAATTTAAATATTTTATGTGTATTTTGGTATATATATTTTTATAAGAAATGCGCTTCTTGATGGGAATTTTGCATCTTTATTTTCATACAAATTTACATTATTTTATTAATATTCGGTGTATTTATTTTGATACGATTTTACATTATTCTATTTGTTTTTTGTATATATTTTTTTATACATATTTACACTATTTAATGTGTATCTTGCATATATATTTCATACAAATTTATTATCTATTATTTATTTTCATACAAATACACATTCTTTTCATGATATTTTGTTTATTTATTTTGACACGAATTTACATTATTTAATATGTATTTTATATATATATTTTTATACGTATTTACATAATTTCATGTGTATTTTTTTTTATATATTTCTATAGAAATCTACGTTATTTTATGTGTATTCGTATATATATTTTGAAACAAATTTACACTGTTTTATTTGTATTTTGCGTTTTTTTTCAATACAAATTTACCATATTGTATGTGTGCATTTTGTATATTAATGTTAATACAAATTTAATTATTCTATGTGTATTTTTGTATATGTATTTTTAAAAAAATATGCTTTATTTTATGTGTTATTTTCATACAAATTTAAATTATTTTATTGATATTCAGTGTACATATTTTGATACGATTTTACATTATTCTATGTATAACCAAAATAAATACAGAATACACAAAAATATATATGCAAAATACATATAAACAATGTAAATTTGTTTCAAAATATATATACGAATACACATGAAATAAGGTAGATTTCTATAAAAATATATATACAAAATACACATAAAATTAAGTAAATACGTATAGAAAATTTATACAAAATACACATAAAATAATGTAAATTAGTATCAAAATAAATAAACAAAATACCAATAAAAGAATGTGTATTTGTATAAAAATATATATACAAAATACACATAAAATAATATAAATTTGTTTAAAACTATACAAAATACACATGAAATGATGCAAAAAACGTATAAAAATATATATACAAAAAACACATTAAATAATGTAAATTCGCGTCAAAATAAATAAACAAAATATCAATAAAAGAATGTGTATTTGTATGAAAATAGATATACAAAATACACATAAAATAACCTAAATTTGTATCAAACTGTATATAAAAATACACAAAAATATTTTAAATTTGTATGAAAATAAATATACAAAAAACACATAAAATTAGGTAGATTTGTATTGAAATACATACACAAAATACACATAAAATAATGTAAATTTGAATGAAAATACATAAACAAATACACTTAAAATAACGTAAATTTCTATAAAAAAATATGTACAAAACACAAATAGAATAATGTCAAATCGTATCAAAATAAATACACAGAATATTAATAAAATAATGTAAATTTGTATGAAAATAAAGAAGCAAAATACCGATAAAATAACGCATTTTTTTTATTTATAAAAATATATATACCAAAATACACATCAGAAAATTAAATTTGTATTAAAATAAATATACAAAAAACACATTCAATAAGGTAAATTTGTATGGAAATAGATATGCAAAATACATATAAACAATGTAAATTTGTTTCAAAATATATATACGAATACACATAAAATAACGTAGATTTCTATAGAAATATATATACAAAATACACATAAAATGAAGTAAATACGTATAAAAAAATGTATACAAAATACACATAAAATAACGTAAATTCGTATCAAAATAAATAAACAAAATATCAATAAAAGAATGTGTATTTGTATAAATATAAATATACAAAATACACATAAAATAACGTAAATTTATATAAAACTATATACAAAAATACACAGAAGTAATTAAATTTGTATGAAAATATATACAAAATACACACAAAATAAGCTAAATTTGAATTGAAATATATATACAAAATACATGAAATAAAGTAAATTTGCATCAAAATATTTATACAAATACACATATAATAACGTAAATTTGTATGAAAATATATAAACAAAATACACATTAAATAATGTAAATACGTATAAAAAAATATGTACAAAATACATATATAATCATGTAATTCGTATCAAAATAAATAAACAAAATACCTATAAAATAATATAAATTTGTATGAGTAAACGTGTATGTTGCATATTTTTTCAATACAAATTTACATTATTATATACGCATTTTGTATATTAATTTTAATACAAATTTAATTATTCGATGTGTATTTTTGTATCTGTATTTTTATAAACATATGCTTTATTTTTTGGGTATTTTGCATCTTTATTTTCATACAAATTTACATTATTTTATTGATATTCTGCTCATTCATTTTGATACGAATTGACATTATTCTATGTGTATTTTGTATATATTTTTCATACAAATTTACGTTATTTTATGTGTATTTGTTTATATATTTTGACACAAATTTACAATATTTTATGGCTATTTTGTATATACATTTCAAAAGAAATTTACCTAGTTTTATGTGTATTTTGTATATCTATTTTCATACAAACTCAAATTATTTCTATGTATTTTTGTATATATTTTAATACAAATTTTAGTTATGTTATGTGTATTTTGTAAATTTATTTTCATTCAAATATATATTATTTTATTGGTGTTTTGTTGATTTATATTGATACGAATTTACATTATTTTATATGTACTTTGTATATATATTTTTATACGCTTTTACATTATTTAATATTTATTTTGAATATATATTTTTATACAAATTCATGGTATTTATGTGTATTTGTATATATATTTTCATATAAATTTACATTATTTTATGTGTATTTTGTACTTATATTTTATTACAAATCTACCTTATTTTATGTTTATTTTGTATGTGTATTTTGTATATTTATATTTATCCAAATACACATTCTTTTATTGGTATTTTGTTTATTTATTTTAATTCGAATTTACATTATTTTATGTGTATTTTGTATACATTTTTTTATACGTATTTAATTAATTTTATGTGTATTTTGTATATATATTTTTATAGAAATCTACGTTTTTTTATTTGTATTCGTATATATATTTTGAAACAAATTTACATTGTTTTACATGTATTTTTGCATATCTCTTCCAATACAAATATACCTTATTGTATGTGCATTTTGTATATTTATTCAAATGCAAATTTAAATATTCTATGTGTATTTTGGTATATATATTTTTATAAGAAATGCGCTATTTTATGGGAATTTTGCATCTTTATTTTCATACAAATTTACATTATTTTATTAATATTCGATGTATTTATTTTGATACGATGTTACATTATTCTATTTGTTTTTTGTATATACTTTTTTATACATATTTACATTATTTAATGTTTATCTTGCATATATATTTTATACAAATTTATTATCTATTATCTATTTTCATACAAATACACATTCTTTTCATGATATTTTGTTTATTTATTTTGACACGAATTTACATTATTTGATATGTATTTTGTATATATATTTTTATAGGTATTTACATAATTTCATGTGTATTTTGTATATATATTTCTATAGAAATCTACTTTATTTTATGTGTATTCGTATATATATTTTGAGACAAATTTACCTTACTGAATATGCATTTTGTATATTTATTTCAATACAAATTTAAATATTTTATGTGTATTTTGGTAAATATATTTTTATAAAAATGCGATAATTTTTCGGAATTTTGCATCTTTATTTTCATACAAATTTACATTATTTTATTGATATTCTGTGTATTTATTTTGATATGATTTTACATTATTCTATTTGTTTTTTGTATATATTTTTTTATACACATTTACATTATTTAATATGTATCTTGCATATATATTTTATACAAATTTACGTTATTTTAAGTGTATTTGTTTATATATTTTCATTCAAATTTACATTATTTGATGTGTATTTTGTATATGTATTTCAATACAAATTTACCTAATTTTATGTGTATTTTGTATATTTCTTTTCAAACAAATTTAAACTATTTTTGTGTATTTTTGTATATAGTTTTATACAAATTTAGGTTATTTTCTGTACGCATTTACATTATTTAGTGTGTGTTTTGTATATATATTTTTATAGAAATTTGCGTTATTTGTATATGTTTTCTCATACAAATTTACATTATTTTATTGCTATTTTGTTTATTTATTTTGATACGAATTACATGATTATATGTGTATTTTGTACATATTTTTTACACGTATTTACATTACTTAATGTGTATTTGTTTAGATATTTTTAAACAAATCTACGTTATTATATGTATTTGTATAAATATTTTGATACAGATTTACATTATTTTATGTATTTTGTATGTACATTTCAATTCAAATTTAGCTTATTTTAGCTGTATTTTGTATATATATTTTCATACAAATTTAATTACTTCTGTGTATTTTTGTATATAGTTTTATACAAATTTACGATATTTTTTGTGTATTTTGTATATTTATAATTATACAAATACACATTCTTTTACTGGTATTTTGTTTATTTATTTTGATACGATTTTTATGTGTATTTTGTATTCATTTTTTTATACGTATTTACTTCATTTTATGTGTATTTTGTATATATTTTTATAGAAATCTACGTTATTTTATGTGTATTCGTATATATATTTTGAAACAAGTTTACATTGTTTTATATGTCTTTTTGAATATCTCTTTCAATACAAATTTACCTTACTGTATATGCATTTTGTATATTTATTTCAATACAAATTTAAATATTTTATGTGTATTTTGGTATATATATTTTTATAAAAAATGCAATAATTTCTGGGAATTTTGCATCTTTATTTTCATACAAATTTACATTATTTTATTGATATTCTGTGTATTTATTTTGATACGATTTTACATTATTCTATTTGTTTTTTGTATATATTTTTTTATACACATTTACATTATTTAATATGTATCTTGCATATATATTTTATACATATTTACGTTATTTTAAGTGTATTTGTTTATATATTTTCATTCAAATTTACATTATTTGAAGTGTATTTTGTATATGTATTTCAATACAAATTTACCTAATTTTATGTGTATTTTGTATATTTCTTTTCAAACAAATTTAAATTATTTTTGTGTATTTTTGTATATAGTTTTATACAAATTTAGGTTATTTTATGTACGCATTTACATTATTTAGTGTGTGTTTTGTATATATATTTTTATGCAAATTTACTTTATTTTATGTGCATTTTTGTACATATATTTTTATAGAAATTTGCGTTATTTGTATATGTTTTCTTATACAAATTTACATTATTTTATTGCTATTTTGTTTATTTATTTTGATACGAATTACATAATTATATATATATTTTGTTCATATTTTTTATACGTATTTACATTACTTAAAGTGTTTTTTGTTTATATATTTTTAAACAAATCTACGTTATTATATGTATTTGTATAAATATTTTGATACAGATTTACATTATTTTATGCATTTTGCATGTACATTTCAATTCAAATTTAGCTTATTTTAGCTGTATTTTGTATATATATTTTCATACAAATTTAAATACTTTTTTGTATTTTTCTATATAGTTTTATACAAATTAACGATATTTTATGTGTATTTTGTATATTTATATTTACACAAATACACATTCTTTTACTGGTATTTTGTTTATTTATTTTGATACGATTTTTATGTGTATTTTGTATTCATTTTTTAATATTTTAATATTTTTAATATTTTTTAATAATGTGTATCTTGCATATATATTTCATACAAATTTATTATCTATTATTTATTTTCATACAAATACACATTCTTTTCATGATATTTTGTTTATTTATTTTGACACGAATTTACATTACTTAATATGTATTTTATATATATATTTTTATACGTATTTACATAATTTCATGTGTATTTTGTATATATATTTCTATAGAAATCTACGTTATTTTATGTGTATTCGTATATATATTTTGAAACAAATTTACACTGTTTTTTTTGTATTTTGCATTTTTTTTAATACAAATTTACCTAATTGTATGTATGCATTTTGTATATTAATTTTAATACAAATTTAATTATTCTATGTGTATTTTTGTATATGTATTTTTAAAAAAATATATACTTTATCCTATGGGTATTTTGCATCTCTATTTTCATACAAATTTAAATTATTTTATTGATATTCTGTGTACTTATTTTGATACGATTTTACATTATTCTATGTATAACAAAAATAAATACAGATTACACAAAAATAGATATGCAAAATACATATAAACAATGTAAATTTGTGTCAAAATATATATACGAATACACATGAAATAAGGTAGATTCCTATAAAAATATATATAGAAAATACACATAAAATTAAGTAAATACGTATAAAAAATGTATACAAAATACACATAAAATAATGTAAATTAGTATCAAAATAAATAAACAAAATACCTAAATTTGTATCAAACTATATACAAAAATACAGAAAAATATTTTAAATTTGTATGAAAATAAATATACAAAATACACATAAAACTAGTTAAATTTGTATTGAAATACATATACAAAATACACATAAAATAATGTAAATTTGAATGATAATACATAAACAAATACACTTAAAATAACGTAAATTTGTATAAAAAAATATGTACAAAACACAAATAGAATAATGTAAAATCGTATCAAAATAAATACACAGAATATTAATAAAATAATGTAAATATGTATGAAAATAAAGAGGCAAAATACCCATAAAATAACGCATTTTTTTATTTATAAAAATATATATACCAAAATACAGATAAAAAAATTAAATTTGTATTAAAATAAATATATAAAAAACACATACAATAAGGTAGATTTGTATTGAAATAGATATGCAAAATACATATAAAACAATGTAAATTTGTTTCAAAATATATATACTAATACATATAAAATAATATAGATTTCTATAAAAATATATATACAAAATACACATAAAATGAAGTAAATAAGTATAAAAAAATGTATACAAAATACACATAAAATAATGTAAACTCGTATCAAAATAAATAAAAAATACCAATTAAAGAATGTGTATTTGTATAAATATAAAAATACAAAATGCACATAAAATAACGTAAAATTATATAAAACTATATACAAAAATACACAGAAGTATTTAGATTTGTATGAAAATAGATATACAAAATAAGGTAAATTCGTTTCAAACTCAATAAACAAAATTCAGATAAAAGAACGTATATTTGTAGAAAAAATAAATATACAAAATACACATAAGATAACGAAAATTTGTATGAAAATATATAAAAAAATAAACAAAAATAATTTCAATTTGTATGAAAATATATATACAAAATACACATGTATTTTGTATATCTATTTTCACACAAATTTAATTAGTTTTGTGTATTTTTGCATATAGTTTTATATAAATTTACGTTATTTTATTTGTATTTTGTATATTTATATTTATACAATACACATTCTTTTATTAGTATTTTCTTTATTTATTTTCATACGAGTTAACATTATTTTATGTGTATTTTGTATACCTTTTTTTATATGTATTTACTTCATTTTATGTGTGTTTTGTATATTTATTTTCATAGAAATCTACGTTATTTTATGTGTATTCGTATATATATTTTGATTTTTTTTTTTACATGGTTTTATATGTATTTTGCATATCTATTTCAATACAAATTTACCTTATTGTATGTGCATTTTGTATATTTATTTTAATACAAATTCAAATATTTTATGTGTGTCTTGGTATATATATTTTTATAAAAAATGCGTTATTTTATGGGTATTTTGCATCTTAATTTTCATACAAATTTACATTATTTTATTAATATTCTGTGTATTTATTTTGATACGATTTTATATTATTCTATTTGTATATTTTTTTAAAAATACATATACAAAAATACACATAGAATAATTAAATTTGTATTAAAATTAATATACAAAATGCACGTACAATAAGGTAAATTTGTATTGAAAAAATATACAAAATGCACATAAAAGTGTAAATTTGTTTAAAAATCTATGAATACACATAAAATAACGTAGATTTCTATATATAAATATATATATATATATATATATATATATATATATATATATATATATATATATATATATATATATATATATATATATATATATATATATATATATATATATATATATATATATATATATATATATATATATATATATATATATATATATATATATATATATATATATATATATATATATATATATATATATACAAAATACACATTAAATAATTTAAATTCTCGTCAAAATAAATAAACAAAATATCAATAAAAGAATGTGTATTTGTATGAAAATAGATATACAAAATACTCATAAAATAACCTAAGTTTGTATAAAACTATATACAAAAATACACAAAAATAATTTAAATTTGTATGAAAATAAATATACAAAATACACATAAAATTAGGTATATTTGTATTGAAATACATATACAAAATACACATAAAATTATGGAAATTTGAAAGAAAATATATAAACATAAATTATACACTTAAAATAACGTAAATTTGTATCAAATATATATACAAAATACACATTAAATAATGTAAATATGTATAAAAAAATATATACAAAACACAAATAGAATAATATAAAATCGTATGAAAAATAAATACACAGAATATTAATAAAATAATGTAAATTTGTATGAAAATAAAGATGCAAAATAGCCATAAAATAACGCATTTTTTATAAAAATATATATACCAAAATACACATAAAATATTAAAATTTGTATTAAAATAAATATAAAAAATGCACATACTATAAGGTAAATTTGTATTGAAATAGATATGCAAAATACATATAAAACAATGTAAATTTGTTTCAAAATATATATACGAATACACATAAAATAACGTAGATTTCTATAAAAATATATACAAAATACACATAAAATGAAGTAAAAACATATTAAAAAATGAATACAAAATACACATAAAAATCGTATCAAAATAAATAAACAAAATACCAGTAAAAGAATGTGTATTTGTGTAAATATAAATATACAAAATACACATAAAATATCGTTAATTTGTATAAAACTATATAGAAAAATACAAAAAAGTATTTAAATTTGTATGAAAATATATATACAAAATACAGCTAAAATAAGCTAAATTTGAATTGAAATGTACATGCAAAATGCATAAAATAATGTAAATCTGTATCAAAATATTTATACAAATACATATAATAACGTAGATTTGTTTAAAAATATATAAACAAAAAACACTTTAAGTAATGTAAATACGTATAAAAAATATGAACAAAATATATATATAATTATGTAATTCGTATCAAAATAAATAAACAAAATAGCAATAAAATAATGTAAATTTGTATAAGAAAACATATACAAATAACGCAAATTTCTATAAAAATATATGTACAAAAATGCACATAAAATAAAGTAAATTTGCATAAAAAATATATATACAAAACACACACTAAATAATGTAAATGCGTACATAAAATAACCTAAATTTGTATAAAACTATATACAAAAATACACAAAAATAATTTAAATTTGTTTGAAAAGAAATATACAAAATACACATAAAATTAGGTAAATTTGTATTGAAATACATATACAAAATACACTTCAAATAATGTAAATTTGAATGAAAATATATAAACAAATACACTTAAAATAACGTAAATATGTATAAAATATATATGCAAGATACATATTAAATAATGTAAATGTGTATAAAAAAATATATACAAAAAACAAATAGAATAATGTAAAATCGTATCAAAATAGATACACAGAATATCAATAAAATAATGTAAATTTGTATGAAAATAAAGATGCAAAATTCCCAGAAATTATTGCATTTTTTATAAAAATATATATACCAAAATACACATAAAATATTTAAATTTGTATTGAAATAAATATACAAAATGCATATACAGTAAGGTAAATTTGTATTGAAAGAGATATTCAAAAAGACATATAAAACAATGTAAACTTGTTTCAAAATATATATACGAATACACATAAAATAACGTAGATTTCTATAAAAATATATACAAAATACACATAAAATGAAGTAAATACGTATAAAAAAATGAATACAAAATACACATAAAAATCGTATCAAAATAAATAAACAAAATACCAGTAAAAGAATGTGTATTTGTATAATTATAAATATACAAAATACACAAAAAATATCGTAAATTTGTATAAAACTATATACAAAAATACACAGAAGTAATTAAATTTGTATGAAAATATATATACAAAATACAGCTAAAATAAGCTAAATTTGAATTGAAATGTACATACAAAATACATAAAATAATGTAAATCTGTATCAAAATATTTATACAAATACATATAATAACGTAGATTTGTTTAAAAATATCTAAACAAATACACATTAAGTAATGTAAATACGTGTAAAAAATATGTACAAAATACACATATAATCATGTAATTCGTATCAAAATAAATAAACAAAATAGCAATAAAATAATGTAAATTTGTATGAGAAAACATATACAAATAACGCAAATTTCTATAAAAATATATGTACAAAAATGCACATAAAATAAAGTAAATTTGTATAAAAATATATATACAAAACACACACTAAATAATGTAAATCCGTACATAAAATAACCTAAATTTGTATAAAACTATATACAAAAATACACAAAAATAGTTTAAATTTGTTTGAAAAGAAATATACAAAATACACATAAAATTAGGTAAATTTGTATTGAAATACATATACAAAATACACATCAAATAATGTAAATTTGAATGAAAATATATAAACAAATACACTTAAAATAACGTAAATTTGTATAAAATATATATGCAAGATACATATTAAATAATGTAAATGTGTATAAAAAAATATATACAAAAAACAAATAGAATAATGTAAAATCGTATCAAAATAAATACACAGAATATCAATAAAATAATGTAAATTTGTATGAAAATAAAGATGCAAAATTCCGAAAAATTATCGCATTTTTATAAAAATATATTTACCAAAATACACATAAAATATTTAAATTTGTATTGAAATAAATATACAAAATGCATATTCAGTAAGGTAAATTTGTCTCAAAATATATATACGAATACACATAAAATAAAGTAGATTTCTATAGAAATATATATACAAAATACACATGAAATTATGTAAATACCTATAAAAATATATATACAAAATACATATCAAATAATGTAAATTCGTGTCAAAATAAATAAACAAAATATCATGAAAGAATGTGTATTTGTATGAAAATAGATAATAGATAGTAAATTTGTATAAAATATATATGCAAGATAAACATTAAATAATGTAAATATGTATAAAAAAGTATATACAAAAAACAAATAGAATAATGTAACATCGTATCAAAATAAATACATCGAATATTAATAAAATAATGTAAATTTGTATGAAAATAAAGATGCAAAATTCCCATAAAATAGCGCATTTCTTATAAAAATATATATACCAAAATACACATAGAATATTTAAATTTGCATTTGAATACAATAAGGTATATTGTATTGGAAGAGATATGCAAAAATACATGTAAAACAATGTAAATTTGTTTCAAAATATATATATGAATACAAATAAAAAAACGTAGATTTCTATAAAAATATATACACAAAATACACATAAAATTAATTAAATACGTATAAAAAAATGTATACAAAATACACATAAAATAATGTAAATTCGAATTAAAATAAATAAACAAAATACCAATAAAAGAATGTGTATTTGGATAAATATAAATATACAAAATACACATACAAAATAAACATAAAATAAGGTAGATTTGTAATAAAATATAAGTACAAAATACACATAAAATAATGTAGATTTATATGAAAATATATATACAAATACACATAAATACCATGAATTTGTATAAAAATATATATTCAAAATAAATATTAAATAATGTAAGAGCGTATAAAAATATATATACAAAGTACATATAAAATAATGTAAATTCGTATCAATATAAATCAACAAAACACCAATAAAATAATATATATTTGAATGAAAATAAATTTACAAAATATACATAACATAACTAAAATTTGTATTAAAATATATACAAAAATACATAGAAATAATTTGAGTTTGTATGAAAATAGATATACAAAATACACATAAAACTAGGTAAATTTCTTTTGAAATGTATATACAAAATAGCCATAAAATATTGTAAATTTGTGTCAAAATATATAAACAAATACACATAAAATAACGTAAATTTGTATGAAAAATATATACAAAATACACATAGAATAATGTCAACTCGTATCAAAATGAATGAGCAGAATATCAATAAAATAATGTAGATTTGTATGAAAATAAAGATGCAAAATACCTAAAAAATAAAGCATATGTTTATAAAAATACAGATACGAAAATACACATCGAATAATTAAATTTGTATTAAAATTAATATACAAAATGCGTATATAATAATGTAAATTTGTATTGAAAAAATATGCAACATACACGTTTACTCATACAAATTTATATTATTTTATAGGTATTTTGTTTATTTATTTTGATACGAATTACATGATTATATGTGTATTTTGTACATATTTTTTTATACGTATTTACATTATTTAATGTGTATTTTGTTTATATATTTTCATACAAATTTACGTTATTATATGTGTATTTGTATAAATATTTTGATGCAAATTTACTTTATTTCATGTATTTTGTATATATATTTCAATTCAAATTTAGCTTATTTTGTGTGTATTTTGTATATATTTTCATACAAATTTAATTACTTCTGTGTATTTTTGTATATAGTTTTATATAAATTTACGTTATTTTATGTGTATTTTGTGTATTTATATTTATACAAATACACATTCTTTTATTGATATTTTGTTTATTTATTTTGATACGAATTTACGTTATTTTATGTGTATTTTGTATACATTTTTTTATACGTATTTACTTCATTTTATGTGTATTTTGTATATATATTTCTATAGAAATCTACGTTATTTTATGTGTATTCGTATATATATTTTGAAACAAATTTACATTGTTTATATGTATTTTGCATATCTTTATTTTCATACAAATTTACATTATTTCATTAATATTCGGTGTATTTATTTTGATACGATTTCTTATTATTCTATTTGTTTTTTGTATATATATTTTTTATACATATTTACATTATTTAATGTCTATCTTCCATATATATTTCATACAAATTTATTATCTATTATTTATTTTCATACAAATACACATTCTTTTCATGATATTTTGTTTATTTATTTTGACACGAATTTACCAAGATATGTATTTTGTATATATATTTTTATACTTATTTACATAATTTCATGTGTATTTTGTATATATATTTCTATAGAAATCTGCGTTATTTTATGTGTACTCGTATATATATTTTGAAACAAATTTACTTTGTTTGATATGTATTTTTGAATATCTCTTTCAATACATATTTACCTTACTGTATATGCATTTTGTATATTTATTTCAATAAAAATTTAAATATTTTATGTGTATTTTGTTATATATATTTTTATAAAAAATGCGCTATTTTATGGGAATTTTGCATCTTTCTTTTCATTCAAATTTACATTATTTTATTGATATTCTGTGTATATATATTGATAGGATTTTACATTATTCTATTTCTTTTTTGTATATATTTTTTTATACACATTTACATTATTTAATGTGTATCTTGCATATATATTTTATACAAATTTACGTTATTTTAAGTGTAATTATTTATATATTTTCATTCAAATTTACATTATTTTATGTGTATTTTGTATATGTATTTCAATATAAATTTACCTTATTTTATGTGTATTTTGTATATTTCTTTTCATACAAATTTTAAATATTTTTGTGTATTTTTGTATATAGTTTTATACAAATTTGTTATTTTATGTACGCATTTACATTATTTAATGTGTGTTTTGTATATGTATTTTTATGCAAATTTACTTTATTTTATGTGCATTTTTGTACATATATTTTTTGTAAAAATTTGCGTTATTTAATGTGTATTTGTATATGTTTTCTTATACAAATTTATATTATTTTATTGCTATTTTGTTTATTTATTTTGATACGAATGAAAATAGATATACAAAATATACATAAAATAAACTAAAATTGTATTGAAATATATATACAAAATACATAAAATAATGTAAATTTGTATCAAAATATTTTAACAGATGCGCATAAAATAACGTAAATTTGTATAAAAATATTTTAACAGATGCGCATAAAATAATGTAAATATGTATAAAAAAATATATACAAAAACAAATAGAATAATGTAAAGTCGTATCAAAATAAATACACAGAATATTAATAAAACAATGTAAATTTGTATGAAAATAAAGATGCAAAATACCCATTAAATAACGCATTTTTTATAAAAATATATATACCAAAATACACATGGAAAAATGAATTTGTATTAAAATAAATATACAAAATACACATACAATAAGGTAAATCTGTATTGAAATAGATATGCAAAATACATATAAAACAATGTAAATTTGTTTCAAAATATATATACGAATACACATAAAATAACGTAGATTTGTATAAAAATATAGATATAAAATACACATAAAATTAAGTAAATACGTAAAAGAAAATGTATACAAAATACACATAAAATAATGTAAATTCGTATCAAAATAAATAAACAAAATACCAATAAAAGAATGTGTATTTGTATAAATATAAATATACAAAATACACATAAAATAACGTTAATTTGTATAAAACTATATAAAAAATACACAAAAACAATTAAATTCGTATGAAAATAGATATACAAAATACAGATAAAATAAGCTAAATTTGAATTGAAATGTATATACAAAATACATAAAATAATGTAAATTTGTATCAAAATATTTATAAAAATACATATCATAACGTAAATTTGTTTAAAAATATATAAACAAAATACACATTAAGTAATGTAAATACGTATAAAAAATAAGTACAAAATACACATATAATCATGTAATTCGTATCAAACTAAATAAACAAAATATCAATAAAATAATGTAAATTTGTATGAGAAAACATATACAAATACATTTAAAATAACGCTAATTTCTATAAAAATATATGTCCAAAAATGAACGTAAAATAAAGTAACTTTGGATAAAAATATATATACAAAACACACATTAAATAATATAAATGCGTACGTAGAATAACGTAAATTTGTATAAAACTATATACAAAAATACACAAAAATAATTTAAATTTGTCTGAAAAGAAATATACAAAATACACATACAATTAGGTTAATATATATTGTAATACATATACAAAACACTCATAAAATAATGTAAATTTGAAAGAAAATATATAAACAAATACACATATAATAACGTAAATTTGTATGAAATATATATACAAAATACACATTAAATAATGTAAATATGTATAAATAAATATATACAAAACACAAACAGAATAATGTAAAATCGTATCAAAATATATACACAGAATATTAATAAAATAATGTAAATTTGTATGAAAATTACGATGCAAAATACCTATAAAATAACGCATTTTTTATAAAATTATTGATAACAAAATACACATAAAATATTTGAACTTGTATTAAAATAAATATACAAAATGCACATACAATAAGATAAATTTGTATTGAAATAGATATGCAAAATACATATAAAATAATGTAAATTTGTTTCAAAATATATATACGAATTCACATAAAATAACGTAGATTTCTATAAAAATACATATACAAAATACACATTAAATTAAGTAAATACGTATTAAAAAATGTATACAAAATACACATAAAATAATGTAAATTCGTATAAATGTAAATAAGCAATATACCAATAAAAGAATGTGTATTTGTATAAATATAAATATACAAAATGCACATAAAATAACGTAAATTTATATAAAACTATGTACATAAAATAACGCAAATTTCTATAAAAATATATGTACAAAAATGAACATTAAATAAATTTGCATAAAAATATATTTACAAAACACACATTAGATAATGTAAATGAGTATAAAAATATGTATACAAAATACCCATGAAATAATCTAAATTCGTATCGAATTAAATTAAGAAATACCAATAAAATAATGTAATTTTGGATGAAAATATATATACAAAATACACATAAAATAACCAAAATACAAATACAAATATACACATAAAATAGTTTAAAATTTAATGAAATAAATATACAAAATAAACATAAAATAAGGTAAATTTGTAATGAAATATATGAAAAAATACACATAAAATAATATGAATTTGTCTGAAAATATATATACAAATACACATTAAATAACATGAATTTGTATAAAATTTGTATCAAAATATATACTTATACACACAATAAAATAACGTATTTTTTTATGAAAATGTATATACAAAATACACATAAAATAATTTAAATACGTAGAAAAATATATATACAAAAAACACAAAATAATGTAAATATGTATGAAAATATATAAACAAATACACATAAAATAATGTAAATTTGGATAAAATATATATACAAAATGAACATTAAATAATGTAAATATGTATAAAAAAATATATACAAAAAACACATAGAATAATGTTAAATCGTATCAAAATAAATAAAGAGAATATCAATAAAATAATGTAAATTTGTATGAAAATAAAGATGCAAAATATCCATATAATAACGCATATTTGCATAAAAATATATATACAAAAATATATATAAAATAATTAAATTTGTATTAAAATAAATATACAAAATGCACGTACAATAAAATAAATTTGTATTGAAATAGATAGGCAAAATACACATTAATAATGTAAATTTGTATCAAAATATATATTCGAATACTCATAAAATAGAGTAAATTTCTATGAAAATATACATACAAAATAGATATACAAAATACACATATAACTAGTTAAATTTATATTTAAATATATGTACAAAAAACACATCAAATAATGTAGATTTGTATGAAATGAAAACAAATTCATTTTATATAAAATATATATATCAATAAAATAATGTAAATTTCTATGAAAATAAAGATGCAAAATACCCATAAAATAAAGCATATTTTTATAAAAATACATATACAATAATACACATTGATTAATCAAATTTGTATTAAAATTAATATACAAAATGCACATACAATAAGGTAAATTTTTATTGAAAAAATATGCAAAATACACATAAAACAATGTAAATTTGTTTCAAAATATATATACGAACACATAAAATAACGCAGATTTCTATAGAAATATAGATACAAAATACACTTGAAATAATGTAAATTCGTATAAAAATATATATACAAAATACACATTAAATAATGTTAATTCGTGTCAAAATAAATAAACAAAATATCATGAAAAGAATGTGTATTTGTATGAAAATAGAGATACAAAATACACATAAAATAACCTAAATTTGTATAAAACTATAAACAAAAATACACAAAAATAAATTAAACTTGTATGAAAATAAATATACAAAAAACATATAAAATTAGGTAAATTTGTATTGAAATACATAATACAAAATACACATAAAATAATGGAAATTTCCAAAAATCCAAAAATACGAATTTAGATTATTTCATAGGTATTTTGTATATATATTTTTATACTCATTTACATAATCTAATGTGTGTTTTGTATATATATTTTTATGCAAACTAATTTTATGTGCATTTTTGTACATATATTTTTATTGAAACTTAAAAAGTTATTTTATATGTATTTTGTATATGTTTTCTCATACAAATTTACATTATTTAATTAGTTTTTTGTTTATTTATTTTGATACGAATGACTTGATTATTTGTGTATTTTGTAAATATTTTTTTATATGTATTTACATTACTTAATGTGTATTTTGTTTATATATTTTTTTACAAATTTACGTTATTATATGTGTATTTGTTAAAAATATTTTGAAACGAATTTACTTTATTTTATGTATTTTCTATATATATTTTAATTCAAATTTAGCTTATTTTGTGTATTTTGTATATCTATTTTCATACAAATTTAATTACTTCTGTGTATTTTTGTATATAGTTTTATACAAATCTACGTTATTTTATGTGCATTTTGTATATTTATATTTATACAAATACACACTCTCTTATTGGTATTTTGCTTATTTATATTTATACGAATTTACATTATTTTATGTGTATTTTGTATACATTTTTGATTCGTATTTACTTAATTTTATTTGTATTTTGTATATATATATTTATAGAAATCTACGTTATTTTATGTGTATTCGTATATATATTTTGAAACAAATTAACATTGTTTTATATGTGTTTTGCATATCTATTTCAATACAAATTTACCTTATTGTATGTGTATTTTGTATATTTATTTTAATACAAATTCAAATATTTTATGTGTATTTTGGTATATATAATTTTATAAAAAATGCGTTATTTTATAGGTATTTTGCATCTTAGTTTTCATACAAATGTACATTATTTTATTAATATTCTGTTTATATATTTTCATACGATTTTATATTATACTATTTGTGTTTTGTATATATATTTTTTATACATATTTTCATTATTTAATGTTTATTTTTTATATATATTTTATACAAATTAACGTTATTTTAAGTGTATTTGTTTATATATTTTCATTCAAATTTACATTATTTTAAGTGTATTTTGTATATGTATTTCAATACAAATTTACCTAATTTTATGTGTATTTTGTATAAACATATAAAGTAAATTTCTATGAAAATATATATTCATACGAATACAAATAAAATAACGTAGATTTCTATAAAAATATATACAAAATACACATAAAATGAAGTAAATACGTATTAAAAAATGAATACAAAATACACATAAAAATCGTATCAAAATAAATAAACAAAATACCAGTAAAAGAATGTGTATTTGTATAAATATAAATATACAAAATACACATAAAATATCGTAAATTTGTATAAAACTATATAGAAAAATATAAGAATACTCATAAATCAACGTAGATTTCTATAGAAATATATATACAAAATACACATAAAATGAAGTAAATACGTATAAAAAAATGTATACAAAATACACATAAAATAACGTAAATTCGTATCAAAATAAATAAACAAAATATCAATAAAAGAATGTGTATTTGTATAAATATAAATATACAAAATACACATAAAATAACGTAAATTTATATAAAACTATATACAAAAATACACAGAAGTAATTAAATTTGTATGAAAATATATACAAAATACACACAAAATAAGCTAAATTTGAATTGAAATATATATACAAAATACATGAAATAAAGTAAATTTGCATCAAAATATTTATACAAATACACATATAATAACGTAAATTTGTATGAAAATATATAAACAAAATACACATTAATAATGTAAATACGTATAAAAAAATATGTACGAAATACACATATAATCATGTAATTCGTATCAAAATAAATAAACAAAATACCTATAAAATAATATAAATTAGTATGAGTAAACGTGTATGTTGCATATTTTTTCAATACAAATTTACATTATTATATACGCATTTTGTATATTAATTTTAATACAAAAGTTTGATACAAATATAGGTATTTTGTTTATTTATTTTGATACTAATTTACATTATTTTATGTGTATTTTGTATACATTTTTTATACGTATTTACTTAATTTTAAGTGTATTTTCTCTATATATTTTTATAGGAATCTACCTTATTTCATGTGTATTCGTATATATATTTTGACACAAATTTACATTGTTTATATGTATTTTGCATATCTATTTTTGTGTAATCTGTATTTATTTTTGTTATACATAGAATAATGTAAAATCGTATCAAAATAAGTACACAGAATATCAATAAAATAATTTAAATTTGTATGAAAATAGAGATGCAAAATACCCATATACAAAAATACACATAGAATAATTAAATTTGTATTAAAATTAATATACAAAATGCACACATACAATAAGGTAAATTTGTATTAAAAAAAACGCTAAATACAAAAAAAAACAGTGTAAATTTGTTTCAAAATATATATACGAATACACATAAAATAACGTAGATTTCTATAGAAATATATATACAAAATACACATGAAATTATGTAAATACGTATAAAAATATATATATAAAATACATATTAAGTAATGTCAAAATAAATAAACAAAATATCATGAAAAGAATGTGTATTTGTATGAAAATAAATAATAGATAATAAATTTGTATGAAATATATATGCAAGATACACATTATTAAAAAATATTAAAAATATTAAAATATTAAAAAATGAATACAAAATACACATAAAAATCGTATCAAAATAAATAAACAAAATACCAGTAATAGAATGTGTATTTGTGTAAATATAAATATACAAAATACACATAAAATATCGTTAATTTGTATAAAACTATATAGAAAAATACAAAAAAGTATTTAAATTTGTATGAAAATATATATATAAAATACAGCTAAAATAAGCTAAATTTGAATTGAAATGTACATGCAAAATGCATAAAATAATGTAAATCTGTATCAAAATATTTATACAAATACATATAATAACGTAGATTTGTTTAAAAATATATAAACAAAAAACACTTTAAGTAATGTAAATACGTAAAAAAAATATGAACAAAATATATATATAATTATGTAATTCGTATCAAAATAAATAAACAAAATAGCAATAAAATAATGTAAATTTGTATAAGAAAACATATACAAATAACGCAAATTTCTATAAAAATATATGTACAAAAATGCACATAAAATAAAGTAAATTTGCATAAAAAATATATATACAAAACACACACTAAATAATGTAAATGAGTACATAAAATAACCTAAATTTGTATAAAACTATATACAAAAATACACAAAAATAATTTAAATTTGTTTGAAAAGAAATATACAAAATACACATAAAATTTGGTAAATTTGTATTGAAATACATATACAAAATACACATCAAATAATGTAAATTTGAATGAAAATATATAAACAAATACACTTAAAATAACGTAAATTTGTATAAAATATATATGCAAGATACATATTAAATAATGTAAATGTGTATAAAAAAATATATACAAAAAACAAATAGAATAATGTAAAATCGTATCAAAATAAATACACAGAATATCAATAAAATAATGTAAATTTGTATGAAAATAAAGATGCAAAATTCCCAGAAATTATTGCATTTTTTATAAAAATATATATACCAAAATACACATAAAATATTTAAATTTGTATTGAAATAAATATACAAAATGCATATACAGTAAGGTAAATTTGTATTGAAAGAGATATTCAAAAATACATATAAAACAATGTAAATTTGTTTCAAAATATATATACGAATACACATAAAATAAAGTAGATTTCTATAGAAATATATATACAAAATTCATATGAAATTACGTAAATACGTATAAAAATATATATACAAAATACATATCAAATAATGTTAATTCGTGTCAAAATTAATAAACAAAATATCATGAAAAGAATGTGTATTTGTATGAAAATAGATAATAGATAATAAATTTGTATAAAATATATATGCAAGATACACATTAAATAATGTAAATATGTATAAAAAAGTATATACAAAAAACAAATAGAATAATGTAACATCGTATCAAAATAAATACACCGATTATTAATAAAATAATGTAAATTTGTATAAAAATAAAGATGCAAAATTCCCATAAAATAGCGCATTTCTTATAAAAATATATATACCAAAATACACATAAAATATTTAGATTTGTATTGAAATAAATATACAAAATGCACATACGATAAGGTAAATTTGTATTGAAAGAGATATGCAAAAATACTATAAAACAATGTAAATTTGTTTCAAAATATATATACGAATACAAATAAAAAAACGTAGATTTTTATAAAAATATATATACAAAATACACATAAAATGAAGTAAATACGTATAAAAAAATGTATACAAAATACACATAAAATAATGTAAATTCGAATTAAAATAAATAAACAAAATACCAATAAAAGAATGTGTATTTGGATAAATATAAATATACAAAATACACATACAAAATAAACATAAAATAAGGTAGATTGATAATAAAATATATGTACAAAATACACATAAAATAATGTAAATATACACATAAAATACCATGAATTTGTATAAAAATATATATTCAAAATAAATATTAAATAATGTAAAAGCGTATATAAATATATATACAAAGTACATATAAAATAAACTAAATTCGTATCAATATAAATCAACAAAACACCAATAAAATAATATATATTTGAATGAAAATAAATTTACAAAATACACATAACATAACTAAAATTTGTATTAAAATATATACAAAAATACATAGAAATAATTTGAGTTTGTATGAAAATAGATATACAAAATACACATAAAACTAGGTAAATTTCTTTTGAAATGTATATACAAAATACCCATAAAATATTGTAAATTTGTGTCAAAATATATAAACAAATACACATAAAATAACGTAAATTTGTATGAAAAATATATACAAAATACACATAGAATAATGTCAATTCGTATCAAAATGAATGAGCAGAATATCAATAAAAAAATGTAATATTGTATGAAAATAAAGATGCAAAATACCCAAAAAATAAAGCATACGTTTATAAAAATACAGATACAAAAATACACATCGAATAATTAGATTTGTATTAAAATTAATATAAAAAAAGCGTATATAATAAGGTAAATTTGTAAGGAAAAATTATGCAACATACACGTTTACTCATACAAATTATTTTATTGGTATTTTGTTTATTTATTTTGATACGAATTACATGATTATATGTGTATTTTGTACATATTTTTTTATACGTATTTACATAATTTAATGTGTATTTTGTATATATATTTTCATACAAATTTACGTTATTATATGTGTATTTGTATAAATATTTTGATACAAATTTACTTTATTTCATGTATTTTGTATATATATTTCAATTCAAATTTAGCTTATTTTGTGTGTATTTTCTATATATTTTCATACAAATTTAATTACTTCTGTGTATTTTTGTATATAGTTTTATATAAATTTACGTTATTTTATGTGTATTTTGTATATTTATATTTATACTAATACATATTCTTTTATTGGTATTTTGTTTATTTATTTTAATACGAATTTACATTATTTTATGTGTATTTTGTATAAATACACAGAATATCAATAAAATAATGTAAATTTGTATGAAAAGAAAGATGCAAAATTCCCATCAAGTAGCGCATTTTTTATAAAAATATATATAACAAAATACACATAAACTATTTAAATTTGTATTGAAATAAATATACAAAATGCACATACAGTAAGGTAAATATGTATTGAAAGAGATATTCAAAAATACATATAAAACAAAGTTAATCTGTTTCAAAATATATATACGAATACACATAAAATAACTTAGATTTCTATAGAAATATAGATACAAAATACACATGAAATTATGTAAATACGTATAAAAATATATATACAAAATACATATCTAGGTAAATTCGTGTCAAAATAAATAAACAAAATATCATGAAAAGAATGTGTATTTGCATGAAAATAAATAATAGATAATAAATTTGTATGAAATATATATGCAAGATACACAATAAATAATGTAAATATGTATAAAAAATATATATACAAAAAACAAATAGATTAATGTGAAATCGTAACATAATATATACACCGAATATTAATAAAATAATGTAAATTTGTATGAAAATAAAGATGCAAAATTCCCATCAAATAGCGCATTTCTTATAAAAATATATATACCAAAATACTCATAAAATATCTAAATTTGTATTGAAATTAATATACAAAATGCACATACAATAAGGTAAACTTGTATTGAAAGAGATATGCAAAAATACATATAAAACAATGTAAATTTGTTTCAAAATATATATACGAATACACATAAAATAACGTAGATTTCTATAAAAATATATATACAAAATACACATAAAATTAAGTAAATACGTATAAAAATATATATACAAAATACACATAGAATAATGTAAAATTGTTTAAAAAAAAAAACAAGATAAATAAAATAATGTAAATTTGTATGAAAATAAAAATGCAAAATACCCATAAAATAAAGCATATTTTTATAAAAATACATATACAAAAATACACATAGCATAATTAAATTTGTATTAAAATTAATATACAAAATGCATATACAATAAGGTAAATTTGTATTGAAAAAATATGCAAAATACACATAAAACAGTGTAAATTTATTTAAAAATCTATATACGAAACTCATAAATCAACGTAGATTTCTAAAGAAATATATATACAAAATACACATCAAATGATGTAAACACGTATAAAAATATATATATAAAATACACATTAAATAATGTAAATTCGGGTCAAAATAAATAAACAAAATATCAATAAAAGAATGTGTATTTGTATGAAAATAGATATACAATATACACATAAAATCACCTAAATTTGTATAAAACTATATAAAAAAATACACAAAAATAATTTTAATTTGTATGAAAATAAATATACAAAATACACATAAAATTAGGTAAATTTGTATTGAAATACATTTACAAAATACACATAAAATAATGTAAATTTGAATGAAAATATATAAACAAATACACGTAAAATAACGTAAATTTGTAAAAAATATATATAAAAAATACACATTAAATAATGTAAATATGTATAAAAAATATATATACAAAACACAAATAGAATAATATAAAATCGTATCAAAATAAATACACAGAATATTAATAAAATATTGTAAATTTGTATGAAAATTAAGATGCAAAATACCCATTAAATAACGCATTTTTTATAAAAATATATATACCAAGACACACATAAGATATTTGAATTTGTATTAAAATAAATATCCAAAATGCACATAAAATAAGGTAAATTTTTATTGAAATAGATATGCAAAATACATATAAAACCATGTAATTTTTTTCAAAATATATATACGAATACACATAAAATAGCATAGATTTCTATACAAATAAATATACAAAATACACATAAAATGAAGAAAATACGTATAAAAAAAGGTATACAAAATACACATAAAATAATGTAAACTCGTATCAAAATAAATAAACAAAATACTAATAAAAGAATGTGTATTGTATAAATATAAATATACAAAATTCAAATAAAATAAAAAGTAATTAAATTTGTGTGAAAATAGATATACAAAATACATGTGTATTTTGTATATTTATTTTCATACAAATTGAAATTATTTAAGTTTATTTTTTTATATATTTTCATACAAATTTTCGTTATTTTATGTGTATTTTGTATATTTATTTTTTCTGCAAATATACGTTCTTTTATGTAAATTTTGTTTATTGAATTTGAAAAAAAATTACCTTATTTTGTATATCTATTTTCATACAAATTAAAATACTTCTGTGTATTTTTGTATATAGTTTTATATAAAATACGTTATTTTATGTGTATTTTGTATATTTATATTTATACAAATACACATTCTTTTATTGGTATTGGTATGGTAGATTTCTAAAAAAATATATATACAAAATACACATAAAATTAAGTAAATACGTATAAAAAAATGTAAACAAAATACACATAAAATAATGTAAACTCGAAACAAAATAAATAAACGAAATACCAATAAAAGAATGTGTATTTTTATAAATATAAATGTACAAAATACACATACAAAATAAACATAAAAAAGTAAATTTGTAATGAAATATATGTACAAAATACACATAAAATAATGTAAATTTATATGAAAATATATATACAAATACACATAAAATACCATGAATTTGTATAAAATTATATATTCAAAATAAATATTAAATAATGTAAATGCGTATAAAAATATATATACAAAGTACATATAAAATAATGTAAATTCGTATCAATATAAATCAACAAAATACCAATAAAATATATTTGAATGAAAATAGATTTACAAAATACACATAACCTAACTAAAATTTATATTGAAATATATACAAAAATACATAAAAATAATTTGAGTTTGTATGAAAATAGATATTCAAAATACACATAAAACTAGGTAAATTTCTTTTCAAATATATATACAAAATACCCATAAAATATTGTAAATTTGTGTCAAAATATATATACAAATACACATAAAATAACGTAAATTTGTATGAAAAATATATACAAAATACACATAGAATAATGTCAAATCGTATCAAAATGAATGAGCAGAATATCAATAAAGTAACGTAAATTTGTATGAAAATAAAGATGCAAAATACCCATAAAATAAAGCATATTTTTATAAAAATACATATAGAAAAATACACATAGAATAATTAAATTTGAATGAAAATTAATATACAAAATGCATATACAATAAATTTAAATTTGATTATATTAAATGAAATTAATATACAAAATAAACATAAAATAAGGTAAATTTGTAATAAAATATATGTAAGAATACACATAAAATAATATAAATTTGTATGAAAATATATATACAAATACATAAAATAACATGAATTTGTATAAAATTTGTTTCAAAATATATACGAATACACACAATAAAATAACGTAAATTTTTATGAAAATGTATATATAAAATACACATAAAATAATTTAAATACGTAGAAAAATATATATACAAAATACAAATAAAATAATGTAAATTCGTAAAAAATTAAATACACAAAATTCCAATAAAAGAATGTATATTTGTAGGAAAATATATATACAAAAAACAAATAAAATAACTAAAATTTTTATAAAAATATATACAAAAATACACAAAAATAATTAAAATTTGTTTGAAAATAGATATGCAAAATACACATAAAGTTAGGCAAATTTGTATTGAAATACATATACAAAACTCAAATAAAATAATGTAAATTTGTATGAAAATGTATAAACAAATACATATAAAATAACGTAAATTTGGATAAAATATATATACAAAATATACATTAAATAGTTTAAATATGTATAAAAATATATTATATTATATATATTTTTATTGATATTTGCGTTTTTTATGTGTATTTTGTATATGTTTTCTCATAGAAATTTACATTATTTTATTGGTATTTTGTCTATTTATTTTGATACGAATTACATGATTATTTGTGTATTTTGTACATTTTTTTATACGTATTTACATTATTTAATATGTATTTTGTTTATATATTTTTATACAAAATTACGTTATTATATGTGTATTTGTATAAGTATTTTGATACAAATTTACATTATTTTATGTATCTTGTATATATATTTCAATTCAAATTTAGCTTATTTTATGTGTATTTTATATTTATTTTAATACAAAATCAAATATTTTATGTTTTTTCGTATATATATTTTTATAAAAAATGCGTTATTTTATGGGTATTTTGCATCTTAATTTTCATACAAATTTACATTATTTTATTAATATTTTCTGTATTTATTTTGATACGATTTTACATTATTTTATTTGTGTTTTGTATATATATTTTTTATACATATTTACATTATTTAATGTGTTTTTTGTATATATATTTGATACAAATTTACGTTATTTTAAGTCTATATGTTTATATATTTTTATTCAAATTTACATTATTTTATGTGTATTTTGTATATGTATTTCAATACAAATTTACCTAATTTTATATGTTTTTTGTATATTTATTTTCATACAAGTTTAAATTATTTTTGTGTATTTTTGTATATAGTTTTATACAAATTTAGGTTATTTTATGTGTATTTTGTTTATCTATTTTCATACAAATACACATTCTTTTCATGATATTTTGTTTATTTATTTTGACACGAATTAACATTATTTAATGTGTATTTTGTATATATATTTTTATACGTATTTACATTATTTCAAGTGTATTTTGTATATATATTTCTATAGAAATCTGCGTTGTTTTATGTGTATTCGTATATATATTTTGAAACAAATGTACATTGTTTTATGTGTATTTTGCATGTTTTTTTAATACAAATTTACCTTATTGTATGTGCATTTTGTATATTAATTTTAATACAAATTTGATTAATCTATGTGTATTTTTGTATATGTATTTTTATAAAAATATGCTTTATTTTATGGGTATTTTCATCTTTATTTTCATACAAATTTACATTATTTTATTGATATTCTGTGTATTTATTTTGATATGATTTTACATTATTCTATGTGTATTTTGTATATATATTTTATATAAAATGTATTTATTTTCATTTCATACAAATCCACATTATTTTATGTGTTTTTTGTACATGTATTTAAATACAAATTTAACTAGTTATATGTGTATTTTGCATATCTATTTTGTATGTATATTTTCATAGAAATTTACTCTATTTTATGAGTATTCGTATATATATTTTGATACAAATTTACATTATTAATGTGTATTTTGCATATCTATTTCAATACAAATTTACTTTATTGTTCGTGCATTTTGTATATTTATTTTAATACAAATCTAATTATTTTATATGTATTTTTGTATATATATATTTATGCAAATATGCGTTATTATATGGATATTTTGCATCTTTATTTTCATACAAATTTACATTATTTTATTTATATTCTCTTTATTTATTTTGATACGATTTAACATTATTCTATGTGTTTTTTGTATATATTTATATATATATATATATATATATATATATATATATATATATATATATATATATATATATATATATATATATATATATATATATATATATATATATATATATATATATATATATATATATATATATATATATATATATATATATATATATATATATATATATAAATATATATATATATGTATATATATTTTATCCAAATTTACATTATTTTATGTGTATTTGTTTATATATTTTCATACATATTTACATTATTTTATGTGTTTTTTGTATATATATTTTTCTACGTATTTAAATTATTTTATGTGTATTTTGTATATACATTTTCATAAAAAAAATACGTTATTTTATTGTGTGTATAAGTATATATTTTGATACAAATTTTATACAAATTCATGTTATTTAATGTGTATTTGTATATATATTTTCATACAAATTTATATTATTTTATGTGCATTTTTTCATATATTTCATTAGAAATTTACCTTTTTTATGTTTATTTTGTATATTTATTTCATTCAATTTTAAATTATTTTATGTGTATATTTGTATTTGTATTTAGGTTATTTTATGTGTATTTTGTATATATATTTTTATCCAAAATTACATTATTTTATTGGTATATCTTAATTTAATTCGATACGAATTTAGATTATTTCATAGGTATTTTGTATACATATTTTTATACTCATTTACATTATCTAATGAGTGTTTTGTATATATATTTTTATGCAAATTTATTTAATGTTCATTTTTGTACATATATTTTTATAGAAATTTGCATTATTTTATTTATATAGTTTTATATAAATTTACGTTATTTTATGTGCATTTTGTATATTTATATTTATACAAATACACATTCTTTTATTGGTATATTGTTTATTTACATTCATACGAATTTACATTATTTTATGTGTATTTTGTATACATTTTTTTATACGTATTTACTTAATTTTATGTGTATTTTGTATATGTATTTTTATAGAAATCTACGTTATTTTATGTGTATTCGTATATATATTTTGAAACAAATTTACATTATTTTATATGTATTTTGCATATCTATTTCAATACAAATTTACCTTATTGTATGTGCATTTTGTATATTTATTTTAATACAAGTTCAAATATTTTATGTGTATTTTGGTATCAATAATTTTATAAAAAATGCGTTATTTTATTGGTATTTTGCATCTTAATTTTCATTTTATATGTACTTTGTATATATATTTTTATATGCTCTTACATTATTTATTATTTATTTTGAATATATATTTTTATACAAATTCATGGTATTTTATGTGTATTTGTATATATATTTTCATATAAATTTCCATTATTGTATGTGTATTTTGTACATATATTTTATTACAAATCTACCTTATTTTATGTTTATTTTGTATATGTATTTTGTATATTTATATTTATCCAAATACACATTCTTTTATTGGTATTTTGTTGATTTATTTTAATTCGAATTTACATTATTTTATGTGTATTTTGAATACATTTTTTTATACGTATTTACTTAATTTTATGTGTATTTTGTATATATATTTTTATAGAAATCTACGTTTTTTATTTGTATTCGTATATATATTTTGAAACAAATTTACATTGTTTTATATGTATTTTTGCATATCTCTTTCAATATCAAATTTGCCTTATTGTATGTGCATTTTGTATATTTATTTCAATGCAAAAAAAAAAAAAAGCGTTATTTTATGGGTATTTTGCTTCTTTATTTTCATACAAATTTACATTATTTTATTAATATTCTGTGTATTTATTTTGATACGATTTTACATTATTCTATTTGTGTTTTGTACATATTTTTTTATACAAATTTACGTTTTTTTATAAAATTATTGATACCAAAATACACATAAAGTATTTCAATTTGTATTAAAATAAATATACAAAATGCACATACAATAAGGTAAATTTGTATTGAAATAGATATGCAAAATACATATAAAATAATGTAAATTTGTCTCAAAATATATATACGAATACACATAAAATAACGTAGATTTCAATAAAAATACATATACAAAATACACATAAAATTAAGTAAATACGTATAAAAAAATGTATACAAAATACACATAAAATAATGTAAATTCGTATAGATGTAAATAAACAATATACCAATAAAAGAATGTGTATTTGTATAAATATAAATATACAAAACGCACATAAAATAACGTAAATTTATATAAAACTATATACATAAAATAACGCAAATTTCTATAAAAATATATGTACAAAAATGAACATAAAATAAATGTGCATAAAAATATATATACAAAACACACATTAGATAATGTAAATGAGTATAAAAATATGTATAGAAAATACCTATGAAATAATCTAAATTCGTATCGAATTAAATTAAGAAAATACCAATAAAATAATGTAATTTTCGATTAAAATATATATACAAAATACACATAAAATAACCTAAATACAAATACAAATATACACATAAAATATTGTATTTTGTATATACATTTCAATTCAAATTTAGCTTATTTTATGTGTATTGTATGTGCATTTTGTATATTTATTTTAATACGAATTGAAATATTTTATGTGTATTTTGGTATCAATAATTTTATAAAAAAACATAAATTTGTATAAAAAAATATGTACAAAACACAAATAGAATAATGTAAAATCGTATCAAAATAAATACACAGAATATTAATAAAATAATGTAAATTTGTATGAAAATAAAGGAGCAAAATACCTATAAAATAACGCATTTTTTTTATTTATAAAAATATATATACCAAAATACACATCAAAAAATTAAATTTGTATTCAAATAAATATACAAAAAACACATACAATAAGGTAAATTTGTATTGAAATAGATATGCAAAATACATATAAAACAATGTAAATTTGTTTCAAAATATATATACGAATACACATAAAATGACGTAGATTTCTATAAAAATATATATACAAAATACACATAAAATCAAATAAATACGTATAAAAAAATGTATACAAAATACACATAAAATAATGTAAATTCGTATCAAAATAAATAAACAAAATACCAATAAAAGAATGTGTATTTGTATAAATATAAATATACAAATTACACATAAAATAACGTAAATTTATATAAAATTATATACAAAAATACACAGAAGTAATTAAATTTGTATGAAAATATATACAAAATACACACAAAATAAGCTAAATTTGAATTGAAATATATATACAAAATTCACATATTTTGCATATCTATTTTCAAACAAATTTCAATTATTTTTGTGTATTTTTGTATATATTTATTTTTGTTATACATAGAATAATGTAAAATCGTATCAAAATAAGTACACAGAATGTCAATAAAATTATTTAAATTTGTATGAAAATAAAGATGCAAAATACCCATAAGATAAAGCATATTTTTTTTTAAAAATACATATACAAAAATACACATAGAATAATTAAATTTGTATTAAAATTAATATACAAAATGCACACATACAATAAGGTAAATTTGTATTGAAAAAAAACGCAAAATACAAATAAAACAGTGTAAATTTGTTTCAAAATATATATACGAATACACATAAAATAAAGTAGATTTCAATAGAAATATATATACAAAATACACATGAAATTATGTAAATACATATAAATATATATATACAAAATACATATTAAGTAATGTAAATTCGTGTCAAAATAAATAAACAAAATATCATGAATAGAATGTGTATTTGTATGAAAATAAATAATAGATAATAAATTTGTATGAAATATATATGCAAGATATACATTAAATAATGTAAATATGTATATAAAATATATAAATACAAAAAACAAATAGAATAATGTAAAATCGTATAAAATAAATACACCGAATATTAATAAAATAATGTAAATTTGTATGAAAATAAAGATGCAAAATTCCCATCAAATAGCGCATTTCTTATAAAAATATATATACCAAAATACACATAAAATATTTAAATTTGTATTGAAATAAATATACAAAATGCACATACAATAAGGATATATACAAAATACACATGAAATGATGTAAATACGTATAAAAATATATATACAAAATACACATTAAATACTGTAAATACGCGTCAAAATAAATAAACAAAATATCAAAAAAAGAATGTGTATTTGTATGAAAATAGATATACAAAATACACATAAAATAACTTAAATTTGTATCAAACTATATACAAAAATACAAAAAAATATTTTAAATTTGTATGAAAATAAATATACAAAATACACATAAAATTAGGTAAATTTGTATTGAAATACATATACAAAATACACATAAAATAATGTAAATTTGAATTAAAAGACATAAACAAAAACACTTAAAATAACGTAAATTTGTATAAAAAAATATATACAAAACACAAATAGAATAATGTAAAATCGTATCAAAATAAATACACAAAATATTAATAAAATAATGTAAATTTGTATGAAAATAAAGAGGCAAAATACCCATAAAATAATGCATTTTTTTTATAAAAATATATATACCAAAATACACATAAAAAAATTAAATTTGTATTAAAATAAATATATAAAAAACACATACAATAAGGTAAATTTGTATTGAAATAGATATGCAAAATACATATAAAACAATGTAAATATGTATCAAAATATATATACGAATACACATAAAATAACGTAGATTTCTATAAAAATATATATACAAAATACACATGAAATGAAGTAAATACGTATAAAAAAATGTATACAAATACACATAAAATAATGAAAATTCGTATCAAAATAAATAAAAAAATACCAATAAAAGAATGTGTATTTGTATAAATATAAATATACAAAATACACATAAAATAACGTAAATTTATATAAAAGTATATAGAAAAGTACACAGAAGTATTTTAATTTGTATGAAAATAGATATACAAAATAAGGTAAATTCGTTTCAAATGCAATAAACAAAATTCAGATAAAAGAACGTATATTTGTAGAAAAAATAAATATACAAAATACACATAAAATAACGAAAATTTGTATGAAAATATATAAAAAAATAAACAAAAATAATTTCAATTTGTATGAAAATAAATATACAAAATACACATGTATTTTGTATATCTATTTTCACACAAATTTAATTACTTTTGTGTATTTTTGCATATAGTTTTATATAAATTTACGTTATTTTATTTGTATTTTGTATTTTTATATTTATACAATACTCATTCTTTTATTAGTATTTTGTTTATTTATTTTGATACGAGTTTACATTATTTTATGTGTATTTTGTATACCTTTTTTTATACGTATTTACTTCATTTTATGTGTATTTTGTATATTTATTTTCATAGAAATCTATGCTATTTTATGTGTATTCGTATATATATTTTGAAAAAAATTTACATGGTTTTATATGTATTTTGCATATCTATTTCAATACAAATTTACCTTATTGTATGTGCATTTTGTATATTTATTTTAATACAAATTCAAATATTTTATGTGTGTTTTGGTATATATATTTAAGAAAAAAATGCGTTATTTTATGATTATTTTGTATCTTAATTTTCATACAAATTTACATTATTTTATTAATATTCTGTGTATTTATTTTGATACGATTTTTTATTATTCTATTTGTATATTTTTAAAAAAATACATATACAAAAATACACATAGAATAATTAAATTTGTATTAAAATTAATATACAAAATGCACGTACAATAAGGTAAATTTGTATTGAAAAAATATACAAAATGCACATAAAAGTGTAAATTTGTTTAAAAATCTATATACGAATACACATAAAATAACGTAGATTTCTATAGAAATATATATACAAAAAACACATGAAATGATGTAAATACGTATAAAAATATATATATACAAAAAACACATTAAATAATTTAAATTCTCGTCAAAATAAATAAACAAAATATCAATAAAAGAATGTGTATTTGTATGAAAATAGATATACAAAATACTCATAAAATAACCTAAGTTTGTATAAAACTATATACAAAAATACACAAAAATAATTTAAATTTGTATGAAAATAAATATACAAAATACACATAAAATTAGGTAAATTTGTATTGAAATACATATACAAAATACACATAAAATAATGGAAATTTGAATGAAAATATATAAACATATACACTTAAAATAACGTAAATTTGTATCAAATATATATACAAAATACACATTAAATAATGTAAATATGTATAAAAAAATATATACAAAACACAAATAGAATAATGTAAAATCGTATCAAAAATAAATACACAGAATATTAATAAAATAATGTAAATTTGTATGAAAATAAAGAGGTAAAATAGCCATAAAATAACGCATTTTTTTATAAAAATATATATACCAAAATACACATAAAATATTAAAATTTGTATTAAAATAAATATAAAAAATGCACATACTATAAGGTAAATTTGTATTGAAATAGATATGCAAAATACATATTAAACAAAGTAAATTTGTTTCAAAATATATATACGAATACACATAAAATAACGTAGATTTCTATAAAAATATATACAAAATACACATAAAATGAAGTTAAAACGTATTAAAAAATGAATACAAAATACACATAAAAATCGTATCAAAATAAATAAACAAAATACCAGTAAAAGAATGTGTATTTGTGTAAATATAAATATACAAAATACACATAAAATATCGTAAATTTGTATAAAACTATATAGAAAAATACAAGGAAGTAATTAAATTTGTATGAAAATATATATACAAAATACAGCTAAAATAAGCTAAATTTGAATTGAAATGTACATACAAAATACATAAAATAATGTAAATCTGTTTCAAAATATTTATACAAATACATATAATAACGTAGATTTGTTTAAAAATATATAAACAAAATACACATTAAGTAAATACGTATAAAAAATATGAACAAAATACACATATAATCATGTAATTCGTATCAAAATAAATCAACAAAATAGCAATAAAATAATGTAAATTTGTATGAGAAAACATATACAAATAACGCAAATTTCTATAAAAATATATGTACAAAAATGCACATAAAATAAAGTAAATTTGCATAAAAAATATATATACAAAACACACACTAAATAATGTAAATGCGTACATAAAATAATCTAGATTTGTATAAAACTATATACAAAAATACACAAAAATAATTTAAATTTGTTTGAAAAGAAATATACAAAATACACATAAAATTAGGTAAATTTGTATTGAAATACATATACAAAATACACATCAAATAATGTAAATTTAAATGAAAATATATAAACAAATACACTTAAAATAACGTAAATTTGTATAAAATATATATGCAAGATACATATTAAATAATGTAAATGTGTATAAAAAAATATATACAAAAAACAAATAGAATAATGTAAAATCGTATCAAAATAAATACACAGAATGTCAATAAAATAATGTAAATTTGTATGAAAATAAAGATGCAAAATTCCCAGAAATTATTGCATTTTTTATAAAAATATATATACCAAAATACACATAAAATATTTAAATTTGTATTGAAATAAATATACAAAATGCATATACAGTAAGGTAAGTTTGTATTGAAAGAGATATTCAAAAATACATATATAACAATGTAAATTTGTTTCAAAATATATATACGAATACACATAAAATAAAGTAGATTTCTATAGAAATATATATACAAAATACATATGAAATTATGTAAATACGTATAAAAATATATATACAAAATACATATCAAATAATGTAAATTCCTGTCAAAATAAATAAACAAAATATCATGAAAAGAATGAGTATTTGTTTGAAAATAGATAATAGATAATAAATTTGTATAAAATATATATGCAAGATACACATTAAATAATGTAAATATGTATAAAAAAGTATATACAAAAAACAAATAGAATAATGTAAAATCGTATCAAAATAAATGTAATAATAATAATGTAAATTTGTATGAAAATAAAGATGCAAAATTCCCAAAAATTATCGCATTTCTTATAAAAATATATATACCAAAATACACATAAAATATTTAAATTTGTATTGAAATAAATATACAAAATGCACATACAATAAGGTAAATTTGTATTGAAAGAGATATGCAAAAATACATATAAAACAATGTAAATTTGTTTCAAAATATATATACGAATACAAATAAAAAAACGTAGATTTCTATAAAAAATATATATACAAAATACACATAAAATGAAGTAAATACGTATAAAAAAAATGTATACAAAATACACATAAAATAATGTAAATTCGAATTAAAATAAATAAACAAAATACCAATAAAAGAATGTGTATTTGGATAAATATAAATATACAAAATACATATTCAAAATAAACATAAAATAAGGTAGATTTATAATAAAATATATGTACAAAATACACATAAAATAATGTAAATTTATATGAAAATATATATACAAATACACATAAAATACCATGAATTTGTATAAAAATATATATTCAAAATAAATATTAAATAATGTAAAAGCGTATAAAAATATATATACAAATTACATATAAAATAAACTAAATTCGTATCAATATAAATCAACAAATCACCAATAAAATAATATATATTTGAATGAAAATAAATTTACAAAATACACATAACATAACTAAAATTTGTATTAAAATATATACAAAAATACACAGAATTAATTTGAGTTTGTATGAAAATAGAAATACAAAATACACATAAAACTAGGTAAATTTCTTTTGAAATATATATACAAAATAGCCATAAAATATTGTAAATTTGTGTCAAAATATATAAACAAATACACATAAAATAACGTAAATTTGTATGAAAAATGTATACAAAATACACATAGAATTATGTCAATTCGTATGAAAATGAATGAGCAGAATATCAATAAAATAATGTAAATTTGTATGAAAATAAACATGCAAAATACCAAAAAAATAAAGCATATGTTTATAAAAATACAGATACAAAAATACACATCGAGTAATTAAATTTGTATTAAAATTAATATACAAAATGCGTATATAATAATGTAAATTTGTATTGAAAAAATATGCAACATACACGTTTACTCATACAAATTTATATTATTTTATTGGTATTTTGTTTATTTATTTTGATACGAATTACATGATTATATGTGTATTTTGTACATATTTTTTTATACGTATTTATATTATTTAATGTGTATTTTGTTTATATATTTTCATACAAATTTACGTTATTATATGTGTATTTGTATAAATATTTTGATACAAATTTACTTTATTTCATGTATTTTGTATATATATTTCAATTCAAATTTAGCTTATTTTGTGTGTATTTTGTATATATTTTCATACAAATTTAATTACTTCTGTGTATTTTTGTATATAGTTTTATATAAATATACGTTATTTTATGTGTATTTTGTATATTTATATTTATACAAACACACATTCTTTTATTGGTATTTTGTTTATTTATTTTGATACGAGTTTACATTATTTTATGTGTATTTTGTATACATTTTTTTATACGTATTTACTTCATTTTATGTGTATTTTGTATATATATTTTTATAGAAATCTACGTTATTTTATGTGTATTCGTATATATATTTTGAAACAAATTTACATTGTTTTATATGTATTTTGCATATCTATTTCAATACAAATTTACCTTATTATATGTGTTTTTTGTATATTTATTTTAATACAAATTTAATTTTTTGATGTGTATTTTGGTATATATATTTTTATAAATAAAAAAAATGCGTTATTTTATGGGTATTTTGCCTCTTTATTTTCATACAAATTTACATTATTTTATTAATATTCTGTGTATTTATTTTGATACGATTTTACATTATTCTATTTGTGTTTTGTATATTTTTTATATACAAATTTACGTTATTTTAAGTGTATTTGTTTATGTATTTTCATTCAAATTTACATTATTTTATGTGTATTTTGTATATGTATTTCAATACAAATTTACCTAATTTTATGTGTATTTTGTATATTTATTTTCATACAAATTTAATTATTTTTGTATATAGTTTTATACAAATTTACGTTATTTTATGTGTATTATGTATCTATTTTCATACAAATACATATTCTTTATTGATATTTTGTTTATTTATTTTGATGCGAATTTACATTATTTAATATGTATTTTTATATATATTTTATACGTATTTACATCATTTCATGTGTATTTTGTATATATATTTCTATAGAAATTTACGTTATTTTATGTGTATTTGTATATATATTTTGAAACAAATATACATTCTTTTATATGTATTTTGTTTATTTTTCAATACTAATTTACCTTATTGTATGTGAATTTTGTATACATTTTAATACAAATTTAATTATTTTATGTGTATTTTGTATATATATTTTTTAAAATCTACCTTATTTTATGTATTTTGCATATTATTTTCAAACAAATTACATTATTTTATTAATATTCTGTGTATTAATTTTGATACGATTATACATTTTTATGTGTATTTTGTATATATATATTATACAAATTTACGTTATTTTATGTAATTTGTTTATGTCATTTCATACAAATTTACATTATTTTATGTATATTTTGTACATGTATTTAAATGCAAATTTAACTAATTATATGTGTATTTTGTATATTTATTTTCGTACAAATTGAAATTATTTTTGTGAATTTTTGTACATATTTTTATTCAAATTTTCGTTATTTTATGTGTATTTTGTATATTTAGTTTCCTCCAAATATATGTTCTTTTATCGGAATTTTGTTTATTTATTTTGATACGAATTTACATAATTTTAGGTGTATTTGGTATATGTATTTTTTATACTTATTTACATCATTTTATATGTATTTTGTATGCATATTTTCCTAGAAATCAACGTTATTCTATATGTATCAAAATATATACAAAAACACAAAAATATTTTAAATTTGTATTAAAATAAATATACATAATACACATAAAATTAGGTAAATTTGTATTGAAATACATATACAAAAACACTTAAAATAATGTAAATTTGAATGAAATTACATAAACAAATACAATTAAAATAACGTTAATTTGTATAAAATATAAAAATATATACAAAACACAAATAGAATAATATAAAATCGTATCAAAATATATACAGAATATTAATAAAATAATGTAAATTTGTATGAAAATAAAGATACAAAATACCCATAAAATAATGCATTTGTTTTTAAAATATATATACAAAATACACATAAAATATTTAAATTTTTATTAAAATAAATATAAAAAATGCACATACAATAAGGTAAATTTGTATTGACATAGATATGCAAAATACATATAAAAGAATGTAAATTTGTTTCAAAATATATTTACGAATACACATAAAATAACGTAGATTTCTATAAAAATATATACAAAAAACAAATAGAATAATGTAAATACGTATATAAAAATGTATACAAAATACATAATATAAATAATGTAAATTCTTTCATCAAAATAAATAAAAATACCAATAAAAGAATGTGTTGTATAAATATATATATACAAAATACATAAAATAACGTAAATTTGTATAAAACTATATACAAAAATACAGAAAAAATTTTAATTTGTATGAAAATATACAAATAACAAAATAAGCTAAATTTGAATTGAAATATATACAAAATTCACATAAAATAAGTAAGTTTGTTTCAAATAAATATACAAATACACATAAAATAACGTAAATTTGTAAAAAATATATAAACAAATACACATTAAATAATGTAAATTTGTATAAAAAATATATACAAAATACAAATAAATAATAAAATCGTATCAAAATAAATAAACAAAAACAAATAAAATAAAGTAAATTTGTATGAAAATATACAAAATACCCTTAAATAACGTTTTTTATTTATATAAATATATGTACAAAATGCACATCAAAAAATTAAATTTGCATAAAAATAAATATACAAAACACACATATAATAATGTAAATTTGTATTGAAATATGTATACAAAATACATATAAAACAATCTAAATTTGTTTCGAGTTATATTACGAATACACAATAAAATAATGTAATTTCTATGAAAATATATATACAAAATACACATAAAATAAACTAAATACAAATACAAATGTATACAAAATACACGTTAAATAATTTAAAATGGAATGAAATAAATAAACAAAAAAACATAAAATAAGGTATATTTGTAATAAATTATAATACACATAAAATAATATAAATTTGTATAAATATATATATACAAATACACATAAAATAACATGAATTTGTATAAAATTTGTTTCAAAATATATACAAAATACACAAATAATTAAATTTGTATGAAAATGTATATAAAATACATAAAATAAATAAATTTGATTGAAATATATATACAAAATACACATAAAATAATGTAAATTCGTAAAAATTAAATACACAAAATTCCAATAAAAGAATGTATATTTTGTAGGAAAATATATACAAAACATATAATAACTAAATTTGTATGAAAATATATTAAAAATACACAAAATAATTTAAATTTGTTTGAAAAATATGCAAAATACATAAAGTTATTTGTATTGAAATACATACATACAAAAATAACATAAAATAATGAAAATATATAACAAATACATATAAAAATCATATATATATATATATCAATATAAATAAACAAAATACCAATATATATTATTTGTATAGGTATTTTGATACAAATTTACATTATTTTATGTATTTTGTATATATATTTCAATTCAAATTTAGCTTATTTTATGTGTATTTTGTATATCTATTTATTTTAATACAAAATCAAATATTTTATGTTTTTTCGTATATATATTTTTATAAAAAATGTGTTATTTTATGGGTATTTTGCATCTTAATTTTCATACAAATTTACATTATTTTATTAATATTTTCTGTATTTATTTTGATACGATTTTACATTATTTTATTTGTGTTTTATATATATATTTTTATACATATTTACATTATTTAATGTTTTTTTTTGTATATATATTTGATAAAAATATACGTTATTTTAAGTCTATATGTTTATATATTTTCATTCAAATTTACATTATTTTATGTGTATTTTTATATGTTTTTTGTATATTTATTTTCATACAAGTTTAAATTATTTTTGTGTATTTTTGTATATAGTTTTATACAAATTTAGGTTATTTTATGTGTATTTTGTATATTTATAAAATTTTCATACAAATTTACATTGTTTTATTAATATTCTGTGTATTTATTTTGATACGATTTTACATTATTCTATTTGTGTTTTGTATATACTTTTTTATACATTTTTACATTATTTAATGTGTATTTTGTATATTTTAAAACAAATTTACGTTATTTTATGCGCATCTGTTAAAATATTTTGATACAAATTTACATTATTTTATGTATTTTCATAGACTTCACAATCTTGACGGAAACGGGGCACTTGACGGGAAACGTAGGCAAGGGCCGATTCGCAGGGGCCGATTTTCAAAAATTTAAAATTTAAATATTTTCAAAACCAAAGCAGCTAGCGACCTGAAACTAAAACAGGCACCTCCCTTAGGCATATATGAGTCCCCATGAGCAGCGGTATCAAAAAATTCAAAGTCGTTCTTTAATAAAATCCCGATTAATTGTTTTTTATATAAGTATAACAAAACTTAAAAAGGCTATAAAATCCTCAGATTTTACGCTAGATGCACAAACATCACCAAATGCAGAGATAATCACTTATATTTTCAGAATCAATAGCAATATTTAGCATATCTTATAAGTTTTTGCCCGAAATAGCTACTTATTTTTTTTTTATTTAGTGCAATTTTTTACGTAAGTTTTTAACATCTAATAAATCACTTAATTTTCACATTAGAAACTTAATACTTGAGGAAAGCATGCAGAAACATCTTAATTTTACTCAACAAAAGCAATCACAACTTATTTTGGTTGAATTCCGATGTCACTATTGCCGCAGCACGTCTTGCCGGCTATCTGGCCCTCGTCCCTGAACAATCACTTTAGCCTTTTGGCCTATGATTTGGGGGCCCCGGTCAGTTTCCTGGACTTGTACACGTCCCTGTTCCTCGCCGTCTCCTTCCTGCCCTCCTCGATACTGCTCCTCTTCCTGCCGGTCGGCTGCTTCAAGGCCTTGTTCTTCCTCGCTTCTGAGGTCACGTCCTTGGAGAAATTAGCACCAGAAACAGTTGAAGAGGGACCTGCTGATGTGCGGCAAGATGGTGTTGGCCAGGTTGTGCCCTCCTGGCACCTGTACCCCTGCAAGGTCGGGTCTGAGGCGGCCAGGAACTCCAGGAGATGCCTGAACCCGTCCCTGTGGCGCATGGCAGGGAGAGGAACCTCAACCTGCGCTCCTTCTTGTCCTCCCTGCATCAGGGAGTCCCACAGCGACATCCCGAAGGACGCCATGTGGGCCATTGGGAGAGATGGCCGCTTCAGGACCGCCCGGCCTGTCTCCATCTCCCCTGTCGACCAGCTCGACCAGGGCGTCGAACATCACAGAGGGCGGGTCGCCCTCTCGAGCTCCACGGCAATCTTCATCTCCTCCTGCTGGGCAAGCTCCTGCTTGCAGCACTCGGCCACAGAGGAGCTTGGCCTGGACCTTCCTGGCCAGGTAGCCGGCGTAGTTGCCGACCGCGGCGAACAACTCGTCCGTCGGCGGGTCCGGCTGGTCGTCGGCCAGCTCCCTGGCAAGCTGGGCCAAGATCACCTCGTCGTCCTCCTTCTCCTCTGCCTTGGCCCGGTCCAGGTCGGCCTGCACGTCCCCGGGGAAGAACCCGACGAGCTTCAGCAAATGCAGGCGCTGGGCCAACCTGTTGCTCACCATGAAGTTCTGCACGCTCGTCCAGTAGTTGGCGCCGCACATGGTGCGGCTTGCCGAAAGTGCTCAGTCGGGTCAGAGTTGGCCTTCCCCATGCACACATACTCGACCCCGTAGGACGTAGTGAACAGCCCCCTCACTACCACACTGCACTGAACACACCACTGCACTGCACACAACACTGAGTCACTGCACTGATGGCGTAGTACGGCTCCTCCACAGTTTACTCCACGGGTCGCGGCGTCCTCATATCTTGTGTCTCCTCCGTCACTTCCACTCGATCCACTGCCTTCTGTGTCTTCTTGTATCGTCCTCTGGATCCTTGCAGTTGTGGGGAAGGGTACAGAGACGATGAATAACTGTGGGTCCTTTACTTGGAGAGTAAACAGAGGCAGGACAGCGATAATCCTTTACAGAGGGGAAGTGCCCAGCTGACTGCGTGCCTAAGGCGAGTTAGGCGACGCGGGAACTGAGCTGAGTTGCCATGTAGGCACTAACTAAACGTACATTTCTTGTTTCCTAATACGTAAAACTGTGGACTTCACTATCCTACAGTTATCATTCATTTTACGTAAAGATTTCAACCTAAAGTTACGCAAATTTGCCATTTTTTACACAACGTTTTCAAAGTGCACGCATGGTGCTATTTTATATAAGTTACCTTGAATCCTCGACCAAATCACTCTAGAGACACTCCTGCCTGCTTGTATGCACTAAAACTTGAAGATTTCGTCCTGTTTCCACTTAAATTCGGAGTAAGAACGCAGAGTGTGTTTGAGTTGTCGCAGTGAAAGTCGCCATAACAATCGGCCCCTTACGCGAAGCCAGCGCGCCAAGACTGAAGAGATTTCCCGTCAACTAGTTGTGAAGTCTATGGTATTTTGTATATATATTTCAATACAAATTTAGTTTATTTTATGTATATTTTGTATATCTCTTTTCATTCGTATCAAAATAAATAAACAAAATAGCAATAAAATAATGTAAATTTATATGAGAAAACATATACAAATACACATAAAATAAGGCAAATTTTTAAAAAAATATATGTACAAAAATTCATATAAAATAAAGTAAATTTGCATAAAAATATATATACAAAACACACATTAAATAATGTAAATGCGTACATAAAATAACCTAAATTTGTATAAAACTATATACAAAAATACACAAAAATATTTAAAATTTGTATGAAAAGAAATATACAAAATACACATAAAATTAGGGAAATTTGTATTTAAATACATATACAAAATACACATAAAATAATGTAAATTTGAATGAAAATATATAAACAAATACACTTAAAATAACGTAAATTTGTATAAAATATATATGCAAGATACACATTAAATAATGTAAATGTGTATAAAAAAAATATTTACCAAAAAGAAATAGAATAGTGTAAAATCCTATCAATATAATTACACAGAATATCAATAAAATAATGTAAATTTGTATGAAAAGAAAGATGCAAAATTCCCATAAAGTAGCGCATTTTTTATAAAAATATATATACCAAAATACACATAAAATATTTAAATTTGTATTGAAATAAATATACAAAATGCATATACAGAGGTAAATATGTATTGAAAGAGATATTCAAAAATACATATAAAACAAAGTTAATTTGTTTCAAAATATATATACGAATACACATAAAATAACTTAGATTTCTATAGAAATATAGATACAAAATACACATGAAATTATGTAAATACGTATAAAAATATATATACAAAATACATATCTAGGTAAATTCGTGTCAAAATAAATAAACAAAATATCATGAAAAGAATGTGTATTTGCATGAAAATAAATAATAGATAATAAATTTGTATGAAATATATATGCAAGATACACATTAAATAATGTAAATATGTATAAAAAAAATATATACAAAAAACAAATAAAATAATGTGAAATCGTAACAAAATATATACACCGAATATTAATAAAATAATGTAAATTTGTATGAAAATAAAGATGCAAAATTCCCATAAAATAGCGCATTTCTTATAAAAATATATATAGCAAAATACACATAAAATTTTTAAATTTGTATTGAAATAAATATAAAAAATGCACATACAATTAGGTAAACTTTTATTGAAAGAGATATGCAAAAATACATATAAAACAATGTAAATTTGTTTCAAAATATATATACGAATACACATAAAATAACGTAGATTTCTATAAAAATATATATACAAAATACACATAAAATTAAGTAAATACGTATAAAAAGAGGTATACAAAATACACATAGAATAATGTAAAATTGTTTAAAAAAAAATAAACAGAATATAAATAAAATAATGTAAATTTGTATGAAAATAAAAATGCAAAATACCCATAAAATAAAGCATATTTTTATAAAAATACATATACAAAAATACACATAGCATAATTAAATTTGTATTAAAATTAATATACAAAATGCATATACAATAAGGTAAATTTGTATTGAAAAAATATGCAAAATACACATAAAACAGTGTAAATTTATTTCAAAATCTATATACGAATACTCATAAATCAACGTAGATTTATAAAGATATATATATACAAAATACATCAAATGATATAAACACGTATAAAATATATATATAAAATACATTAAATAATGTAAACTCGCGTCAAAATAAATAAACAAAATATCAATAAAAGAATGTGTATTTGTATGAAAATAGATATACAATATACATATAAAATCACCTAAATTTGTATAAAACTACATACAAAAATACACAAAAAATAATTTAAATTTGAATGAAATATAAAACAAATACACGTAAAATAATAACGTAAATTTGTAAAATATAAATAAAAATACACATTAAATAATATAAATATGTATAAAAAAATATATAAAAAAACAATAGAATAATAATAAATAATATCAAAATAAATACACATAAAATAATGTAAATTTGTATGAAAATTAAAAATGCAAAATAAATAAATAATAATTTTTTCAAAATATATATACGAATACATATAAAATAGCATAGATTTCTATACAAATAAATATACAAAATACACATAAAATGAAGTAAATACGTATAAAAAAAGGTATACAAAATACACATCAAATAATGTAAACTCGTATCAAAATAAATAAGCAAAATACTAATAAAAGAATGTATTGTATAAATATAAATATACAAAATACAAATAAAATAACGTAAATTTATATAAAACTATATGCAAAATACACAAAAGTAATTAAATTTGTGTGAAAATAGATATACAAAATACATAATGTATTTTGTATTTATTCATACAAATGAAATTATTTTAGTTTATTTTTTATATATTTCATATAAATTTTCGTTATGTATTTTGTATATTTATTTCTACAAATATACGTTCTTTTATCTGAATTTTGTTTATTGAATTTGAAACGAATTTACCTTATTTTGTATATCTTTTTCATACAAATTAAAATACTTCTGTGTATTTTGTATATAGTTTATATAAATTTACGTTATTTTATGTGTATTTTGTATATTTATATATACAAATACACATCTTTTATTGGTATTTTTTATTTATTTTGATACGAATTTACATTATTTTATGTGTATTTTGTATACATTTTTATACGTATTTTCTTCATTTATGTATTTTGTATATATATTTTATATAAATCTACGTTATTTATGTGTATTCGTATATATTTTGAAACAAATTTACATTGTTTATATGTATTTTGCAAATCTATTTCAATACAAATTTACCTTTTATGTATGTTTTTATATATTTATTTTAATACAAATTTAATTTTTTATGTGTATTTGTATATATATTTTAAAAAAAGCGTTATTTTAAGTGTATTTGCTTATGTCTTTTAATTCAAATTTACATTATTTTATGTGTATTTGTATATATATTAATACAAATTTATTTATTTTATGTGTATTTTATATTATTTTCATACAAATTTAAAATATTTTTGTATTTTGTATATAGTTTGATACAAATTTAGGTTTTATTATGTATTTTGAATATCTATTAAATATATATACAAAATAGATATGAAATGTAAATAAAATACGTATAAAAATATATATAAAATACATATCAAATAATGTAAATTCGTGTCAAAATAAATAGAGAAAATATCATGAAAAGAATGTGTATTTGTATGAAAATAGATAATAGATAATAAATTTGTATAAAATATATATATGCAAGATACACATTAAATAATATAAATATGTATAAAAAAGTATATACAAAAAACAAATAGAATAATGTAAAATCGTATCAAAATAAATACACCGAATATTAATAAAATAATGTAAATTTGTATGAAAATAAAGATGCAAAATTCCCATAAAATAGCGCATTTCTTATAAAAATATATATACCAAAATACACATAAAATTTTTAAATTTGTATTGAAATAAATATACAAAATGCACATACAATAAGGTAAATTTGTATTGAAAGAGATATGCAAAAATACATATAAAACAATGTAAATTTGTTTCAAAATATATATACGAATACAAATAAAAAAAAACGTAGATTTCTATAAAAATATATATACAAAATACACATAAAATTAAGTAAATACGTATAAAAAAATGTATACAAAATACACATAAAATAATGTAAATTCGAATTAAAATAAATAAACAAAATACCAATAAAAGAATGTGTATTTGGATAAATATAAATATACAAAATACACATACAAAATAAACATAAAATAAGGTAGATTTGTAATAAAATATATGTACAAAATACACATACAATAATGTAAATTTATATGAAAATATATATACAAATGCACATAAAATACCATGACTTTGTATAAAAATATATATTCAAAATAAATATTAAATCATGTAAGAGCGTATAAAAATATATATCCAAGTACATATAAAATGAAAATTAAGATGCAAAATACCTATAAAATAACGCATTTTTTTTTAAATTATTGATACCAAAATACACATAAAATATTTGAACTTGTATTAAAATAAATATACAAAATGCACATACAATAAGGTAAATTTGTATTGAAATAGATTTGCAAAATACATATAAAATAATGTAAATTTGTTTCAAAATATATATACGAATACACATAAAATAACGTACATTTCTATAAAAATACATATACAAAATACACATAAAATAATGTAAATTCGTATAAATGTAAATAAACAATATACCAATAAAAGAATGTGTATTTGTATAAATATAAATATACAAAATGCACATAAAATAACGTAAATTTATATAAAACTATATACATAAAATAACGCAAATTTCTATAAAAATATATGTACAAAAATGAACATTAGATAAATTTGCATAAAAATATTTATACAAAACATACATTAGATAATGTAAATTATTATAAAAATATGTATACAAAATACCTATGAAATAATCTAAATTCGTATCGAATTAAATTAAGAAATACCAATAAAATAATGTAATTTTGGATGAAAATATATATACAAAATACACATAAAATAACCTAAATACAAATACAAATATACACATAAAATAATTTAAAATTGAATGAAATAAATATACAAAATAAACATAAAATAAGGTAAATTTGTAATGAAATATATGAAAAAATACACATAAAATAATATAAATTTGTATGAAAATATATATACAAATACACATTAAATAACATGAATTTGTATAAAATTTGTATCAAAATATATACTTATACACAATAAAATAACGTAATTTTTTTATGAAAATGTATATACAAAATACACATAAAATAATTTAAATACGTAGAAAAATATATATACAAAAAACACAAAATAATGTAAATATGTATGAAAATATATAAACAAATACACATAAAATAATGTAAATTTGGATAAAATATATATACAAAATGAACATTAAATAATATATACAAAATATATACAAAATATATACAAAAAACACATAGAATAATGTTAAATCGTATCAAAATAAATAAAGAGAATATCAATAAAATAATGTAAATTTGTATGAAAATAAAGATGCAAAATATCCATATAATAACGCATATTTTCATAAAAATATATATATATAAAAATACATATAAAATAATTAAATTTGTATTAAAATAAATATACAAAATGCACGTACAATAAAGTAAATTTGTATTGAAATAGATATGCAAAATACACATTAATAATGTAAATTTGTATCAAAATATATATACGAATACTCATAAAATAGAGTAAATTTCTATGAAAATATACATACAAAATAAATATACAAAATACACATATAACTAGTTAAATTTGTATTTAAATACATGTACAAAAAACACATAACATAATGTAGATTTGTATGAAATAAAAACAAATACATTTTATATAAAATATATATACAAAATACACATAGAATAATGTAAAATCATATCAATATAAATACACAGAATATCAATAAAATAATGTAAATTTGTATGAAAATAAAGATGCAAAATACCCATAAAATAAAGCATATTTTTATAAAAATACATATACAAAAATACACATAGATTAATCAAATTTGTATTAAAATTAATATACAAAATTAACATACAATAAAGTAAATTTGTATTAAAAAAATATGCAAAATACACACAAAAAAATGTAAATTTGTTTCAAAATATATTTACGAATACACATAAAACAACGCAGATTTCTATAGAAATATATATACAAAATACACTTGAAATAATGTAAATACGTATAAAAATATATATACAAAATACACATTAAATAATGTTAATTCGTGTCATAATAAATAAACAAAATATCATGAAAAGAATGTGTATTTGTATGAAAATAGATATACAAAATTCACATAAAATAACCTAAATTTGTATAAAACTATATACAAAAATACACCAAAATAATTTAAACTTGTATGAAAATAAATATTTAAAAAGTCTATATGTTTATATATTTTTATTCAAATTTACATTATTTTATGTGTATTTTGTATATGTATTTCAATACAAATTTACCTAATTTTGTATTGAAATACATATACAAAATACACATAAAATAATGTAAATTTGAATGAAAATATATAAACATATAGACTTAAAATAACGTAAATTTGTATCAAATATATATACAAAAAACACATTAAATAATGTAAATATGTATAAAAAAATATATACAAAACACAAATAAAATAATGTAAAATCGTGTCAAAATAAATACAGAAAATATTAATAAAATAATGTAAATTTGTATGAAAATTAAGATGCAAAATACCCATAAAATAACGCATTTTTTATAAAAAATATATATATGAAAAAACATAAAATATTTGATTTTGTATTAAAATAAATAGATATACAAAATACACATAAAATAATCTAAATTTGAATTGAAATATATCTACAAAATACAAAAAATAATGTAAATTTGTATCAAAATACTTATTCAAATACACATATAATAATGTAAATTTGTATAAAAATATATAAACAAATTACACATTAAATAATGTAAATAAGTATAAAAAATGTACAAAATACAAATAATCATGTAATTCGAATAAAAATAAATACACAAAATAACAATAAAATAATGTAAATTTCTATGAGAAAACATATTCAAAATACACATAAATAACGCAAATATCAATAAAAATATATATAATATAATATATTTTTATACATATTTAAAAATTTTCATGTATATTTTGTATATATATTTTATCCAAATTTACGTTATTTTATATGTATTTGTTTATATATTTTCATACAAATTTACATTATTTTATGTGAGGTTTGTATATGTATTTAAATACAAATTTGCTTAAATTTATGTGTATTTTGCATATCTATTTTCAAACAAATTTAAATTATTTTGTGTATTTTGTATATATTTATACAAATTTTAGTTATTTTATTTGTTTTTGTATATATTTTCCTACAAATATACATTCTTTTATTGAATTTTGTGTATTTATTTTTTACGAATTTACATTATTTTATGTGTATTTATATATAGTTTTCTACGTATTTATATTATTTTATGTGTATTTTATATATACATTTTCATAAAAATTTACGTTATTTTATTGTGTGTATTCGTATATATTTTGAAACAAATTTTATACAAATTCATGTTATTTTATGTGTATTTGTATATATATTTTCATACAAATTTATATTATTTTATGTGTATTCTTACATATATCTTATTACAAATTTACCTTATTTTATGTTTATTTTGTATATTTATTTCATTTAATATAATCAAATTTAAATTTATTGTATATGCATTTTGTATATTAATTTTAATACAAATTTAATCATTCTATGTGTATTTTTCTATATGTATTTTTATAAAAATATGCTTTATTTTATGGGTATTTTGCATCTTTATTTTCATACAAATTTACGTTATTTTATTGATATTCTGCTCATTCATTTTGATACGATTTGACATTATTCTAAGTGTATTTTGTATATATTTTTCATACAAATTTACGTTATTTTATGTGTATTTGTTTATATATTTCAACACAAAATATTTATATTATATTATTATATATATATATATATATATATATATATATTTCAAAAGAAATTTGTATTTGTATTTGTATTTGTATATATATCTTAATTTTCATACAAATTTACATTATTTTATTAATATTCTGTTTATTTATTTGATACGATTTTACATTATTCTATTTGTGTTTTGTATGTATTTTTGTATACATATTTACATTATTTAATGTGATTTTATATATATATTTTATACAAATTTACGTTAGTTTAAGTGTATTTGTATATATATTTTAATTCAAATTTACACTATTTGATGTGTATTTTGTAAATGTATTTAAATACATTGTTTATATATTTTCATATAGATTTACATTATTTTATGAGTGTTTTGTATATGTATTTCAATCCAAATTTGCCTAATTTTATGTATATTTTGACTATCTATTTTCAAACAAATTTAAATTATTTTTGCGTATTTTTGTATAATTTTTTATACAAATTTTAGTTATTTTATTTGTATATTGTATATATAATTTCCTACATATATACATTCTATTATTGCAATTTTGTTTATTTATTTTGATACGAATTTCTATTACTTTATGTGTATTTTGTATATATATGTTTCTACGTATTTACATTATTTTATGTGTATTTTGGATATATATTTTCATAAAAATTTACGTTATTTTATTGTGTGCTCTCGTATATATTTTGATACAAATTTTATACAAATACATATTTTCAAAGAAATTTAAATTATTTTATGTGTATTTTTACATATATTTCATTACAAATTTACCTTATTTTATGTTTGTTTCATATATTCATTTCATGCAATTTTAAATTATTTTATGTGTATATTTGTATTTGTATTTAGGTTATTTTATTTGTATTTTCTATATACATTTTCATCCAAAACTACATTATTTTATTGGTATTTTGTTAATTTAATTCGATACGAATTTAGATTATTTCAAAGGTATTTTTTATACATTTTTTTTATACGCATTTACATTATTTAATGTGTGTTTCGTATATATATTTTGATGCAAATTTACTTTATTTGATGTGCATTTTTGTATATATATTTTTAAAGAAGTTAGCGTTATTTTATATGTATTTTGTATATGTTTTCTCATACAAATTTACATTATATTATTAGTATTTTGTTTATTTATTTTGATACGAATTACATGATTATATGTGTATTTTCTACATATTTTTTTATACGTATTTCCATTATTTAATGTGTATTTTGTTTATGTGTTTTTATACAAATTTACGTTATTATATGTGTATTTGTATAAATACTTTCATACAAATTTACATTATTTGATGTATTTTGTAAATATATATATATATATATATATATATATATATATATATATATATATATATATATATATATATATATATATATATATATATATATATATATATATATATATATATATATATATATATATATATATATATATATATATATATATATATATATATATATATATATATATATATATATATATATATATATATATATATATATATATATATATATATATATATATATATATATATATATATATATATATATATATATATATATATATATATATATATATATATATATATATATATATATATATATATTTATATTATATGTTTATTTATTTTGATACGAATTTACATTATTTTATGTGTATTTTGTGTACATTTTTTTATACGTATTTACTTCATTTTATGTGTATTTTGTATATATATTTTTATAGAAATCTATGTTATTTTATGTGTATTCGTATATATATTTTGAAACAAATTTTACATTGTTTTATATGTATTTTGCATACCAATATAAATTTACCTTAATGTATGTGCATTTTGTATAATTATTTTAATACAAATTTTAATTTTTTATGTCTTTTGGTATATATTAAAAAAAAATGCGTTATTTTATGGATATTTTGCTCCTTTATTTTCATACAAATTTACATTATTTTATTAATATTCTGTGTATTTATTTTGTTACGATTTTACATTATTCTATTTGGGATTTGTATGTATTTTTTTTATACATATTTACATTACTTAATGTGAATTTTGTATATATATTTTATACAAATTTACGTTATTTTAACTGTATTTGTTTATATATTTTCATTCAAATTTACATTATTTTATGTGTATTTTGTAAATGTATTTCAATACAAATTTACCTAATTTTTTGTGTATTTTGTTTACTTATTTTCAAACAAATTTAAATTATTTTTGTGTATTTTTGTATATAGTTTTATACAAATTTACGTTATTTTATGTGTATTTTGTATATCTATTTTCATACAAATACAAATTCTTTTATTGATATTTTGTTTATTTATTTTGACACGAATTTACATTATTTAATGTCTATTTTGTATATATATTTTTATACGTATTTACTGCATCTCAAGTGTATTTTGTAAGTATATTTCTGTAGAAATCTTCGTTATTTTATATGTATTCGTATATATAGTTTGAAACAAATTTACATTGTTTTATGTGTATTTTGCATATTTTTTTTAATAAAAATTTACCTTATTGTATGTGCATTTTGTATATGAATTTTACTACAAATTTAATTATTGAATGTGTATTTATGTATATGTATTTTTATAAAAATATGCTTTATTTTATTGGTATTTTGCATCTTTATTTTCATACAAATTTACATTATTTTATTGATATTTTGTGTATTAATTTAATACGATTTTACATTATTTTCTATGTGTATTTTGTATATATATTTAACACAAGTGTACGTTATTTTATGTGTATTTGTTTTCATTTCATACAAATTTTCATTATTTTATGTGTATTTTGTACATGTACAAGTTTGTACAAATTTAACGAATTATATGTGCATTTTGTATATCAATTTTCATAAAAATTGAAATTATTTTTGTTTTTTATGTATATATTTTTATATAAATTTTCGTTATTTTATGTGTATTTTGTATATTTATTTTCCTACAAATATACGTTCTTTAACGGGATTTTGTTTGATTATTTTGATACGAATTTACATTATTATAGGTGTATTTGGTATATATACTTTTATACTATTTACATCATTTAATATGTATTTTGTATGTATATTTTCATAGAAGATTACTCTATTTTATGTGTATTCGTATATATATTTTGATACAAATTTACATTATTGATGTGTATTTTGCATATGTCTGTCAATACAAATTTACTTTATTGTATATGCATTTTGTATATTTATTTCAATACAAATTTAATTATTTCATGTGTATTTTTGTACATATATTTTTATGCATATTTGCGTTATTATATGGGTATTTTGCATCTTTATATTCATACAAATTTAAATTATTTTATTGATATTCTGTTTATTTATTTTGATACGATTTAACATTATCCTATGTGTATTTTGTATAACTATTTTTATACATATTTACATTATTTAATGTATATTTTGTATATATATTTTATCCAAATTTACGTTATTTTATGTGTATTTGTTTATATATTTTCATACAAATTTACATTATTTTATGTGTATTTTGTATATGTATTTCAATACAAATTTGCCTAACTTTATGTGTATTTTGCATATCTATTTTCAAACAAATTTAAATTATTTTTGTATATATTTGTATTTATTTTTATACAAATTTTAGTTATTTTATTCGTATTTTGTATATATATTTTCCTACAAATATACAATCTTTTATTATAATTTTGTTTATTTATTTTGATACGAGTTTACATTATTTTATGTGTATTTTGTATAAATATTTTTCTACGTATTTACATTATTTTATGTGTATTTTGTATATATATTTTAATAAAAATTTACATTATTTTATTGTGTGTTTTCCTATTTATTTTGAAACAAAATTTTATACAAATTCATGTTATTTTATGTGTATTTGTATATATATTTTCATACAAATTTATATTATTTTACGGGTATTTTTACATATTTTTCATTACAAATTTACCTTATTTTATGATTATTTTGTATATTTATTTCATTCAATTTTAAATTATTTTATGTGTATATTTGTATTTGTATTTACGTAATTTTATGTGTATTTTCTATATATATTTTCATCAAAAATTACATTATTTTATTGGTATTTTGTTTATTTAACTCGATACGAATTTCATAGGTATTTTGTATGCATATGTTTATACTCATTTACATTATGTAATGAGTGTTTTGTATATATTTTTTAATGCAAATTTATTTTATGTCATTTTTTGTACATATATTTTTATAGAAATTTATTTATTTTATGTGTATTTTGTATATGTTTTCTCATAAAAATTTACATTATTTTAATTGTATTTTGTTTATTTATTTTGATACGAATTACATGATTATATGTGTATTTTGTATATATTTTTTTATACGTAGTTACATTATTTAATGTGTATTTTGTTTATATATTTTTATATAAAATTTACGTAATTATATGTGTATTTGTAAAAATATTTTGATACAAATTTACTTTATTTTATGTATTTTGTATATATATTTCAATTCAAATTAATCTTATTTTGTGTGTATTTTGTATTTCATACAAATTTAATTACTTTTGTGTATCTTTATAAATTGTTTTACATAAGTTTACCTTATTTTATGTGCATTTTGAATATTTATATATATATACAAATACACATAAAATAAAGTAAATTTGCATAAAAATAAATATACAAATAACACTTTAAATAATGTAAATGCGTATAAAAATATGTATACAAAATACCTATGAAATAATCTAAATTCGTATCGAATTAAACTAACAAAATACCAATAAAATAATGTAATTTTTGATGAAAATATATATAGAAAATAAACTAAAAATTACCTAAATACAAATACATATATAAACAAAATAATTTAAAATTGAAGGAAATAAATATTCAAAATAAACATAAAATAAGGTAAATTTGTAATGAAATATATTTAAAAATGCACATAAAATAATGTAGATTTGTATGAAAATATATATACAAATACACATAAAATAACATGAATTTGTATAAAATTTGTATCAAATTATATACGAATACACACAATAAAATAAAGTAATTTTTTTATGAAAATATATATACAAAATACACATAAAATAATGTAAATACGTAGAAAAATATATATACATAATACACATAAAATAAAGTAAATTCGTATCAGAATAAATAGATAAAATTCAAATTAAAGAATATATATTTGTAGGGAAATATATATAGAAAATACAAATAAAATAACTAAAATTTGTATAAAAATATATACAAAAACACACAAAAATTATTTAAATTTGTTTGAAAATAGATATGCAAAATACACATAAAATTAGGCAAATTTGTATTGAAATACATATACAAAATACACATAAAATAATATAAGTTTGAAAGAAAATATATAAAGAAATACACTTAAAATAACGTAAAATTGTATGAAATATATATACAAAATACACATTAAATAATGTAAATATGTATAAAAAAAATATATACAAAACAAATAGAATAATGTAAAATCGTATCAAAATAAATACACAGAATATTAATAAAATAATATAAATTTGCATGAAAATAAAGATGCAAAATACCCATAAAATAACACATTTTTTATAAAAATATATATACCAAAACACATAAAATTTGAATTTGTATTAAAATAAATATACAAAATGCACACAATAAGGTAAATTTTATTGAAATGGATTTGCAAAATACATATAAAACAATGTAAATTTGTTTCAAAATATATATACGAAAACACATAAAATAACGCAGATTTCTATAAAGATATATATACAAAATACACATAAAATGAAGTAAATACGTATAAAAAATGTGTACAAAATACACATAAAATAATGTAAACTCGTATCGAAATAAATAAAGAAAATACTAATAAAAATGAATGTATTTGTAAAAATATAAATATACAAAATACATAAAATAACGTAAATTGATAAAAAGTATATATAAAATACACAAAAATTTAAATGAAAATAAAATAGATATACATACACATAAAATAACTCATATTTAAAAAAATATACAAAATACACATAAAATAATTGAATCTGTATTAAAATAATACAAAATACATATATATATATATATATATATATATATATATATATATATATATATATATATATATATATATATATATATATATATATATATATATATATATATATATATATATATATATATATATATATATATATATATATATATATATATATATATATATATATATATATATATATATATATATATATATATATATATATATATATATATATATATATATATATATATATATATATATATATATATATATATATATATATATATATATATATATATATATATATATAATTTAATGTGTATTTTGTTTATATATTTTTATACAAATTTACGTTATTATATGTGAATTTGAATATATATTTTGATAGAAATTTGCATTATTTCATGTATTTTCTATATTTATTTCAATTCTAATTTAGCTAATTTTATGTGTCTTTTGTATATCTATATTTAATTATTTTTGTTTATTTTTGAATATAGTTTTATACAATTTTACGTTATTTTATGTGTATTTTGTATATTTATATTTATACAAGTACACATTCTTTTATTGGCATTTTGTCTATTTATTTTGATACGAAATTACATTATTTCTTATACGTATTTACTTCATTTTATGTGTATTTTGTATACATATTTTTATATAAATGTACGTTATTTTATGTGTATTCATATATGTATTTTGAAAGAAATTTACATTATTTTATATGTATTTTGCATATTTGTATAAATATAAATATACAAAATGCACATAAAATAAGGTAAATTTATATAAAACAATATACAAAGATACACAGAAGTAATTAAATTTCTATGAAAATAGATATACAAAATACACACAAAGTAAGCTTAATTTGAATTGAAATATATGTACAAAATACATAAAATTAAGTAATTTTGTATCAAATATTTTTTACAAATACACATATAATTACGTACATTTTATATAAAAATATATAAACAAAATACACATTAAATAATGCAATTACGTATAAAAAACAATATACAAAATACACATATAATCATGTAATTCGTATCAAAATAAATAAACAAAATACCAATAAAAAAATGTAAATTTTTATGAGAAAACATATACAAAATACACATAAAATAAATAAATTTCTATAAAAATATATGTAAAAAAATGCACATAAAATAAATTTCCATTAAAAATTATATACAAAACACACATTACATAATGTAAATGACTATAAACATATGTATACAAAATACCTTTGAAAAAATCTAAATTCGTATCGAGTTAAATAAAGAAAATAACAATAAAATAATGTAATTTTTGATGAAAATATATATAGAAAATACACATAAAATTACGTAAATACAAATACAAATATACACATAAAATAATTTAAAATTGAATGAAATGTATATACAAAATAATCATAAAATAAGGTAAATTTGTAATGAAAAATATGTAAAAATACAAGTAAAATAATATAAATCTTTATGAAAATATATATACAAATACACATAAAATAACATGAATTTGTATAAAATTTGTATCAAAATAAATAGGAATACACACAATAAAATAATGTAAAGTTTTATTAAAATATATATATACAAAATACACATAAAATAATGTAAATACGTAGAAAAATATATATACAAAATACACATAAAATAATGTAAGCTCGTATCAAAATAAATAAACAAAACTATAATAAAAGATTGTATATTTGTAGGAAAATATATATACAAAATACAAATACAATAAATAAAATTTGTATAAAAATAAATACAAAAATAAACAAAAAGAATTTGAATTTGTTTGAAAATAGATATGCAAAATACACATAAAGTCAGGCAAATTTGTATTGAAATACATATACAAAGTACACATAAAATAATGTAAATTTGTATGAAAATATATAAACAGATACACATAAAATAACGTAAATTTGGATGAAATATATATACAAAATATTCATTAAATAATGTAAATATGTATAAAAATATATATACAAAATACACATAGAATAATGTTAAATCGTATCAAAATAAATAAACAGAATATCAATAAAATAATTTAAATTTGTATGAAAATAAAGATGCAAAATACCCTTATAATAACGCATATATGCATAAAAATATATAAACAAAAATACACATGAAATAATTAAATTTGTTTTGAAATAAATATACAAAATGCATATACAATAAAGTAAATTTGTATTGAAATACATATGCAAAATACACATCAATAATGTAAATTTGTATCAAAATACATATACGAATACACATAAAATAGAGTAAATTTCTATGAAAATATACATACAAAATACATATAAAATGATGTAAATAGTACAAAAATATATATACCAAATACACCTAAAACAATGTAAATTCGTATCAAAATAAACAAACAAAACTCCGATAAAAGAACGTACATTTGTAGGAAAATAAATATACAAAATACACATAAAATAACGAAAATTTGTATAAAAATATATACCAAAAAAAAAAATTATTTAAATTTTTATGAAAATTGATATACAAAATACACATATAATTAGTTAAATTTGTACAAATTTGTACATGTACAAAATACACATAAAATAATGAAAATTTTTCTGAAAGGAAAACAAATACACATAAAATAACGTACATTTGTATTAAATACATATACAAAATACACATAGAAAATAATGTAAAATCGTCTCAAAATCAATACACAAAATAGCAATAAAATAATATAAATTTGTATGAAAATAAAGATGCAAAATATCAATAAAATAAAGGATATTTTTATAAAAATACATATACATAAATACACATTCAATAATTAAATTTGTAGTGAAATTAATATACAAAATGCACATAGAATATGGTAAATTTTTATTAAAAAAATATGCAAAATACACATTCAACAATGTAAATTTGTTTCAAAATATGTATACGAAGACACATAAAATAATGCAGATTTCTATAGAAATATATATACAAAATACACGTGAGATGCTGTAAATACGTAAAAAAAAATATATATATATATATATATATATATATATATATATATATATATATATATATATATATATATATATATATATATATATATATATATATATATATATATATATACAAAATGGACATTAAATAATGTAAATTCGTGTCAAAATAAATAAACAAAATATCAATAAAAGAATGTGTATTTGTATGAAAATAGATGTACAAAATACACATAAATAACGTAAATTTGTATAAAACTATATACAAAAATAAACAAAAGTAATTTAAATTTGTTTGAAAATAAGTATACAAAATACACATAAAATTAGGTAAATCTGTATTGAAATACATTTACAAAATACACATAAAATAATGTAAATTTGAATGAAAATACATAAGCAAATACACTTCAAATAACGTAAATTTGTATAAAATATATATACAAAATACACATTAAGTAATGTAAATATGTAAAAAAAAAATATTTACAAAACCCAAATAGCTACGTTATTTTAAGTGTATTTGTTTATATATTTTCATTCAAATTTACATTATTTAATGTGTATTTTGTATATGTATTTCAATACAAATTTACCTAATTTTATGTGTATTTTGTATATTTCTTTTCAAACAAATTTAAATTATTTTTGTGTATTTTTGTATATAGTTTTATACAAATCTAGGTTATTTTATGTACGCATTTACATTATTTAGTGTGTGTTTTGTATATATATTTTTATGCAAAGTTACTTTATTTTACGTTCATTTTTGAACTTATGTTTTCATGGAAATTAGCGTTATTTTATATGTATTTGTATATGTTTTCTCATACAAATTTACATTATTTTATTGATATTTAGTTTATTTAGTTTGATACGAATTACATGACTATATGTGTATTTTGTACATATTTTTTATACGTATTTACATTACTTAATATGTATTTTGTTTATATATTTTTAAACAAATCTACGTTATTATATGTATTTGTATAAATATTTTGATGCAGATTTACATTATTTTATGTATTTTGTATGTACATTTCAATTCAAATTTAGCTTATTTTAGCTGTATTTTGTATATATATTTTCATACAAAGTTAATTATTTCTGTGTATTTTTGTATATAGTTTTATACAAATTTACGATATTTTAAGTGTATTTTGTATATTTATATTTATACAAATACACATTCTTTTACTGGTATTTTGTTTATTTATTTTGATACGATTTTTATGTGTATTTTGTATTCATTTTTTTATACGTATTTACTTCATTTTATGTGTATTTTGTATATATTTTTAGAGAAATCTACGTTATTTTATGTGTATTCGTATATATATTTTGAAACAAATTTACATTGTTTAATATGTATTTTGCATATCTATTTCAATACAAATTTACCTTATAGTATGTGCATTTTTTTTTATTTATTTTAATAAAAAAAATAATATTTTATGTGTATTTTGGTAAATATATTTTTATAAAAAATGCGTTATTTTATGGCTATTTTGCATCTTTATTTTCATACAAATTTATATTATTTTATTAATATTCTGTGTATTTATTTTTTGATACGATTTTACATTATTCTATTTGTGTTTTGTATATATTTTTTATTATTTAATGTATATTTTGTATATATATATATGATACAAATTTACGTTATTTTAAGTGTTTATGTTTATATATTTTCATTCAAATTTCCATTATTTTATGTGTATTTTGTGTATGTATTTCAATACAAATTTACATAATTTTATGTGTATTTTGTATATTTATTTTCATACAAATTTAAATTATTTTTGTGTATTTTCGTATATACATAGTTTTATACAAACTTAGGTTATTTTATGAGTATTTTGTATATCTATTTTCATACAAATACACATTCTTTTATTGATATTTTGTTTATTTATTTTGACGAGAATTTAAATTATTTAATGTATGTTTTGTACATATATATTTTTATACGTATTTACGTCATTTCATGTGTATTTTGTATATATATTTCTATAGAAATCTATGTTATTTTATGTGTATTCGTATATAGATTTTTAAACAAATTTACACTTTTATGTGCATTTTGTATATTTTTTCAATACAAATCTACCTTATTGTACGTGCATTTTGAATATTAATTTTAATACAAATTTAATTATTCTATGTGTATTTTTGTATATGTATTTTTTTAAAAATATGCTTTATTTTATGTGTATTTTGCATCATTATTTTCATACAAAATTACATTATTTTATTGATATTCTGTGTATTTATTTTGATACGATTTTACATTATTCTATGTATATTTTGTATATCTATTTTATACAAATGTACGTTATTTTATGTGAATTTGTTTTCATTTCATACATTTTTACATTATTTTATGTGTATTTTGTACATGTATTTAAATACAAATTTAACTAATTATATGTGTATTTTGTATATCTATTTTCATACAAACTGAAATTTATTTTTTTGTTTTTTTGCATATATTTTTATTCAAATTTTCGTAATTTTATGTGTATTTTGTATATTTATTTTCCTACAAATATACGTTCTTTTATCGGAATTTTGTTTATTTATTTTGATACGAATTTTCATTTTTTTAGGTTTATTTGATATATATATTTTTATACTTATTTACATAATTTTATATGTATTTTGAATATATATTTCATAGAAATTTACTCTATATGTTTATACAAAAAACACAAAAATAATTTAAATTTGTATGAAAATAAATATACAAAATACACATGAAATTAGGTAAATTTGTATTGAAATACATATACAAAAAACACTTAAAATAATGTAAATTTGAATGAAATTATATAAACAAATACACTTAAAATAACGTTAATTTGTATAAAATATATAAAAAAAATACACATTAAATAATGAAGATATGTATACAAAAATATATACAAAACACAAATAGTATAATATAAAGTCGTATCAAAATATATACACAGAATATTAATAAAATAATGTACATTTGTATGAAAACAAAGATGCAAAATACCTATAAAATAATGCACTTTTTTAAAATAATATATACCAAAATACACATAAAATATTTGAATTTGTATTAAAATAAATATACAAAATGCATATACAATAAGATAAATTTGTATTGAAATAGATATGCAAAATACATATAAAACAATGTAAATTTGTTTCAAAATATATATACGAATACACATAAAATAACGTAGAGTTCTATAAATATATGTATACAAAATACAAATAAAATTAGGTAAATACGAATCAAAAATGTATACAAAATACACATAATATAATGTAAATTCGTATAAAGATAAATAAACAAAATACCAATAAGAGAGTATGTATTTGTATAAATATAAATATACAAAATGCACATGAAATAACGTAAATTTGTATAAAACTATATACAAAAATACACAGAAGTAAATGAATTTGTATGAAAATAGATATACAAAATACTCACAAAATAAGCTAAATTTGAATTGAAATATATATACAAAAGACATAAAATAAAGTAAGTTCGTTTCAAAATATTTTTAACAAATACACATATAATAACGTAAATTCGTAAAAAAATATATAAACAAAATACACATTAAGTAATGTAAATACGTATAAAAAAATATTTACAAAATACATAAATAATCAAGTCATTCGTATCAAAATAAATAAACAAAAAACAAATTAAATAATGTAAATTTGTATGAGAAAACATATACAAAATACACTTAAATAACGTTTTAAGTTTCTATAAAAATATATGTACAAAAATGCACATAAAATTAGTTCGCATAAAAAAATATATACAAAACACACATTAGATAATGAAAATGAGTATAAAAATTTGTATACAAAATATCTATGAAATAATCTAAATTCGTATCGAGTTAAATTAAGAAAATAACAATAAAATAATGTAATTTTGGATGAAAATATATATAGAAAACACACATAAAATAACCTAAATACAAATACAAATATACACATTAAATAATTTAAAATTGAATGAAATAAATATACAAAATAAACATAAAATAAGGTAAATTTGTAATAAAATAATATAAATTTTTATGAAAATATATATATAAATACACATAAAATAACATGAATTTGTATAAAATTTGTTTCAAAATATATACGAATACACACAATAAAATAACGTAAATTTTTATGAAAATGTATATATAAAATACACATAAAATAATTTAAATACGTAGAAAAATATATATATAAAATACACATAAAATAATGTAAATTCGTAAAAAATTAAATACACAAAATTCCAATAAAAGAATGTATATTTTTAGGAAAATATATATACAAAAAACAAAGAAAATAACTTAAATTTGTATAAAAATATATACAAAAATACACATATATAATTTAAATTTGTTTGAAAATAGATATGCAAAATACACATAAATTTAGGCAAATTTGTATTGAAATACATATTCAAAACTCACATAAAATAATGTAAATTTGTATGAAAATATATAAACAAATACATATAAAATAACGTAAATTTGGATAAAATATATATACAAAATATACATTAAATATTTTAAATATGTATAAAAATATATTATATTATAAATATTTTTATTGATATTTGCGTTATTTATGTGTATTTTGTATATGTTTTCTCATAGAAATTTACATTATTTTATTGGTATTTTGTCTATTTATTTTGATACGAATTACATGATTATTTGTGTATTTTGTACATTTTTTTTATACGTATTTACATTATTTAATGTGTATTTTGTTTATATATTTTTATACAAATTTACGTTATTATATATGTATTTATATAAGTATTTTGATACAAATTTACATTATTTTATGTATTTTGTATATATATTTCAATTCAAGTCTAGCTTATTTTATGTGTATTTTGTATATCTATTTATTTCAATACAAAATCAAATATTTTATGTTTTTTCGTATATATATTTTTATAAAAAATGCGTTATTTTATATGTATTTTGCATCTTAATTTTCTTCCAAATTTACATTATTTTATTAATATTTTCTGTATTTATTTTGATACGATTTTACATTATTTATTTGTGTTTTGTATATATATTTTTTTATACATATTTACATTATTTAATGTGTTTTTTGTATATATATTTGATACAAATTTACGTTATTTTAAGTCTATATGTTTATATATTTTCATTCAAATTTACATTATTTTATGTGTATTTTGTATATGTATTTCAATCCATATTTTCCTAATTTGATATGTTTTTTGTATATATAGTTTCATACAAGTTTAAATTATTTGTGTGTATTTTTGTATATAGTTTTATACAAATTTCGGTTATTTTATCTGTATTTTGTATATCTATTTTCATATAAATACACATTCTTTTCATGATATTTTGTTTATTTATTTTAACACGAATTAACATTATTTAATGTGTATTTTGTATATATATTTTTATACGTATTTACATTATTTCAAGTGTATTTTGTATATATATTTCTATAGAAATCTGCGTTATTTTATGTGTATTCGTATATATATTTTGAAACAAATTTACATTGTTTTATGTGTATTTTGCATATTTTTTCAATACAAATTTACCTTATTGTATGTGCATTTTGTATATTAATTTTAATACAAATTTGATTAATCTATGTGTATTTTTGTATATGTGTTTTTATAAAAATATGCTTTATTTTTTGGGTATTTTGCATCTTTATTTTCATACAAATTTACATTATTTTATTGATATTCTGTGTATTTATTTTGATATGATTTTACATTATTCTATGTGTATTTTGTATATATATTTTATATAAAATGTATTTGTTTTCATTTCATACAAATCTACATTATTTTATGTGTTTTTTGTACATGTATTTAAATACAAATTTAACTAGTTATATGTGTATTTTGTATATCTATTTTGTATGTATATTTTCATAGAAATTTACTCTATTTTATGAGTATTCGTATATATATTTTGATACAAATTTACATTTTTAATGTGTATTTTGCATATCTATTTCAATACAAATTTACTTTATAGTACGTGCATTTTGTATATTTATTTTAATACAAATTTAATTATTTTATATGTATTTTTGTATATATATTTTTATGCAAATATGCGTTATTATATGGATATTTTGCATCTTTATTTTCATACAAATTTACATTATTTTATTGATATTCTCTTTATTTATTTTGATACGATTTAACATTATTCTATGTGTTTTTTGTATATTTTTTTTTTATAATATTTACATTATTTAATGTTCATTTTGTATATATATATTATCCAAATTTACATTATTTTATGTGTATTTGTTTATATATTTTCATACATATTTACATTATTTTATGTGTTTTTTGTATATATATTTTTCTACGTATTTAAATTATTTTGTGTATTTTGTATATACATTTTCATAAAAAAATTACGATATTTTATTGTGTGTATAAATATATATTTTGATACAAATTTTATACAAATTCATGTTATTTAATGTGTATTTGTATATATATTTTCATACAAACTTTTATTATTTTATGTGTATTTTTTAATATATTTCATTACAAAGTTACCGTATTTTATGTTTATTTTGTATATTTATTTCATTCAATTTTAAATTATTTTATGTGTATTTTGTATATATATTTTCATCCAAAATTACATTATTTTATTGATATTTTCTTAATTTAATTCAATACGAGTTTAGATTATTTCATAGGTATGTTGTATACATATTTTCATACTCATTTACATTATCTAAAGTGTGTTTTGCATATATATTTTTATGCAAATTTATTTTATGTTCATTTTTCTACATATATTTTTATAGAAATTTGCGTTATTTTATGTATATAGTTTTACATAAATTTAAGTTATTTTATGTGCATTTTGTATATTTATATTTAAACAAATACACATTCTTTTATTGGTATATTGTTTATTTACATTTATACGAATTAACATTATTTTATGTGTATTTTGTATACATTTTTTTATACGTATTTACTTAATATTATGTGTATTTTGTATATGTATTTTATAGAAATCTACGTTATTTTATGTGTATTCGTATATATATTTTGAAACAAATTTACATTATTTTATATGTATTTTGCTTATCTATTTCAATACAAATTTACCTTATTGTATGTGCATTTTGTATATTTATTTTAATACAAATTCAAATATTTTATGTGTATTTTGGTATCAATAATTTTATAAAAAAATGCGTTATTTTATAGGTTTTTTGCATCTTAATTTTCATACAAATTTACATTATTTTATTAATATTCTGTGTATATATTTTGATACGATTTTACATTATTCTATTTGTGTTCTGTGAATATTTTTTTTATACATATATACATTATTTAATGTGTATTTTGAATATATATTTCATACAAATTTACGTTATTATATGTGTATTTGTTTATATATTTTCTTTCAAATTTACATTATTTTATGTGTATTTTGTATATGTATTTCAATACAAATTAACCTAATTTTATGTGTATTTTGTATATTTCTTTTCATACAAATTTAAATTATTTTTGTGTATTTTTGTATATAGTTTTATACAAATTTAGGTTATTTTATGTACGCATTTACATTATTTAATGTGTGTTTTGTATATATATTTTTATCCAAAGTTACTTTATTTTACGTTCATTTTTGGACATATGTTTTCATGGAAATTAGCGTTATTTTATATGTATTTGTATATATTTTCTCTTACAAATTTACATTATTTTATTGATATTTAGTTTATTTAGTTTGATACGAATTACATGACTATATGTGTATTTTGTACATATTTTTTATACGTATTTTCATTACTTAATGTGTATTTTGTTTATATATTTTTAAACAAATTTACGTTATTATATGTATTTTTATAAATATTTTGATGCAAATTTACATTATTTTATGTATTTTGTATATACATTTCAATTCAAATTTAGCTTATTTTATCTGTATTTTGTATATCTATTTTCATACGAATTTAATTACTTCTGTGTATTTTTGTAAATAGTTTTATCCAAATTTACGTTATTTTATGTGTATTTTGTATATTTATATTTATACAAATACACATTCTTTTATTGGTATTTTGTTTATTTATTTTGATACGAATTTATATTATTTTATGTGTATTTTGTATACATTTTCTTATACGTATTTACTTCATTTTATGTGTATTTTGTATATATATTTTTATACAAATCTACGTTATTTTATGTGTATTCGTATATATATTTTGAAACAAATTTACATTGTTTTATATGTATTTTGCATATCTATTTCAATACAGATTTACCTTATTGTATGTGTATTTTGTATATTTATTTTAATACAAACTCATTTTTTCATGTGTATTTTGGTATATATATTTTTATAAAAAATGCGTTATTTAATGGGTATTTTGCATCTTTATTTTCATACAAATTTACATTGTTTTATTAATATTCTGTATATTTATTTTGATACGATTTTACATTATTCTATTTGTTTTTGTATATATTTTTTTTATACATATTTATATTATTTAATGTGTATTTTGTATATTCTAAAACAAATTTACGTTATTTTATGCGCTTCTGTTAAAATATTTTGATACAAATTTACATTTTTATGTATTTTGTATATATATTTCAATACAAATTTAGTTTATTTTATGTATATTTGGTATATCTATTTTCATTCGTATCAAAATAAATAAACAAAATAGCAATAAAATAATGTAAATTTGTATGAGAAAACATATACAAATACATATTAAATAACGCAAATTTCTAAAAAAAATATATGTACAAAAATGCACATAAAATAAAGTAAATTTGCATAAAAATACATATACAAAACACACATTAAATAATGTAAATGCGTACATAAAATAACCTAAATTTGTATAAAACTATATACAAAAACACACAAAAATATTTAAAATTTGTATGAAAAGAAATATGCAAAATACACATAAAACTAGGTAAATTTGTATTGAAATATATATACAAAATACACATAAAATAATGTAAATTTGAATGACATTATATAAACAAATACACTTAAAATAACGTGAATTTGTATAAAATATATATGGAAATACACATTAAATAATGTAAATATGTATAAAAAAATATATACAAAAAAGACATAGAATAAAGTAAAATCCTATCAATATAAATACACAGAATATCAATAAAATAATGTAAATTTGTATGAAAAGAAAGATACAAAATTCCCATAAAATAGCGCATTTTTTATAAAAATAAATATATAAAAATACACATAAAACATTTAAATTTTTATTGAAATAAATATACAAAATGCATATACAGTAAGGTAAATATGTATTGAAAGATATTCAAAAAAATATATATCAAAAATAAAGTTTTTTTTTTCAAAATATATATACATATAATAATAAAGATTAATGATTTCTATTGAAATATATATACAAAATACATATGAGTATAAACACGTATAAAAATATATATACAAAATACATATCTGGTAAACTATGTGTTAAAATAAATAAACAAAATATCATGAAAAGAATGTGTATTTGTATGAGAATAAATAATAGATAATAAATTTGTATGAAATATATATGCAAGATACACATTAAATAATGTAAATATGTATAAAAAATATATACAAAAACAAATAGAATAATGTGAAATCGTATGAAAATAAATACACTGAATATTAATAAAATAATATAAATTTGTATGAAAATAAAGATGCAAAATTCCCATCAAATAGCGCATTTATAAAAAATATATACTAAAATACATAAAATATTTAAATTTGTATTGAAATAAATATACAAAATGCACATACAATAAGGTAAACTTCTATTGAAAGAGATATGCAAAATACATAAAACAATGTAAATTTGTTTCAAAATATATATACGAATACACATAAAATAGCGTAGATTTCTATAAAAATATATATATACAAAATACACATAAAATTAGGTAAATACGTAAAAAAAATGTAAACAAAATACACATAAAATAATATAAATTCGAAACAAAATAAATAAACAAAATATCAATAAAAGAATGTGTATTTTTAGAAATATAAATGTACAAAATACACATACAGAATAAACATAAAATAAGGTAAATTTGTAATGAAATATATGTACAAAACACACATAAAATAATGTAAATTTATATGAATTTATATATACAAATACACATAAAATACCATGAATTTGTTTAAATTTATATATTGAAAATAAATATTAAATAATGTAAATGCGTATAAAAATATATATAAAAAGTACATATAAAATAATGTTAACTCGTATCAATATAAATCAACAAAATACCAATAAAATAATATATATTTGAATGAAAATAGATTTACAAAATAAATATAACATAACAAAAATTTGTATTTAATATTTACAAAAATACATAAAAATAATTTGAGTTTGTATGAAAATAGATATTCAAAATACACATAAAACTATGTAAATTTCTTTTGAAATATATATACAAAATACCCATAAAATATTGTAAATTTGTCAAAATATATAAATAAAAACACATAAAATAACGTAAATTTGTATGATAAATATATATAAAATACACATAGAATAATGTCAAATCGTATCAAAATGAATGAGCAGAATATCAATAAAATAACGTAAATTTGTATGAAAATAAATATGCAAAATACCCATAAAATAAAGCATTTTTTCATAAAAATACATATACAAAAATACACATAGAATATTTAAATTTGTATTAAAATTAATATACAAAATGCATATACAATAAGGTAAATTTGTATTGAAAAAATATGCAAAATACACATAAAAGTGTAAATTTGTTTAAAAATCTATATACGAATACACATAATATAACGTAGATTTTCATAGAAATATATATACAAAATACACATGAAATGATGTAAATACGTATAAAAATATATATACAAAATACACATTAAATAATTTAAATTCTCGTCAAAATAAATAAACAAAATATCAATAAAAGAATGTGTATTTGTATGAAAATAGATATACAAAATACTCATAAAATAACCTAAGTTTGTATAAAACTATATACAAAAATACACAAAAATATTTTTAATTTGTATGAAAATAATATACAAAATACACATAAAATTAGGTAAATTTGTATTGAAATACATATACAAAATACACATAAAATAATGGAAGTTTGAATGAAAATATATAAACATATACACTTAAAATAACGTAAATTTGTATCAAATATATATACAAAATACTAATTAAATAATGTAAATATGTATAAACAAATATATACAAAACACAATTAGAATAATGTAAAACCGTATCAAAATAAATACACAGAATATTAATAAAATAATGTAAATTTGTATGAAAATAAAGATGCAAAATACCATAAAATAACGTATTTTTCATAAAAATATATATGCCGAAATACACATAAAATATTAAAATTTGTATTAAAATAAATATAAAAAATGCACATACTGTAAGGTAAATTTGTATTGAAATAGATATGCAAAATACATATAAAACAATGTAAATTTGTTTCAAAATATATATACGAATACACATAAAATAACGTTGATTTCTATAAAAATATATACAAAATACACATAAAATTAAGTAAATACGTATAAAAAAATGAATACAAAATAAACAAAAATCGTATCTAAATAATTAAACAAAATACCTGTAAAAGAAAGTGTATTTGTATAAATATAAATATACAAAATACACATAAAATATCGTAAATTTGTATAAAACTATATACAAAAATACACAGAAGTTATTAAATTTGTATGAAAATATATATACAAAATACAGCTAAAATAAGTTAAATTTGAATTGAAATGTACATACAAAATACATAAAATAATGTAAATCTGTATCAAAATATTTATAGAAATACATATAATAACGTAGATTTGTTTAAAAATATATAAACAAAATACACATTAAGTAATGTAAATACGTTTAAAAAATATGTACAAAATACACATATAATCATAAAATTGGTATCAAAATAAATAAACAAAATAACAATAAAATAATGTAAATTTGTATGAGAAAACATATACAAATAACGCAAATTTCTATAAAAATATATGTACAAAAATGCACATAAAATAAAGTAAATTTGCATAAAAATATATATACAAAACACACACTAAATAATGTAAATGCATACATAAAATAACCTAAATTTGTATAAAACTATATACAAAAATACACAAAAATAATTTAAATTTGTTTGAAAAGAAATATACAAAATACACATAAAATTAGGTAAATTTGTATTGAAATACATATACAAATACACATCAAATAATGTAAATTTGAATGAAAATATATAAACAAATACACTTAAAATAACGTAAATTTGTATAAAATAAAGATGCAAGATACACATTAAATAATGTATATGTGTGTAAAAAAATATATGCAAAACACAAATAGAATAATGTTAAATCGTATGAAAATAAATACACAGAATATCAATAAAATAATGTAAATTTGTATGAAAATAAAGATGCAAAATTCCAAAAAAATATCGCATTTTTTATAAAAATATATATACCAAAATACACATAAAATATTTAAATTTGTATTGAAATAAATATACAAAATGCATATACAGTAAGGTAAATTTGTATTGAAAGAGATATTCAAAAATACATATAAAACAATGTAAATTTGTTTCAAAATATATATACGAATACACATAAAATAAAGTTGATTTCTATAGAAATATATATATATATACAAAATACATGTGAAATTATGTAAATACGTATAAAAATAAATATACAAAATACATATCAAATAATGTAAATTCGTGTCAAAATATATAAACAAAATATCATGAAAAGAATGTGTATTTGTATGAAAATAGATAATAGATAATAAATTTGTATAAAATATATATGCAAGATACTCATTAAATAATGTAAATATGTATAAAAAAGAATATACAAAAAACAAATAGAATAATGTAAAATCGTATCAAAATAAATACACCGAATATTAATAAAATAATGTAAATTTGTATCAAAATAAAGATGCAAAATTCCCATAAAATAGCGTATTTCTTATAAAAATATATATACCAAAATACACATAAAATATTTAAATTTGAATTGAAATAAATATATAAAATGCACATACAATAAGGTAAGTTTGTATTGAAAGAGATATGCAAAAATACATATAAAACAATGTAAATTTGTTTCAAAATATATATACGAATACAAATAAAAGAACGTAGATTTCTATAAAAATATATATACAAAATACACATAAAATTAAGTAAATACGTATAAAAAAATGTATACAAAATACACATAAAATAATGTAAATTCGAGTTAAAATAAATAAACAAAATACCAATAAAAGAATGTGTATTTGAATAAATATAAATATACTAAATACACATACAAAAGACAAATAAAATAAGGTAGATTTGTAATAAAATATATGCACAAAATACACATAAAATAATGTAAATTTATATGAAAATATATATACAAATACACATGAATTTGTATAAAAATATATATTCAAAATAAATATTAAATAATGTAAAAGCGCATAAAAATATATATACAAATTAAGATGCTAAATACCTATAAAATAACGCATTATTTATAAAATTATTGATACCAAAATACACAAAATATTTGAACTTGTATTAAAATAAATATACAAAATGCACATACAATAAGGTAAATTTGTATTGAAATAGATATGCAAAATAAATATAAAATAATGTAAATTTGTTTAAAAATATATATACGAATACACATAAAATAACGTAGATTTCTATAAAAATACATATACAAAATACACATAAAATTAAGTAAATACGTATAAAAAAAAGGTACACAAAATACACATAAAATAATGTAAATTCGTATAAATGTAAATAAACAATATACCATTAAAAGAATGTGTATTTGTATAAATATAAATATACAAAATGCACATAAAATAACGTAAATTTATATAAAACTATATACATAAAATAACGCAAATTTCTATAAAAAATATATTTTATATTTTTAAACAAATTTACATTGTTTTATATGTATTTTTGCATATCTCTTTCAATACAAGTTTACCTTATTGTATGTGCATTTTGTATATTTATTTCAATACAAATTTAAATATTTTATGTGAATTTTGGTATATATATTTTTTTAAGAAATGCGCTATTTGATGGGAGTTTTGCATCTTTATTTTCATACAAATTTACATTATTTTATTAATATTCGGTGTATTTATTTTGATACGATTTCACATTATTCTATTTGTTTTTTGTATATATTTTTTTTATACATATTTACATTATTTAATGTGTATCTTGCATATATATTTCATACAAATTTATTATCTTTAATTTTCATACAAATACTCATTCTTTTCATGATATTTTGTTTATTTATTTTGACACGAATTTACCAAGATATGTGTTTTGTATATATATTTTTATACGTATTTACATAATTTCATGTGTATTTTCAATATATATTTTTATAGAAATCAACGTTATTTTATGTGTATTCGTATATATATTTTGAAACAAATTTACTTTGTTTTATATGTATTTTTGAATATCTCTTTCATTACATATTTACCTTACTGTATATGCATTTTGTATATTTATTTCAATACAAATTTAAATATTTTATGTGTATTTTGTTATATATATTTTTATAAAAAAATGCTCTATTTTATGGGAATTTTGCATCTTTCTTTTCATACAAATTTACGTTATTTTATTGATATTGTGCATTTATATTGATAGGATTTTACATTATTCTATTTCTTTTTTGTATATATTTTTTTTATACACATATACATTATTTAATGTGTATCTTGCATATATATTTGATACAAATTTACGTTATTTTAAGTGTATTTGTTTATATATTTTCATTCAAATTTACATTATTTTATGTGTATTTTGTATATGTATTTCAATACAAATTTACCTATTTTATGTGTAATTTGTATATTTCTTTTCATACAAATTTTAAATATTTTTGTGTATTTTTGTATATAGTTTTATACAAATTTAGGTTATTTTATATACGCATTTACATTATTTAATGTGTGTTTTGTATATATATTTTTATGCAAATTTACTTTATTTTATGTGCATTTTTTTACATATATTTTTTTAGAAATTTGCGTTATTTTATGTGTATTTGTATATGTTTTCTCATACAAATTTACATTATTTTATTGCTATTTTGTTTATTTATTTTGATACGAATGAAAATAGATATACAAAATATACATAAAATAAACTAAATTTGTATTGAAATATATATACAAAATACATAAAATAATGTAAATTTGTATCAAAATATTTTAACAGATGCGCATAAAATAACGTAAATTTGTTTTAAAATATACAAAATGCACATTAAATAATGTAAATATATATAAAAAAATATATACAAAACACAAATAGAATAATGTAAAATCGTATCAAAACAAATACCAGAATATTAATAAAACAATGTAAATTTGTATGAAAATAAAGATGCAAAATACCCATTAAATAACGGATTTTTTTATAAAAATATATATACAAAAATACACATGAAAAAATTAATTTGTATTAAAGTAAATATACAAAATACACATAAAATAGGGTAAATCTGTATTGAAATAGATATGCAAAATTCATATAAAACAATGTAAATTTGTTTCAAAATATATATACGAATACACATAAAATAACGTAGATTTGTATAAAAATATGTATACAAAATACACATAAAATGAAGTAAATACGTATAAGAAAATGTATACAAAATACACATAAAATAATGTAAATTCGTATCAAAATAAATAAACAAAATACAAATAAAAGAATGTGTATTTGTATAAATATAAATATACAAAATACACATAAAATAACGTAAATTTGTATAAAACTATATACAAAAATACACAGAAGTAATTAAATTCGTATGAAAATAGATATACAAAATACAGATAAAATAAGCTAAATTTGAATTGAAATGTATATACAAAATACATAAAATAATGTAAATTTGTATCAAAATATTTATAAAAATACATATAATAACGTAAATTTGTTTAAAAATATATAAACAAAATACAGATTAAGTAATGTAAATAAGTATAAAAAATATGTACAAAATACACATATAATCATGTAATTCGTATCAAACTAAATAAACAAAATATCAATAAAATAATGTAAATTTGTATGAGAAAACAGATACAAATACATATAAAATAACGCTAATTTCTATGAAAATATATGTCCAAAAATGAACGTAACATAAAGTAACTTTGGATAAAAATATATATACAAAACACACATTAAATAATGTAAATCCGTACATAAAATAACCTAAATTTGTATAAAACTATATACAAAAATACACAAAAATAATCTAAATTTGTATGAAAAGAAATATACAAAATACATATAAAATTATGTTAATTTGTATTGAAATACAAATACATAATACACATAAAATAATGTAAATTTGAAAGAAAATATATAAACAAATACACATATAATAACGTAAATTTGTATGAAATATATAATCAAAATACACATTAAATAATGTAAACATGTATAAAAAAATATATACAAAACACAAATAGAATAATGTAAAATCGTATCAAAATATATACACAGAATATTAATAAAATAATGTAAATTTGTATGAAAATTAAGATGCAAAATACCTATAAAATAACGCATTTTTTTTTAAATTGTTGATATCAAAATATACATAAAATATTTGAATTTGTATTAAAATAAATATACAAAATGCACATACAATAAGGTAAATTTGTATTGAAATAGATATGCAAAATACATATAAAATAATGTAAATTTGTTTCAAAATATATATACGAATACACATAAAATAACGTAGATTTCTATAAAAATACATATACAAAATACACATAATATTAAGTAAATACGAATAAAAAATGTATACAAAATACACATGAAATCATGTAAATTCGTATAAATGTAAATAAACAATATACCATTAAAAGAATGTGTATTTGTATAAATATAAATATACAAAATGCACATAAAATAACGTAAATTTATATAAAACTATATACATAAAATAACGCAAATTTCTATAAAAATATATGTACAAAAATGAACATAAAATAAATTTGCATAAAAATATATATACAAAACACATTTTAGATAATACCTATGAAATAATCGAAATTCGTATCGAATTAAATTAAGAAAATACCAATAAAATAATGTAATTTTGGATGAAAATATATATACAAAATACACATAAAATAACCTAAATACAAATACAAATATACACATAAAATAATTTAAAATTGAATGAAATAAATATACAAAATAAACATAAAATAAGGTAACCTAAAGATAACCTAAGATAACCTAAATACAAATACAAAAATACACATTAAATAATTTAAAATTGAATGAAATGAATATACAAAATAAACATAAAATAAGGTAAATTTGTAATAAAATATATGTAAGAATACACATTAAAATAATATAAATTTGTATGAAAATATATATACAAATACACATAAAATAACATGAATTTGTATAAAATTTGTTTCAAAATATATACGAATACACACAATAAAATAACGTAAATTTTTATGAAAATGTATATATAAAATACACATAAAATATTTTAAATACGTAGAAAAATATATATACAAAATAAACATAAAATAATGTAAATTCGTAAAAAATTAAATATACAAAATTCCAATAAAAGAATGTATATTTGTAGGAAAATATATATACAAAAAACAAATAAAATAACTAAAATTTGTATAAAAATATATACAAAAATACACAAAAATAATTTAAATTTGTTTGAAAATAGATATGCAAAATACACATAAAGTTAGGCAAATTTGTATTGAAATATATATACAAAACTATATATAAACAATATATAAACAAATACATATAAAATAACGTAAATTTGGATAAAATATATATACAAAATATACATTAAATATTTTAAATATGTATAAAAATATATTATATTATATATATTTTTATTGATATTTGCGTTATTTATGTGTATTTTGAATATGTTTTCTCATAGAAATTTACATTATTTTATTGGTATTTTGTCTATTTATTTTGATACGAATTACATGATTATTTGTGTATTTTGTACCTTTTTTTATACGTATTTACATTATTTAATGTGTATTTTGTTTATATATTTTTATACAAATTTACGTTAATATATGTGTATTTGTATAAGTATTTTGATACAAATTTACATTATTTTATATATTTTTTATATATATTTCAATTCAAATTTAGCTTATTTTATGTGTATTTTGTATATCTATTTATTTTAATACAAAATCAAATATTTTATATTTTTTCGTATACATATTTTTATAAAAAATGAGTTATTTTATGGGTATTTTACATCTTAATTTCCATTCAAATTTACATTATTTTATTAATATTTTCTGTATTTATTTTGATACGATTTTACATTATTTTATTTGTATTTTGTATATATTTTTTTATACATATTTACATTATTTAATGTGTTTTTTGTATATATATTTGATACATATTTACGTTATTTTAAGTTATTTTATGTGTATTTGTTTATATATTTTGACACAAATTTACAATATTTTATGGGTATTTTGTATATATATTTAAAAAAAAATTTACCTAGTTTTATGAGTATTTTGAATATCTATTTTCATACAAACTCAAATTATTTTTATGTATTTTTGTATATATTTCAATACAAATTTTAGTTATGTTATGTGTATTTTGTAAATCTATTTTCATTCAAATATATATTATTTTATTGGTATTTTGTTGATTTATATTGATACGAATTTACATTATTTTATATGTACTTTTTATATATATTTTTATACGCATTTACATTATTTAATATTTATTTTGAATATATAATTTTATACAAATTCATGGTATTTTATGTGTATTTGTATATATATTTTCATATAAATTTACATTATTTTGTGTATTTTGTACATATATTTCATTACAAATTTACCTTATTTTATGTTTATTTTGTATGTGTATTTTGTACATTTATATTTATACAAATACACATTCTTTTATTGGTATTTTGTTTATTTATTTTGTTTCGGATTTACATTATTTTATGTGTATTTTGTTTACATTTTTTTATACGTATTTACTTAATTTTATGTGTATTTTGTATATATATTTTTATAGAAATCTACGTTATTTTATGTGTATTCGTATATATATATTTTGAAACAAATTTACATTGTTTTATATGTATTTTTGCATATCTCTTTCAATAGAAGTTTACCTTATTGTATGTGCATTTTGTATATTTATTTCAATACAAATTTAAATATTTTATGTGTATTTTGGTATATATAATTTTATAAGAAATGCGCTATTTGATGGGAATTTTGCATCTTTATTTTCATACAAATTTACACTATTTTATTAATATTCGGTGTATTTATTTTGATACGATTTTACATTATTCTCTTTGTTTTTTGTATATATATTTTTATGTATTTTTGTATATAGTTTTATACAAATTTAGGTTATTTTATGTACGCATTTACATTATTTAATGTGTGTTTTGTATATATATTTTTAGGCAAATTTACTTTATTTTATGTGCATTTTTGTACATATATTTTTTTAGAAATTTGCCTTATTTTATGTGTATTTGTAAATGTTTTCTCATACAAATTTATATTATTTTATTGCTATTTTGTTTATTTATTTACCTTACTGTATATGCATTTTGTATATTTATTTCAATACAAATTTAAATATTTTATGTGTATTTTGGTATATATATTTTTAGAAAAAATGCTCTATTTTATGGGAATTTTGCATCTTTCTTTTCATACAAATTTACATTATTTTGTTGATATTCTCTATATTTATTTTGATACGATTTTACATTATTCTATTTCTTTTTTGTATATATTTTTTTATACACATTTACATTATTTAATGTGTATCTTGCATATATATTTTATAGAAATTTACGTTATATATTTTCATTCAAATTTACATTATTTTATGTGTATTTTGTATATGTATTTCAATACAAATTTACCTAATTTTATGTGTATTTTGCATATTTCTTTTCATACAAATTTTGATTATTTTTGTGTATTTTTGTATATAGTTTTATACAAATTTAGGTTATTTTATGTACGCATTTACATTATTTAATGTGTGTTTTGTATATATATTTTAATGCAAATTTACTTTATTTTATGTGCATTTTTGTAAGTTTGTATTGAAATAGATATGCAAAATACATATAAAACAATATAAATTTGTTTCAAAATATATATACGAATACACATAAAATAACGTAGATTTCTATAAAAATATATACAAAATACACATAAAATGAAATAAACACGTATAAAAAATATATACAAAATACATAATGTAAAATCGTATCAAAATAAATATAAAAATTACCAATATAATAATGTGTATTTGTATAAATATAAATATAAAATAGATAAATATCGTAAATTTGTATAAAATATATACAAAATACACAGAATTAAATAAATGTTAAATAATGTATAAAAAAATATATACAAAAACATATAAAATAATGTGAAATCGTATCAAAATAAATACTGAATATTAATAAAATAATGTAAATTTGTATGAAAATAAAGATGCAAAATTCATTAAATAGCGCATTTCTTATAAAAAATATATATATATACCAAAATACACATAAAATATTTAAATTTGTATTGAAATAAATATACAAAAAGTATATACAATAAGGTAAATTTGTATTGAAAGAGATATGCAAAAATACATATAAAACAAAGTAAATTTGTTTAAAAATATATATACGAATACACATAAAATAACGTAGATTTCTATAAAGATATATATACAAAATACACATAAAATTAAATAAATAAGTATAAAATAGATATACAAAAATACACATAGAATAATGTAAAATTGTTTAAAAAATAAACAGAATATAAAAACAAAAATAATGTAAATTGGTATGAAAATAAAATGCAAAATACCTATAAAATAAAGCATATTTTTATAAAAATACATACAAAAAATACAAATAGTATAATTAATTTTGTATTTTAATTAATATACAAGATGCATATATAAGGTAAATTTGTATTGAAAAATATGCAAAATACACATAAAAAGTGTAAATTTATTACAAAATCTATATACGAATACTCATAAATCAACGTAGATTTCTATAGAACTATAGATAAAAAATCCACATCAAATTATTTAAACACATATAAAAAAAAAAAAAAAAAAAAAAAAATATATATATATATATATATATATATATATATATATATATATATATATATATATATATATATATATATATATATATATATATATATATATATAATACACATTTAATAATGTAAACTCGCGTCAAAGTAAATAAACAAAATATCAATAAAAGAATGTGTATTTGTATGAAAATAGATATACAATATACATAAAATCACCTAAATTTGTATAAAATATATACAAAAATACACAAAAATAATTTTAATTTGTATGAAAATAAATATACAAAATACACATAAATTAGGTAAATTTGTATTGAAAATACATATACAAAATACACATAAAATAATGTGAATTTGAATGAAAATATATAAACAAATACACTTAAAATAACGTAAATTTGTATAAAATATATATAAAAATACACATTAAATAATGTAAATATGTATAAAAAAATATACAAAACACAAATAGAATAATATAAAAATCGTATCAAAATAAATACACAGAATATTAATAAAAATAATGTAAATTTGTTTCAAAATTAAAATGGAAAATACCCATAAAATAATGCATATTTGTATAAAAAAAATATATACAAAAATTCACAAAAAAATATTTAAGTTTGTGTTAAAATAAATATACAAAATGCACATACAACAAGGTATTTTTTTATTGAAATAGATATGCAAAATACACATAAAACTAGGAAAAATTGTTTTGAAATATATATACAAAATACACATAAAATATTGTAGATTTGTATCAAAATATATAAACAAATAAATATAATTTAAATTTGTATAAAAATAGATATACAAAATATACATAAAATAATAAATTTGTATCAAAAATAAATAAACAAAATACTAATAAAAGAATCTGTATTGTATATATAATTTACAAATACAATTAAAATAACGTAAATTTATATAAAACTATATGCAAAATACACAAAGTAATTAAATTTGTGAGAAAATAGATATACAAAATACCTGTGTATTTTGTATATTTATTTTCATACAAATTGAAATTATTTTTTTTTTATTTTTTTATATATTTTCATACAAATTTTCGCTATTTAATGTGTATTTTGTATATTTATTTTTTCTACAAATATACGTTCTTTTATCTGAATTTTGTTTATTGAATTTGAAACGAATTTACCTTTTATTTTGTATATCTATTTTCATTCAAATTTAAATATTTGTATTTTTGTATATAGTTTTATATAAATTTACGTTATTTTATGTGTATTTTGTATATTTATATTTATAGAACACACATTCTTTTATTGGCATTTTGTATATTTATTTTGATACGAATTCATTATTTTATATGTATTTGTATACATTTTTTATACGTATTTACTTCATTTTATGTGTATTTTGTATATATTTTTCAATTTACGCTATTTTATGTGTATTCGTATATATATTTTGAAACAAATTTACATTGTTTTATATGTATTTTGTATCAATTTCAATACAAATTTATTGTATGTGTATTTTTGTTTATTTATTTAATACAAATTTAAATTTTGATGTATATTTTGGTATATATATTTTATAAATAAAAAAATGCGTTATTTTATGGGTATTTTATAAATATTTTATACAAATCTACATTATTTATGTATTTTGTATATACATTTCAATTCAAATTTATTTTATCTGCATTTTGTATATCTATTTTCATACGAACATTACTTGTGTATTTTGTATATAGTTTTATACAAATTTACGTTATTTATGTGTATTTTGTGTTTTATATTTATACAAATAAATCTTTTATTGGTATTTTGTTTATTTATTTTGATACGAATTTACATTATTTTATGTATTTTCATACATTTTCATACGTATTTATTTTATGTGTATTTTGTATATATATTTTTATAGAAATCTACCTTATTTTATGTGGATTCGTATATATATTTTAAAACAAATTTACATTGTTTATATGTATTTTGCATATCTATTTCAATACACATTTACCTTATTGTATGTGCATTTTGTATATTTAATTTAATACAAATTAATTTTTTCATGTATTTTGGTATATATATTTTTTAAAAAATGTTATTTAATGGGTATTTTGCATCTTTATTTTCATACAAATTTATTTTATTAATATTCTGTGTATTTATTTGATACGATTTACATTATTCTATTTGTGTTTTGTATATATTTTTATATATTTACATTATTTAATGTGTATTTTGTATATTTTAAAACAATTTACGTTATTTTATGCGCATCTGTTAAAATATTTTGATACAAATTTACATTATTTTATGTATTTTGTATATATATTTCAATACAAATTTAGTTTATTTTATGTATATTTTGTATATCTATTTTCATTTGTATCAAAATAAATAAACAAAATAGCAATAAAATAATGTAAATTTTTATGAGAAAACATATACAAATAAATTTCTAAAAAAATATATGTACAAAAATGCACATAAAATAAAGTAAATTTGCATAAAAATATATATACAAAACACACATTAAATAATGTAAATGCGTACATAAAATAACCTAAATTTGTATAAAACTATATACAAAAATACACAAAAATATATATACAAAAAACAAATAGAATAATGTAAAATTGTATCAAAATAAATACACCGAATATTAATAAAATAATGTAAATTTGTATGAAAATAAAGATGCAAAATTCCCATCAAATAGCGCATTTCTTATAAAAATATATATACCAAAATACACATAAAATATTTAAATTTGTATTGAAATAAATATATATACAAAATGCACACACAATAAGGTAAACTTCTATTGAAATGAAATTAATGTGTGTTTTATATATATTTTATGCAATTTATTTTATTTTATGTATTTTGTACATATATTTTTTTTATAAATTTGCGTTATTTTATGTGTATTTGTATATGTTTTCTCATACAAATTTACATTATTTTATTGCTGTTTTGTTTATTTATTTTGATACGAAAGAAATAGATATACAAAATATACATAAAATAAACTAAATTTGTATTGAAATATATATACAAAATACATAAAATAATGTAAATTTGTATCAAAATATTTTAACAGATGCGCATAAAATAACGTAAATTTGTTTTAAAATATACAAAATACACATTAAATAATGTAAATATGTATAAAAAAAAATATATACAAAACACAAATAGAATAATGTAAAATCGTATCAAAATAAATACCAGAATATTAATAAAACAATGTAAATTTGTATGAAAATAAAGATGCAAAATACCCATTAAATAACGCATTTTTTATAAAAATATATATACCAAAATACACATGAAAAAATTAATTTGTATTAAAATAAATATACAAAATACACATACAATAAGGTAAATCTGTATTGAAATAGATATGCAAAATACATATAAAACAATGTAAATTTGTTTCAAAATATATATACGAATACACATAAAATAACGTAGATTTGTATAAAAATATATATACAAAAAACACATAAAATGAAGTAAATACGTATAAGAAAATGTATACAAAATACACATAAAATAATGTAAATTCGTATCAAATATATAAACAAAATACCAATAATAGAATATGTATTTGTATATATATAAATACCATATACACATAAAATAACGTAAATTTGTATAAAACTATATACAAAAATACACAGAAGTAATTAAATTCGTATGAAAATAGATATACAAAATACAGATAAAATAAGCTAAATTTGAATTGAAATGTATATACAAAATACAAAAAATAATGTAAATTTGTATCAAAATATTTATAAAAATACATATAATAACGTAAATTTGTCTAAAATATATAAACAAAATACAGATTAAGTAATGTAAATACGTATAAAAAAATATGTACAAAATACACATATAATCATGTAATTCGTATCAAACTAAATAAACAAAATATCAATAAAATAATGTAAATTTGTATGAGAAAACATATACAAATACATATAAAATAACAATAATTTCTATAAAAATATATGTGTACATAAAATAACCTAAATTTGTATAAAACTATACACAAAAATATTAATAATTTGTATGAAAAGAAATATACAAAATACACATAAAATTAGGTAAATTTTTATTGAAATACATATACAAAATACACATAAAATAATGTAAATTTGAATGAAAATATATAAACAAATACACATAAAATAACGTAAATGTGTATAAAATATATATGCAAGATACACATTAAATAATGTAAATGTGTATAAAAAAATATATACAAAAAGAAATAGAATAAAGTAAAATCCTATCAATATAAATACACAGAATATCAATAAAATAATGTAAATTTGTATGAAAAGAAAGATGCAAAATTCCTATAAAATAGAGCATTTTTTATAAAAATATATATATATCAAAATACACATAAAATATTTAAATTTGTATTGAAATAAATATACAAAATGCATATACAGTAAGGTAAATATGTATTGAAAGATATATTCAAAAAAACATATAAAACAAAGTAAATTTGTTTCAAAATATATATACGAATACACATAAAATAACGTAGATTTATATAGAAATATATATACAAAATACACATGAAATTATGTAAATACGTATAGAAATATATATACAAAATACATATCTAGGTAAATTCGTGTCAAAATAAATAAACAAAATATCATGAAAAGAATGTGTATTTGTATGAAAATAAATAATAGATAATAAATTTGTATGAAATATATATGCAAGATACACATTAAATAATGTAAATATGTATAAAAAAAAATACATACAAAAAACAAATAGAATAATGTGAAATCGTATCAAAATAAATACACCGAATATTAATAAAATAATGTAAATTTGTATGAAAATAAAGATGCAAAATTCCCATTAAATAGCGCATTTCTTATAAAAATATATATACCAAAATACACATAAAATATTTATATTTGTATTGAAATAAATATACAAAAAGCATATACAATAAGGTAAATTTGTATTGAAAGAGATATGCAAAAATACATATAAAACAAAGTAAATTTGTTTCAAAATATATATACGAATACACATAAAATAACGTAGATTTCTATAAAAATATATATACAAAATACACATAAAATTAAGTAAATACGTATAAAAATAGATATACAAAATACACATAGAATAATGTAAAATTGTTTAAAAAAAATAAACAGAATATAAACAAAATAATGTAAATTGGTATGAAAATAAAAATGCAAAATACCCATAAAATAAAGCATATTTTTATAAAAATACATATACAAAAATACAAATAGCATAATTAAATTTGTATTAGAATTAATATACAAGATGCATATACAATAAGGTAAATTTGTATTGAAAAAATATGCAAAATACACATAAAAAAGTGTAAATTTATTTCAAAATCTATATACGAATACTAATAAATCAACGTAGATTTCTATAGAAATATATATACAAAATACACATCAAATGATGTAAACACGTATAAAAAAAAAATATATATATATATATATATATATATATATATATATATATATATATATATATATATATATATATATATATATATATATATATATATATATATATATATATATATATATATATATATATATATATATATATATATATATATATATATATATATATATATAATACACATTTAAAAATGTAAACTCGCGTCAAAGTAAATATACAAAATACCAATAAAAGAATGTGTATTTGTATGAAAATAACTGTACAAAATACACATAAAATAACGTAAATTTGTATAAAACTATATACAAAAAATTCACAAAAATAATTTTATTTTGTATGAAAATAGATCTACAAAATACAAATAAAATCAGCTAAATTTGTATTGAAATATATGTACAAAATGCATTAAATAATGTAAATTTGCATCAAAATATTTAAACAAATACACATAAAATAACGTAGATTTCTATAAAAATATATAAGCAAAATACACATTAAATAATGTAAATATGTATAAATATATACAAAACACAAATAGAATAATATAAAATCGTATCAAAATAAATACACAGAATATTAATAAAATAATGTAAATTTGTTTCAAAATTAAATGCAAAATACCCATAAAATAACGCATTTTTTATAAAATATTTATACCAAAACACAAAAAATATTTGAATTTGTGTTAAAATAAATATAAAATGCACATATACAATAAGGTAAATTTGTATTGAAATAGATATGCAAAATACAAATAAAACCATGTAAATTTTTTTCAAATATATACGAATACACATAAAATAACGTAGATTTCTATGAAAATAAATATACAAAATACATAAAATGAAGTAAATACGTATAAAAAGGTATACAAAATACATAAATAATGTAAACTCATATCAAAATAAATAAACAAAATACTAATAAAAGAATATGTATTGTATATATATAAATTTAAATATAATAAAATAACGTAAATTTATATAAAACTATATGCAAAATACACAAAAGTAATTAATTTGTGAGAAAATATACAAAATACATGTGTATTTTGTATATTTATTTCATACAAATTGAAATTATTTTTGTTTATTTTTTATATATTTTCATACAAATTTTCGCTATTTAATGTGTATTTTGTATATTTATTTTTCTAAATATACGTTCTTTTATTTTAATTTTGTTTATTGAATTTGAAACGAATTTAACTTTTTTTGTATATAAATTTTTATTCAAATTTAAATACTGTGTATTTTTTTTATTTATTTTTATATAAATTTACGTTATTTTATGTGTATTTTGTATATTTATATTTATAGAAATACACATTCTTTTGTTGGTATTTTGTATATTTATTTTGATACGAATTTACATTATTTTATGTGTATTTTGTATACATTTTTTTATACGTCTTTACTTCATTTTATGTGTTTTGTATATATATTTTATGGAAATCTACGTTATTTTATGTATTCGTATATATATTTTGAAACAAATTTACATTGTTTTATATGTATTTTGCATATCAATTTCAATACAAATTTACCTTATTGTATGTGTTTTTTGTATATTTATTTTAATACAAATTTAAATTTTTGATGTGTATTTTGGTATATATATTTTTATAAATAAAAAAAATGCGTTATTTTATGTGTATTTTTATAAATATTTTGATACAAATCTACATTATTTTATGTATTTTGTATATACATTTCAATTCAAATTTAGCTTATTTTATCTGTATTTTGTATATCTATTTTCATACGAATATCATTACTTCTGTGTATTTTTGTATATAGTTTTATACAAATTTACGTTATTTTATGTGTATTTTGCTGTTTTATATTTATACAAATTCAAATTCTTTTATTGGAATTTTGTTTATTTATTTTGATACGAATTTACATTATTTTATGTGTATTTTCTATACATTTTCTTATACGTATTTACTTCATTTTATGTGTATTTTGTATATATATTTTTATACAAATCTACGTTACTTTATGTGTATTCGTATATATATTTTGAAACAAATTTACATTGTTTTATATGTATTTTGCATATCTATTTCAATACAGATTTACCTTATTGTATGTGTATTTTGTATATTTATTTTAATACAAATTAATTTTTTCATGTGTATTTTGGTATATATATTTTTTTAAAAAATGCGTTATTTAATGGGTATTTTGCATCTTTATTTTCATACAAAATTTACATTGTTTTATTAATATTCTGTGTATTTATTTTGATACGATTTTACATTATTCTATTTGTGTTTTGTATATATTTTTTTATACATATTTACATTATTTAATGTGTATTTTGTATATTTTAAAACAAATTTACGTTATTTTATGCGCATCTGTTAAAATATTTTGATACAAATTTACATTATTTTATGTATTTTGTATATATATTTCAATACAAATTTAGTTTTTTTATGTATATTTTGTATATCTATTTTCATTTGTATCAAAATAAATAAACAAAATAGCAATAAAATAATGTAAATTTGTATGAGAAAACATATACAAATACATATAAAATAACGCAAATTTCAATAAAAAAATATATGTACTAAAATGCACATAAAATAAAGTAAATTTGCATAAAAAATATATATACAAAACACACATTAAATAATGTAAATGCGTACATAAAATAACCTAAATTTGTATAAAACTATATACAAAAATACACAAAAAATATATATACAAAAAACAAATAGAATAATGTAAAATTGTATCAAAATAAATACACCGAATATTAATAAAATAAGGTAAATTTGGATGAAAATAAAGATGCAAAATTCCCATCAAATAGCGCATTTCTTATAAAAATATATATACCAAAATACACATAAAATATTTAAATTTGTATTGAAATAAATATACAAAATGCACATACAATAAGGTAAACTTCTATTGAAAGACATATGCAAAAATACATATAAAACAATGTAAATTCTATAAAAATATATATACAAAATACACATAAAATTAAGTAAATACGTATAAAAAAATGTAAACAAAATACTCATAAAATAATGTAAATTCGAAACAAAATAAATAAACAAAATACCAAAAAAAGAATGTATATCTATTTATTTTAATACAAAATTAAATATTTTATGTTTTTTCGTATATATATTTTTATAAAAAAATCCGTTATTTTATGGGTATTTTGCATCTTAATTTTCATACAAATTTACATTATTTTATTAATATTTTCTGTATTTATTTTGATACGATTTTACATTATTTTATTTGTGTTTTGTATATATATTTTTATACATATTTACATTATTTAATGTGTTTTTTGTATATATATTTGATACATATTTACGTTATTTTAAGTTATTTTATGTGTATTTGTTTATATATTTTGACACAAATTTACAATATTTTATGGGTATTTTGTATATATATATCATAAGAAATTTACCTAGTTTTATGTGTATTTTGAATATCTATTTTCATACAAACTCAAATTATTTTTATGTATTTTTGTATATATTTCAATACAAATTTTAGTTATGTTATGTGTATTTTGTAAATCTATTTTCATTCAAATATATATTATTTTATTGGTATTTTGTTGATTTATATTGATACGAATTTACAACATTTTATATGTACTTTGTATATATATTTTTATACGCATTTACATTATTTAATATTTATTTTGAATATATAATTTTATACAAATTCATGGTATTTTATGTGTATTTGTATATATATTTTCATATAAATTTAAACTATTTTATGTGTATTTTGTACATATATTTCATTACAAATTTACCTTATTTTATGTTTATTTTGTATGTGTATTTTGTACATTTATATTTATACAAATACACATTCTTTTATTGGTATTTTGTTTATTTATTTTGTTTTGAATTTACATTATTTTATGTGTATTTTGTTTACATTTTTTTATACGTATTTACTTAATTTTATGTGTATTTTGTACATATATTTTTATAGAAATCTACGTTATTTTATGAGTATTCGTATATATATTTCGAAACAAGTTTACATTGTTTTATATGTATTTTTGCATATCTCTTTCAATAGAAGTTTCCTTATTGTATGTGCATTTTGTATATTTATTTCAATACAAATTTAAATATTTTATGTGTACTTTGGTATATATATTTTTATAAGAATGCGCTATTTGATGGGAATTTTGCATCTTTATTTTCATACAAATTTACATTATTTTATTAATATTCGGTGTATTTATTTTGATACGATTTTACATTATTCAAATTTTTTTTGTATATATATTTTTGTGTATTTTTGTATATAGTTTTATACAAATTTAGGTTATTTTATGTAAGCATTTACATTATTTAATGTGTGTTTTATATATATTTTTATGCAAATTTACTTTATTTTATGTGCATTTTTGTACATATATTTTTTTAGAAATTTCATTCTTTTATGTGTATTTGTATATGTTTTCTCATACAAATTTACATTATTTTATTGCTATTTTGTTTATTTATTTTGATACGAATGAAAATAGATATACAAAATATACATAAAATAAACTAAATTTGTATTGAAATATATATACAAAATACATAAAATAATGTAAATTTGTATCAAAATATTTTAACAGATGCGCATAAAATAACGTAAATTTGTTCTAAAATATACAAAATACACATTAAATAATGTAAATATGTATAAAAAAATATATACAAAACACAAATAAAATAATGTAAAATCGTATCAAAATAAATACACAGAATATTAATAAAAATATATATACCAAAATACACATGAAAAAATTAATTTGTATTAAAATAAATATACAAAATACACATACAATAAGGTAAATCTGTATTGAAATAGATATGCAAAATATATATAAAACAATGTAAATTTGTTTCAAAATATATATACGAATACATATAAAATAACGTAGATTTGTATAAAAATATATACAAAATGCAAATAAAATGAAGTAAATACGTATAAGAAAATGTATACAAAATACACATAAAATAAAGTAAATTCGTATCAAAATAAATAAACAAAATACCAATAAAAGAATGTGTATTTGTATAAATATAAATATACAAAATACACATAAAATAACGTAAATTTGTATAAAACTATATACAAAAATACACAGAAGTAATTAAATTCGTGTGAAAATAGATATACAAAATACAGATAAAATAAGCTAAATTTGAATTGAAATGTATATACAAAATACATAAAATAATGTAGATTTGTATCAAAATATTTATAAAAATACATATAATAACATAAATTTTGATACGATTTTACATTATTCTATTTGTGTTTTGTATATATTTTTTTTATACATATTTACATTATTTAATGTGTATTTTGTATATATATTTCATACAAATTTACGTTATTATATGAGTATTTGTTTATATATTTTCTTTCAAATTTACATTATTTTATGTGTATTTTGTATATGTATTTCAATACAAATTAACCTAATTTTATGTGTATTTTGTATATTTCTTTTCATATAAATTTAAATTATTTTTGTGTATTTTGTATATAATACAAATTTAGGTTATTTTATGTACGCATTTACATTATTTAATGTGTGTTTTGTATATATATTTTTATCCATAGTTACTTTATTTTACGTTCATTTTTGGACATATATTTTTATAGAAATTAGCGTTATTTTATATGTATTTGTATATGTTTTCTCATACAAATTTACATTATTTTATTGATATTTTGTTTATTTATTTTGTTTCGAATTTACATTATTTTATGTGTATTTTGTTTACATTTTTTTATCCGTATTTACTTCATTTTATGTGTATTTTGTATATATATTTTTATAGAAATCTACGTTATTTTATGTGTATTCGTATATATATTTTGAAACAAATTTACATTGTTTTATATGTATTTTTGCATATCTCTTTCAATAGAAGTTTATCTTATTGTATGTGCATTTTGTATATTTATTTCAATACAAATTTAAATATTTTAGGTGTATTTTGGTATATATAATTTTATAAGAAATGCGCTATTTGATGGGAATTTTGCATCTTTATTTTCATACAAATTTACATTATTTTATTAATATTCGGTGTATTTATTTTGATACAATTTTACATTATTCTATTTCTTTTTTGTATATATATTTTTGTGTATTTTTGTATATAGTTTTATACAAATTTAGGTTATTTTATGTACGCATTTTCATTATTTAATGTGTGTTTTGTATATATATTTTTATGCAAATTTACTTTATTTTATGTGCATTTTTGTACATATATTTTTTTAGAAATTTGCCTTATTTTATGTGTATTTGTATATGTTTTGTCATAAATTTACATTATTTTATTGCTATTTTGTTTATTTATTTTGATACGAATGAAAATAGATGTACAAAATATACATAAAATAAACTAAATTTGTATTGAAATATATATACAAAATACATAAAATAATGTAAATTTGTATCAAATATTTTAACAGATGCGCATAAAATAACGTAAATTTGTTTTAAAATATACAAAATACACATTAAATAATGTAAATATGTATAAAAAAATATATACAAAACACAAATAGAATAATGTAAAATCGTATCAAAATAAATACACAGAATATTAATAAAACAATGTAAATTTGTATGAAAATAAAGATGCAAAATACCCATTAAATAACGCATTTTTTATAAAAAATATATATACTAAAATACATATGAAAAAATTAGTTTGTATTAAAATAAATATACAAAATACACATACAATAAGGTAAATCTGTATTGAAATAGATATGCAAAATACATATAAAACAATGTAAATTTGTTTCAAAATATATATACGAATACACATAAAATAACGTAGATTTGTATAAAAATATATATACAAAATACACATAAAATGAAGTAAATACGTATAAGAAAATGTATACAAAATACCCATAAAATAATGTAAATTCGTATCAAAATAAATAAACAAAAAGAATGTGTATTTGTATAAATATAAATATATAAAATACACATAAAATAACGTAAATTTGTATAAAACTATATACAAAAATACACAGAAGTAATTAAATTCGTATGAAAATAGATATACAAAATACAGATAAAATAAGCTAATTTTGAATTGAAATGTATATACAAAATACATAAAATAATGTAGATTTGTATCAAAATATTTATAAAAATACATATAATAACGTAAATTTTGATACGATTTTACATTATTCTTTTTCTGTTTTCTATATATTTTTTTATACATTATTTAATGTGTATTTTGTATATATATTTCACACAAATTTACGTTATTATATGTGTATTTGTTTATATATTTTCTTTCAAATTTACATTATTTTAACTGTTTTTTGTATATGTATTTCAATACAAATTAACCTAATTTTATGTGTATTTTGTATATTTCTTTTCATACAAATTTAAATTATTTTTGTGTATTTTTGTACATAGTTTTATACAAATTTAGGTTATTTTATGTACGCATTTACATTATTTAATGTGTGTTTTGTATATATATTTTTATCCATAGTTACTTTATTTTACGTTCATTTTTGGACATATATTTTTATGGAAATTAGCGTTATTTTATATGTATTTGTATATGTTTTCTCATACAAATTTTCATTATTTTATTGATATTTTGTTTATTTAGTTTGATACGAATTACATGATTATATGTGTATTTTGTACATATTTTTTATACGTATTTACATTACTTAATGTGTATTTTGTTTACATATTTTTAAACAAATTTACGTTATTATATGTATTTTTATAAATATTTTGATACAAATTTACATTATTTTATGTATTTTGTATATACATTTCAATTCAAATTTAGCTTATTTTATCTGTATTTTGTATATCTATTTTCATACGAATTTAATTACCTCTGTGTATTTTTGTATATAGTTTTATACAAATTTACGTTATTTTATGTGTATTTCGTATATTTATATTTATACAAATACACATTCTTTTATTGGTATTTTGTTTATTTATTTTGATACGAATTTACATTATTTTATGTGTATTTTGTATACATTTTCTTATACGTATTTACTTCATTTTAAGTGTATTTTGTATATATATTTTTATACAAATCTACGTTATTTTATGTGTATTCGTATATATATTTTGAAACAAATTTACATTGTTTTATATGTATTTTGCATATCTATTTCAATGCAGATTTATCTTATTGTATGTGTATTTTGTATATTTATTTTAATACAAATTAATTTTTTCATGTGTATTTTGGTATATATATTTTTATAAAAAATGCGTTATTTAATAGCTATTTTGCATCTTTATTTTCATACAAATTTATATTGTTTTATTAATATTCTGTGTATTTATTTTGATACGATTTTACATTATTCTATTTCTGTTTTGTATATATTTTTTTATACATATTTACATTATCTAAGGTGTATTTTGTATATTTTAAAACAAATTTACGCTATTTTATGCGCATCTGTTAAAATATTTTGATACAAATTTACATTATTTTATGTATTTTGTATATATATTTCAATAAAAATTTAGTTTATTTTATGTATATTTTGTATATCTATTTTCATTCGTATCAAATTAAATAAACAAAATAGCAATAAAATAATGTAAATTTGTATGAGAAAACATATACAAATACACATAAAATAACGCAAATTTCTAAAAAAATATATGTACAAAAATGCACATAAAACAAAGTAAATTTGCATAAAAATATATATACAAAACACACATTAAATAATGTAAATGCTTACATAAAATAACCTAAATTTGTATAAAACTATATACAAAAATACACAAAAATATTTAAAATTTGTATGAAAAGAAATATACAAAATACACATAAAATTAGGTAAATTTGTATTGAAATACATATACAAAATACACATAAAATAATGTAAATTTGAATGAAAATATATAAACAAATACACTTAAAATAACGTAAATTTTTATAAAATATATATGCAAGATACACATTAAATAATGTAAATCAATATAAATACACAGAATATCAATAAAATAATGTAAATTTGTATGAAAAGAAAGATGCAAAATTCCCATAAAATAGCGCATTTTTTATAAAAATATATATACCAAAACACACATAAAATTTTTAAATTTGTATTGAAATAAATATACAAAATGCATATACAGTAAAGTAAATATGTATTGAAAGAGATATTGAAAAATACATATAAAACAAAGTAAATTTTTTTCAAAATATATATACGAATACACATAAAATAACGTAGATTTCTATAGAAATATATATAAAAAATACACATGAAATTATGTAAATACGTATAAAAATATATATACAAAATACATATCTAGGTAAATTCGTGTCAAAATAATTAAACAAAATATCATGAAAAGAATGTGTATTTGTATAAAAATAAATAATAGATAATAAATTTGTATGAAATATATATGCAAGATACACATTAAATAATGTAAATATGTATAAAAAAATATATATACAAAAAACAAATAGAATAATGTGAAATCGTATCAAAATAAATACACCGAATATTAATAAAATAATGCAAATTTGTATGAAAATAAAGATGCAAAACTCCCATCAAATAGCGCATTTCTTATAAAAATATATATACCAAAATACACATAAAATATTTAAATTTGTATTGAAATAAATATACAAAATGCACATACAATAAGGTAAACTTGTATTGAAAGAGATATGCAAAAATACATATAAGACAATGTAAATTTGTTTCAAAATATATATACGAATACACATAAAATAACGTAGATTTCTATAAAAATATATATACAAAATACACATAAAAGTAAGTAAATACGTATAAAAATAGAAATAAAAAATACACATAGAATAATGTAAAATTGTTTAAAAAAAAAAAAAAACAGAATATAAATGAAATAATGTAAATTTGTATGAAAATAAAAATACAAAATACCCATAAAATACAGCATATTTTTATAAAAATACATATACAAAAATACACATAGCATAATTAAATAATTAAATTAAATATAAATAATGCATATACAATAAGGTAAATTTGTATTGAAAAAAATATATAAAAATACACATAAAACAGTGTAAATTTATTTCAAAATCTATATACGAATACTCATAAATCAACGTAGATTTCTTTAGAAATATATATACAAAATACACATCAAATGATGTAAACACGTATAAAAATATTTATATAAAATACACATTAAATAATGTAAATTCGCGTCAAAATAAATAAACACAATATCAAAAAAAGAATGTGTATTTGTATGAAAATAGATATACAATATACACATAAAATCACCTAAATTTGTATAAAACTATATACAAAAATACACATAAATAATTTTAATTTGTATGAAAATAAATATACAAAATACACATAAAATTAGGTAATTTTGTATTCAAATACATTTACAAAATACACATAAAATAATGTAAATTTGAATGAAAATATATAAACAAATACACTTAAAATAACGTAAATTTGTATAAAATTTATATAAAAAATACACATTAAATAATGTAAATATGTATAAAAAAAATATATACAAAACACAAATAGAATAATATAAAATCGTGTCAAAATAAATACACAGAATATTAATAAAATAATGTAAATTTGTATGAAAATTAAGATGCCAAATACCCATAAAATAACGCATTTTTTTTATAAAAATATATATACCAAGACACACATAAAATATTTGAATTTTTATTTAAATAAATATACAAAATGCACATACTATAAGGTAAATTTGTATTGAAATAGATATGCAAAATACATATAAAACCATGTAAAAAAATTTCAAAATATATATACGAATACACATAAAATAACGTAGATTTCTATGAAAATAAATATACAAAATACACATAAAATGAAGTAAATACGTATAAAAAACGGTATACAAAATACACATAAAATAATGTAAACTCGTATGAAAATAAATAAACAAAATACTAATAAAAGAATGTGTATTGTATAAATATAAACGTACAAAATACAAATTAGATAACGTAAATTTATATAAAACTATATGCAAAAATACACAAAAATAATTAAATTTCTGTGAAAATAGATATACAAAATACATGTGTATTTTGTATATTTATTTTCATACAAATTGAAATTATTTTTGTTTATTTTTTTATATATTTTCATACAAATTTTCGTTATTTTATGTGTATTTTGTATATTTATTTTTTCTACAAATATACGTTCTTTTATCTGAATTTTGTTTATTGAATTTAAACGAATTTACCTTATTTTGTATATCTATTTTCATACAAATTAAAATAATTCTCTGTATTTTTGTATATAGTTTTATATAAATTTACGTTATTTTATGTGTATTTTGTATATTTATATTTATACAAATACACATTCTTTTATTGGTATTTTGTATATTTATTTTGATACGAATTTACATTATTTTATGTGTATTTTGTATACATTTTTTTATACGTATTTACTTCATTTTATGTGTATTTTGTATATATATATATTTATAGAAATCTACGTTATTTTATGTGTATTCGTATATATATTTTGAAACAAATTTACATTGTTTTATATGTATTTTGCATATCTATTTCATTACAAATTTACCTTATTGTATGTGTTTTTTATATATTTATTTTAATTCAAATTTAATTTTTTTATGTGTATTTTGGTATATATATTTTTATAAATAAAAAAATGCGTTATTTATGGGTATTTTGCCTCTTTATTTTCATACAAATTTACATTATTTTATTAATATTCTGTGTATTTATTTTGATACGATTTTACATTATTCTATTTGTGTTTTGTATATATTTTTTTATACAAATTTACGTTATTTTAAGTGTATTTGTTTATGTCTTTTCATTCATATTTACATTATTTTATGTGTATTTTGTATATGTATTTCAATACAAATTTACCTAATTTTATGTGTATTTTGTATATTTAATTTCATACAAATTTAAAATATTTTTTTGTATTTTTGTATATATTTTGATACAAATTTAGGTTATTTTATGTGTATTTTGTATATCTATTTTCATACAAATACACATTCTTTTATTGATATTTTGTTTATTTATTTTGACGCGAATTTACAGTATTTAATGTGTATTTTGTATATATATTTTTATACGTATTTACATCATTTCATGTGTATTTTGTATATTTATTCCTTTAGAAATCAACGTTATTTTATGTGTATTCGTATATATATTTTGAAACAAATTTACACTGTCTTATGTGTATTTTGCGTTTTTTTTTTCAATACAAACTTACCTTATTGTATGTGCATTTTGTATATTAATTTTAATACAAATTTAATTATTCTATGTGTATTTTTGTATATGTATTTTTAAAAAAAATATGCTTTATTTTATGGGTATTTTGCATCTTTATTTTCATACAAATTTAAATTATTTTATTGATATTCTGTGTACTTATTTTGATACGATTTTACATTATTCTATGTATAACAAAAATAAATACAGAATACACAAAAATAGATATGCAAAATACATATAAACAATGTAAATTTGTTTCAAAATATATATACGAATACACATGAAATAAGGATTTTGTATATATATTTCAATTCAAATTTAGCTTATTTTGTGTGTATTTTGTATATCTATTTTCATACAAATTTAATTACTTCTGTGTATTTTTGTATATAGTTTTATACAAATTTACGTTATTTTATGTGCATTTTGTATATTTATATTTATACAAATACACATTCTTGTATTGGTATTTTGTTTATTTATATTTATACGAATTTACATTATTTTATGTGTATTTTGTATACATTTTTGATTCGTATTTACTTAATTTTATTTCTATTTTGTATATATATATTTATAGAAATCTACGTTATTTTATGTGTATTCGTATATATATTTTGAAACAAATTTACATTGTTTTATATGTATTTTGCATATCTATTTCAATACAAATTTACCTTATTGTATGTGCATTTTGTATATTTATTTTAATACAAATTCAAATATTTTATGTGTATTTTGTTATATATAATTTTATAAAAAATGCGTTATTTTATAGGTATTTTGCATCTTAGTTTTCATACAAATGTACATTATTTTATTAATATTCTGTGTATATATTTTGATACGATTTTATATTATACTATTTGTGTTTTGTATATATTTTTTTATACATATTTTCATTATTTAATGTGTATTTTTATATATATTTTATACAAATTAACGTTATTTTAAGTGTATTTGTTTATATAATTTCATTCAAATTTACTTTATTTTAAGTGTATTTTGTATATGTATTTCAATACAAATTTACCTAATTTTATGTGTATTTTGTATATTTATTTTCATACAAATTTAAATTATTTTTGTGTTTTTTTGTATATACATATTGAGTAAATTTCTATGAAAATATATATTCAAAATACATATAAAATTATGTAAATAAGTATAAAAATATATATATCAAATACACCTAAAAAATGAAATTGTATCAAAATAAATAAACAAAATTCCGATAAAAGAACGCATATTTAGGAATAAATATACAAAATACACATAAAATTACGATAATTTGAATAAAAATATATACAAAAAAACAAAAAAATAAATTTCAATTTTTATCAAAATAGATATACAAAATACACATATAATTAGTTAAATTTATATTTAAATACATGTACAAAATACACATAAAATAATGTAAATTTGTACGTTCTTTTATCGGAATTTTGTTTATTGATTTTGATACGAATTTTCATTATTTTAGGTGTATTTTATATATATATATATATATATATATATATATATATATATATATATATATATATATATATATATATATATATATATATATATATATATATATATATATATATATATATATATATATATATATATTTACATAATTTTATATGTATTTTTAATATATGTTTTCATAGAAATTTACTCTATTTTATGTGTATTCGTATATATATTTTGATACAAATTTACATTATTTATGTGTATTTCGCATATCTATTTCAAAATAAATTTTCTTTATTGTATGTGCCTTTTGTATATTTATTTAGTCACAAATTTAGTTATTTTATGTGTAATTTTGTATATATATTTTTAAACAAATATGCATTATTATATGGGTATTTTGCATCTTTATTTTCATACAAATTTACATTATTTTATTGATAGTCTGTTTATTTATTTTGATACGATTTTACGTTATTCTGTGTATTTTGTATACATATTTTTATACATATTTACATTATTTAATGTATATTTTGTACATATATTTTATGGAAATATACGTTATCTTATATGTATTTGTTTATATAGTTTCATACAAATTTACATTATTTTAAGTGTATTTTGTATATGTATTTTAATAAAAATTTGCCTAATTTCATGTGTATTTTGCATATCTATTTTCAAACAAAATTTAATTTTTTTTGTGTATTTTGTATTTATTTTTAAAAAAAATTTGTTATTTTATTTGTATTTTGTATATATATTTTCCTACAAATATACATTCTTTTAGAGGAAATTTTGTTTATTTATTTTGATACGAATTTACATTATTTTGTATGTATTTTGTATTTATTTTTCTATGTATTTACATTATTTAATGTGTATTTTGTATATATATTTTCATAAAAATTTACGTTATTTTATTGTGTGTATTCGTATATATTTTGATACAAATTTACTTTATTTTATGTGTTTTTTGCATATCTATTTCAATAAAAATCTACCTTATTGTATGTGTATTTTGTATATTTATTTTAATACAAATTTAATTATTTTATGTGTATTTTTGTATATATATTTTTTAAATATGAGTTATTTTATGGGTATATTGCATCTTTAATTTTATAAATTTTTACATTACGTACATATCTTTTATACGTATTTACATTATTTAATGTGTATTTTGTTTATATATTTTTATACAAATTTACGTTATTATATGTGTATTTGAATATATATTTTGATACAAATTTACATTATTTTATGTATTTTCTATATTTATTTCAATTCAAATTTAGCTTATTTTATGTCTTTTGTATATCTATTTTCATACAAAAAAAATTTTTTTGTTTATTTTTGTATATAGTTTTATACAATTTTACGTTATTTTATGTGTATTTTGTATATTTATATTTATACAAGTGCACATTCTTTTATTGGCATTTAGTTTATTTATTTTGATACGAATTTACATTATTTTATGTGTATTTTGTATACATTTTATTATACGTATTTACTTCATTTTATGTGTATTTTGTATATATATTTTTATAGAAATCTACGTTATTTTATGTGTATTCGTATATATATTTTGAAAGAAATTTACATTGTTTTATATGTATTTTGCATATCTATTTCAATACAAATTTACCTTATTGTATGTTCATTTTGTATATCTATTGTAATACAAATTTAAATATTTTATGTGTATTTTTGTATATATGTTTTCATAAAAAATGCGTTGTTTTATGGGTATTTTGCATCTTTATTTTCATACAAATTTACATTATTTTAATAATATTCTGTGTATTTATTTTGATACTATTTTACATTATTCTCTTTGTATTTTGTATATATTTTTTTATACATATTTACATTATTTAATGTGTATTTTATATATATATTTCATACCAATTTACTTGTTTTTAAGTGTATTTGTTTATATATTTTCATTCAAATTTACATTACTTTATGTGTATTTTGTATATGTATTTCACAAATTTACCTAATTTTATGTGTATTTTGTATATTAATTTTCATACAAATTTAAATTATTTTTGTATTTTGTATTTAGTTTTATACAAATACATTATTTAATGTGTATTTGTATATATATTTTATAAATATTACATTATTTTATGTATTTTGTATATATATATTTTTGATACAAATTTACATTATTTATTGTATGTATATTTTGTATATATATATATATATATATATATATATATATATATATATATATATATATATATATATATATATATATATATATATATATATATATATATATATATATATATATATATATATATATATATATATATACATTCTTTTATTGAATTTGTTTTTTATATTTTTGATACAAATTTACATTATTTTATGTATTTTGTATATTTATTACAAATTTAATTATTTATGTGTATTTTGTATATATTTTAATACAAATACGTTATTTTATGTGTATTTGCATATTTATATTTTTACAAATTTATATTATTTTATTAATATTATTTATTTATTTTGTATATTTTTTATACATTATTTTATGTGTATTTATTTAATGTGTATTTTGTATATATATTTCATACAAATTTACGTTATTTTATGTGTATTTTCTAGATATTTTTTTCATACAATTTACATTATTTTATGTATATTCTGTATATCTGTTTGAATACAAATTTGCCTTATTTTATTTGTATTTTGTTTATTTATTTTCACACAAATTTAAATTATTTTATGTGTAATTTTGTACATATATTTTTAAATAAATTTTCGTTATTTTATTTGTATTTTCATATATATTTTCCTACAAATATACATTGTTTTATTGAATTTTATCTATTTATTCTGATACGAATTTACGTTATTTTATGTGTATTTTGTATTTATATTTTTCTACGTATTTACATTATTTTATGTGTATTTTCATAAACATTTACGTTATTTTATTGTGTGTATTCGTATATAATTTGAGACAAATTTTATACAAATTCATGTTATTTTATGTGTATTTGTATATATATTTTCATACAAATTTACATTATTTTATGTGCATTTTTACATATATTTCATTACAAATTTACCTTATTTTATGTTTATTTTGAATATTTATTTTCTTCAATTTTAAATTATTTTATGTGTATATATGTATTTGTATTTAGGTTATTTTATGTATTTTCTATATATATTTTCATCAAAATTACATTATTTTATTGGTATTTTGTTAGTTTAATTCGATACGAATTTAGATTATTTCATAGGTATTTTGTATACATATTTTATACGCATTTACATTATTTAATGTGTGTTTTGTATATTTATTTTATGCAAATTTATTTTATTTGATGTGTATTTGTATAAATATAAATATACAAAATTCACATAAAATAAGGTATATTTATTCAAAACAATATATAAAGATACACAAAAGTAATTAAATTTGTATGAAAATAGATATACAAAATACACACAAAATAAGATTAATTTGAATTGAAATATATGTACAAAATACATAAAATAAAGTAAATTTGTATCAAAATATTTTTACAAATACACATATAATTACGTAAATTTTATATAAAAATATATAAAGAAAATACACATTAAATAATGTAATTACGTATAAAAAAAAATATACAAAATACACATATAATCATGTAATTCGTATCAAAATAAATAAACAAAATACCAATAAAATAATGTAAATTTTTATGAGAAAACATATACAAAATACACATAAAATAAATAAATTTCTATAAAAATATATGTACAAAAATGGACATAAAATAAATTTGCATTAAAAAATATATACAAAACACACATTACATAATGTAAATGAGGATAAACATATGTATACAAAAATACCTATGAAAAAATCTAAATTTTTATCGAGTTAAATAAAGAAAATACCAATAAAATAATGTAATTTTTGATGAAAATATATATAGAAAATACACATAAAATTACGTAAATACAAATACAAATATACACATAAAGTAATTTAAAATTGAATGAAATAAATATACAAATAATCATAAAATAAGGTAAATTTGTAATGAAAAATATGTAAAAATACCCGTAAAATAATATAAATTTGTATGAAAATATATATACAAATACACATAAATTAACATGAATTTGTATAAAATTTTTATCAAAATAAATAGGAATACACACAATAAAATAATGTAAATTTTTATTAAAATATATATACAATACACATAAAATAATGTAAATACGTAGAAAAATATATATACAAAATACACATAAAATAATGTAAACTCGTATCAAAATAAATAAACAAAATTATAATAAAAGATTGTATATTTGTAGGAAAATATATATACAAAATACAAATAAAATAACTAAAATTTGTATAAAAATAAATACAAAAATACACAAAAATAATTTAAATTTGTTTGAAAATAGATATGCAAAATACACATAAAGTTAGGCAAATTTGTATTGAAATACATATACAAAATACACATTAAATAATGTAAATTTGTATGAAAATATATAAACAAATACACATAAAATAACGTAAATTTGGATGAAATATATATACAAAATATACATTAAATAATGTAAATATGTATAAAAATAGTTATACAAAATACACATAGAATAATGTTAAATCGTATCAAAATAAATAAACAGAATATCAATAAAATAATTTAAATTTGTATGAAAATAAAGATGCAAAATACCCATATAATAACGCATATATGCATAAAAATATATATACAAAAATACACATGAGATAATTAAATTTGTATTGAAATAAATATACAAAATGCATATACAATAAAGTAAATTTGTATTGAAATACATATGCAAAATACACATCAATAATGTAAATTTGTATAAAAATATATATACGAATACACATAAAATAGAGTAAATTTCTATGAAAATATACATACAAAATACATATAAAATGATGTAAATAGTATAAAAATATATATACCAAATACACCTAAAATAATGAAAATTCGTATCAAAAAAACAAACAAAATTCCATTTAAAGAACGTATATTTGTAGGAAAATAAATATACAAAATACACATAAAATAACCAAAATTTGTATAAAAATATATACAAAAAAAAAATAATGTAAATTTGTATGAAAATAAAGATGCAAAATACCAATAAAATAAAGCATATTTTTATAAAAATACATATACATAAATACACATTCAATAATTAAATTTGTAGTAAAATTAATATACAAAATGCACATACAATAAGGTAAATTTTTATTAAAAAAAATGCAAAATACACATAAAACAATGTAAATTTGTTTCAAAATATATATACGAATACACATAAAATAACGCAGATTTCTATAGAAATATATATACAAAATACACTTGAGATGCTGTAAATACGTATAAAAATATATATACAAAATAGACATTAAATAATGTAAATTCGTGTCAAAATAAATAAACAAAATATCAATAAAAGAATTTGTATTTGTATGAAAATAGATATACAAAATACACATAAAATAACGTAAATTTGTATAAAACTATATACAAAAATACACAAAAATAATTTAAATTTGTTTGAAAATAAGTATACAAAATACACAAAATTAGGTAAATTTGTCTTGAAATACATTAACAAAATACACATAAAATAAAGTAAATTTGAATGAAAATATATAAACAAATACATTAAAAATAACGTAAATTTGTATAAAATATATATACAAAATACACATTAAGTAATGTAAATATGTATAAAAAAATATATACAAAACCCAAATAGAATAATGTAAAATCGTAACAAAATAAATACACAGAATATTAATAAAATAATGTAAATTTGTATGAAAATAAAGGAGCAAAATATCCATAAAATAACGCATTTTTTTTAATATATATACCAAAAGACATATAAAAAATTAAAATTTGTATTAAAATAAATATACAAAATGCACATACAATAAGGTAAATTTATATTGATATGCAAAATACATATAAAACAATGTAAAATTTGTTTCAAAATATATATACGAATACACATAAAATAACGTAGATTTCTATAAAAATATATATACAAAATACACATAAAATGAAGTAAATACGTATAAAAAAATGTACACAAAATACACATAAAATAATGTAAATTCGTATCAAAATAAATAAACAAATTAATAATAGAAAAATGTGTATTTGTATAAAAATAAATATACAAAATACACATAAAATATCGTAAATTTATATAAAACTATATACAAAAATACACAAAAGTAGTTAAATTTGTATGAAAATAGATATACAAAATACACATAAAATAAACTAAATTTGAATTGAAATATATATATATATATATATATATATATATATATATATATATATATATATATATATATATATATATATATATATATATATATATATATATATATATATATATATATATATATATATATATATATATATATATATATATATATATATATATATATTTATATATATATATATATATATATATTTACAAAATACATCAAATAATGTAAATTTGTATCAAAATATTTATACAAATACACATATAATAACGTAAACACATATAATAACATAAACAAAATACACATTAAATAATGTAAATACGTATAAAAAAATATGTAGAAAATACACATATAATCATGTAATTCGAATCAAAATAAATAAACAAAATACCAATAATATAATGTAAATTTGTATGAGAAAACATATACAAAATACATATAAAATAACGCTAATTTCTTTAAAAATATATGTACAAAAATGCACATCAAATAAAGTAAATTTGCATCAAAATATATATACAAAACACACATTAAATAATGTAAATGCGTATAAAAAAATGTATAAAAAATACCTTTGAAATAATCTAAATTCGTATCGAATTAAATTAAAAAAATACCAATAAAATAATGTAGTTTTGGATGAAAATGTATATAGAAAATACAAATAAAATAACCTAAATACAAATACAAATATACACATAAAATAATGTAAAATTGCATGAAATGAATATATGAAACAAACATAAAATAAGGTAAATTTGTAATGAAATATATGTAAAAATACACATAAAATAATTTAAATTTGTATGAAAATATGTATTCAAATACACATAAAATAACATGAATTTGTATAAAATTTGTATCAAAATATATACGAGAGCACACAATAAAATAACGTAAATTTTTATGAAAATATATATCCAAAATAAACATAAAATAATGTAAATACGTAGAAACATATATATACAAAATACACATAAAGTAATGGAAATTCGTATCAAAATAAATAAACAAAATTGCAATAATAGAATGTATATATGTAGTAAAATATATATACAAAATACAAATAAAATAACTAAAATTTGTATAAAAATTTATACAAAAATACGCAAAAATAATTTAAATTTGTTTGAAAATAGATAGGCAAAATACACATAAAATTAGGCAAATTTGGATTGAAATACATATACAAAACACTCATAAAATAATGTAAATCTATATGAAAATATATAAACAATGTATTTAAATACATTTACAAAATACACATCAAATAGTGTAAATTTGAATTAAAATATATATACAAATACACTTAAATTAACGTAAATTTGTATAAAATATATATATAAAATCACATTAAATAATGTAAATATGTATACAAAAATATATACAAAACACAAATAGAATAATGTAAAATCGTATCAAAATAAATAAACAGAATATTAATAAAATAATGTAAATTTGTATGAAAATTAAGATGCAAAATACCCCCAAAATAGCGCATTTTTAAAAAAAATATATATACCAAAACACACATAAAATATTTGAATTTGTATTAAAATAAATATACGAAATGCACACACAATAAGGTAAATTTGTATTGAAATAGATATGCAAAATACATATAAAACAATATAAATTTGTTTCAAAATATATATACGAATACACATAAAATAACGAATATTTTATAAAGATATATATACAAAATACACATAAAATGAAGTAAATACGTATAAAAAAATGTGTACAAATTACACATAAAATAATGTAAACTCGTATCGAAATAAATAAAGAAAATACTAATAAAAGAATGTGTATTTGTATAAATATAAATATACAAAATACACATAAAATAACGTAAATTGATATAAAAGTATATACAAAAATACACAAATTTAGTTTATTTTATGTGTATTTTGTATATCTATTTTCATACAAATTTAACTACTTTTGTGTATTTTTGTATATAGTTTTATATAAATTTACGATATTTTATGTGTATTTTGTATATTTATTTTTATACAAATACACATTTTTTTATTGGTATTTTGTTTATTTATTTTGATACGAATTTACATTATTTTATGTGTATTTTGTATACATTTTTTATACGTATTTACTTCATTTTATGTGTATTTTGTATATATATTTTTATAGAAATCTACGTTATTTTAGGTATATTCGTATATATATTTTGAAACAAATTTTACATAGTTTTATATGTATTTTGCATATCTATTTCAATATAAATTTACCTAATTGTATACAAAAAACACATAAAATTAGGAAAATTTGTATTGAAATACATATACAAAATACACATAAAATAATGTTAATTTGAATGAAAATATATAAACAAATACACTTAAAAAAACGTAGATTTCTATGAAGTATATATATAAAATACACATTAAATAATGTAAATATGAATAAAAAAATATATACAAAAGACAAATAGAATAATGTAAAATAGTATCAAAATAAATACACAGAATATTAATAAAATAATGTAAATTTGTATGAAAATAAAGATGCAAAATACCCATAAAACAACGCATTTTTTATGAAAATATATATACCAAAATACACATAAAATATTTAAATTTGTATTACAATAGATATACAAAATGAACATACAATAAGGTAAATTTGTATTGAAAGAGATATGCAAAACACATATAAAACAATGTAAATTTCTTTCAAAATATATATACGAATACACATAAAATAACGTAGATTTAAAAAAAAATATATATACAAAATACACATAGCATGAAGTAAATACGTATAAGAAAATGTATACAAAATACACATAAAATAATGTAAATTCGTATCAAAATAAAAAAAACTAAATGCCAATAAAAGAATATGCACTTGTATAAATTTAAATATACAAAATCCACATAAAATAACGCAAAATTGTATAAAACTATATACAAAAATAAATAAAAAAATAAATTTGTATGAAAATAGATCTACAAAATACAAAATAAATATAGAAAATACATAAAATAATGTAAATTTGTATCAAAATATATATTCAAATACAAATATAATAACGTAAATTTGTATAAAAATATATAAACAAAATACACATTAAATAATGTAAATACGTATAAAAGATATGTACGTAAGGTAAAAAATTATAAAATTAAAGATGCAATATACCCATAAAATAACTCATATTAAAAAAAAATATATATACAAAAATACACATAAAATAATTAATTTGTATTAAAAAAAAAATACAAAATACACAAACAATAAGGTAGATTTTTATTGAAATAGATATGCAAATAACATAAAATAAAGTAAATTTGTATCAAGATATATACGAATACACACAATAAAAGAACGTAAATTTTATGAAAATATATATACAAAATACATATTAAATAATGTAAATACATAGAAAAATATATATACAAAATACACATAAAATAATGTAAATTCGTATCAAAATAAATAAACAAAATTTCCTCTAAAAGAATGTATATTTGTAGGAAAATATATATACAAAATACAAATAAAATAACAAAATTTGTATAAAAATATATACAAAAATACACAAAAAAATTTAAATTTGTCTGAAAATAGATATGCAAAGTACACATGAAATTAGGCAAATTTTTATTTAAATACATATACAAAATACACATAAAATAATGTAAATTTGTATGAAACTATATAAACAAATACACATAAGATAACGTAAATTTCCATAAAATATATGTACAAAATATACATTAAATAATGCAAATATGTCTAAAAATGTGTATACAAAATACACAGAATAACGTAAAATCGTATCAAAATAAATAAACAGACTATCAATAAAATAATGTAATTTTGTATGAAAATAAAGAAGCAAAATACCCATATAATAACGCATATTTGTTTAAAAATATATATACAAAAATACACATAAAATAATTAAATTTGTATCAAAATAAATATACAAAAGGCACATACAATAAAGAAAATTTGTATTGAAACAGATATGCGAAATACACATAAATAATGTAAATTTGTATCAAAATATATATACGAATACACATAAAATAGAGTAAATTTCTATAAAAATATATATTAAAAATACATATAAAATTATGTAAATAAGTATAAAAATATATATATATATATATATATATATATATATATATATATATATATATATATATATATATATATATATATATATATATATATATATATATATATATATATATATATATATATATATATATATATATATATATCAAATACACCTAAAATAATGAAAATTCGTATCAAAATCAATTAACAAAATTCCGATAAAAGAACGTACAAATTTACATTATTTTATGTGTATTTTGTACATGTATTTATATATTTTGAAACAAATTTACATTGTTTATATGTATTTTGCATATTTATTTTTGTGTATTCTGTATTTATTTTTGTTATACATAGAATCATGTAAAATCGTATCAAAATAAGTACACAGAATATCAATAAAATAATTTAAATTTCTATGAAAATAAAGATGCAAAATACCCATAAAATAAAGCATATTTTTTTAAAAAATACATATTCAAAAATACACTTAGAATAATTAAATTCGTATTAAAATTAATATACAAAATGCACATACAATAAGGTAAATTTGTATTGAAAAAAAACGCAAAATACACATAAAACAGTGTAAATTTGTTTCAAATTATATATACGAATACACATAAAATAACGTTGATTTCTAAAGGAATATATATACAAAATACACATGAAATGATGTAAATACGTATAATAATATATATACAAAATACACATTAAATACTGTAAATTCGCGACAAAATAAATAAACAAAATATCAATAAAAGAATGTGTATTTGTATGAAAATAGATACACAAAATACACATAAAATAACCTAAATTTGTATCAAACTATATACAAAAATACACAAAAATATTTTAAATTTGTATGAAAATAAATACACAAAATACACATAAAATTAGGTAAATTTGTATTGAAATACATATACAAAATACACATAAAATAATGTAAATTTGAATGGAAAGACATAAACAAATACACTTAAAATAACGTATATTTGTATAAAAAAATATATACAAAACACAAATAGAATTATGTAAAATCGTATCAAAATAAATACACAGAATATTAATAAAATAATGTAGATTTGTATGAAAATAAAGAGGCAAAATACCCATAAAATAACGCATTTTTTATTTATAAAAATATATATACCAAAATACACATAAAAAAATTAAATTTGTATTAAAATAAATATATAAAACCACATACAATAATGTATATTTTTATTTAAATATATATGCAAAATACACATAAAACAATGTAAATTTGTTTCAAAATATATTTACGAATACACATAAAATAACGTTGATTTCTATAAAAATATATATTCAAAATACACATCAAATGAAGTAAATACGTATAAAAAATGTATACAAAATACACATAAAATAATGTAAATTCGTATCAAAATAAATATACAAAATACCAATAAAAGAATGTGTATTTGTATAAATATAAATATACAAAATACACATAAAATAACGTAAATTTATATAATAATATATACAAAATACACAGAAGTATTTTAATTTGTATGAAAATAGATATACAAAATAAGGTAAATTGTTTCAAATACAATAAACAAAATTCAGATAAAAGAACGTATATTTAGAAAAAATATATAAATAATATAAAATAACGAAAATTTGTATGAAAATATATAAATAAACAAAAATAATTTCAATTTGTATGAAAATAAATATACAAAATACACATGTATTTTGTATATCTATTTTCACACAAATTTTATTATTTTTGTGTATTTTTGCATATAGTTTTATATAAATTTACGTTATTTTATTTGTATTTTGTATATTTATATTTATACAATACACATTCTTTTATTAGTATTTTGTCTATTTATTTTCATAAGAGTTTACATTATTTTATGTGTATTTTGTATACCTTTTTTTATACGTATTTTCTTCATTTTATGTCTATTTTGTATATTTATTTTCATAGAAATCTACGTTATTTTATGTGTATTCGTATATATATTTTGAAAAAAACTTACATGGTTTTATATGTATTTTGCATATCTATTTCAATACAAATTTACCTTATTGTATGTGCATTTTGTATATTTATTTTAATACAAATTCAAATATTTTATGTGTATATATATTTTGAAACAAATTTACATTGTTTTATATGTATTTTGCATATCTATTTCAATACAGATTTACCTTATTGTATGTGTATTTTGTATATTTATTTTAATACAAATTAATTTTTTTATGTGTATTTTGGTATATATATTTTTATAAAAAAATGCGTTATTTTATGGGTATTTTGCTTCTTTATTTTCATACAAATTTACATTATTTTATTAATATTCTGTGTATTTATTTTGATACGATTTTACATTATTCTATTTGTGTTTTGTATATATTTTTTTATACAAATTTACGTTATTTTAAGTGTATTTGTTTATGTATTTTCATTCAAATTCACATTATTTTATGTGTATTTTGTATATGTATTTCAATACAAATTTACCTAATTTTATGTGTATTTTGTATATTTATTTTCATACAAATTTAAATTATTTTTGTGTATTTTTGTATATAGTTTTATACAAATTTATGTTATCTTATGTGTATTTTGTATATTTATTTTCATACAAATAGACATTCTTTTATTGATATTTTTTTTATTTATTTTGACGCGAATTTACATTATTTAATGTGTATTTTGTATATATATATATGTATACGTATTTACATCATTTCATGTGTATTTTGTATATTTATAAAAAATGCGTTATTTTATGGGTATTTTGAATCTTTATTTTCATACAAATTTACATTATTTTATTTACATTCTGTGTATTTATTATGATACGATTTTACATTATTCTATTTTTGTTTTGTATATATATTTTTTATACATATTTACATTATTTAATAAGTATTTTGTATATATATTTTATACAAATTTACGTTAAGTGTATTTGCTTATGTATTTTCATTCAAATTTACATTATTTTATGTGTATTTTGTGTATGTATTTCAATACAAATTTACCTAATTTTATGTGTATTTTGTATATTTATTTCCATACAAATTTAAAATATTTTTGTGTATTTTTGTATATAGTTTGATACAAATTTAGGTTATTTTATGTGTATTTTGTATATCTATTTTCATACAAATACACATTCTTTTATTGATATTTTGTTTATTTATTTTGACGCGAATGATGTAAATACGTATAAAAATATATATACAAAATACACATTAAATACTGTAAATTCGAGTTAAAATAAATAAACAAAATATCAATAAAAGAATGTGTATTTGTATGAAAATAGATATACAAAATACACATAAAATAACCTAAATTTGTATCAAACTATATACAAAAATACACAAAAATATTTTAAATTTGTATGAAAATAAATATACAAAATACACATAAAATTAGGTAAATTTGTATTGAAATACATACACAAAATACACATAAAATAATGTAAATTTGAATAAAAATACATAAACAAATACACTTAAAATAACGTAAATTTGTATAAAAAAAATATGCACAAAACACAAATAGAATAATGTAAAATCGTATCAAAATAAATACACAGAATATTAATAAAATAATGTAAATTTTCATGAAAATAAAGAAGCAAAATACCCATAAAATAACGCATTTTTTTTATTTATAAAAATATATATACCAAAATACACATCAAAAAATTAAATTTGTATTAAAATAAATATACAAAAAACACATACAATAAGGTAAATTTGTATTGAAATAGATATGCAAAATACATATACAACAATGTAAATTTGTTTCAAAATATATATACGAATACACATAAAATAACGTTAGATTTCTAGAAAAATATATATACAAAATACACATAAAATGAAGTAAATACGTATAAAAATATGTATACAAAATACACATAAAATAATGTAAATTCGTATCAAAATAAATAAACAAAATAACAATTAAAGAATGTGTATTTTATATAAATATAAATATACAAAATACAGATAAAATAACGTAAATTTATATAAAACTATATACAAAATTACACAGAAGTAATTAAATTTGTATGAAAATATATACAAAATACACACAAAATAAGCTAAATTTGAATTGAAATATATATACAAAATACATGAAATAAAGTAAATTGGTATCAAAATATTTATACAAATACACATATAATAACGTACATTTGTATGAAAATATATAAACAAAATACACATTAAATAATGTAAATACGTATAAAAAATATGTACAAAATACACATATAATCATGTAATTCGTTTCAAAATAAATAAACAAAATACCAATAAAATAATGTAAATTTGTATGAGTAAACGTGTATGTTGCATATTTTTTCAATACAAATTTACCTTATTATATACGCATTTTGTATATTAATTTTAGTGCAAATTTAATTATACATATAAACAATGTAAATTTGTTTCAAAATATATATACGAATACACATTAAATTAAGTAAATACGTATAAAAAATGTATACAAAATACACATAAAATAATGTAAATTAGTACCAAAATAAATAAACAAAATACCAATAAAAGAATGTGTATTTGTATAAATATATATATGCAAAATACACATTAAATAATATAAATTTGTTTAAAACTATACAAAATACACATGAAATGATGTAAATACGTATAAAAATATATATACAAAATACACATTAAATAATGTAATCTAGCGTCAAAATAAATAAACAAAATATCAATAAAAGAATGTGTATTTGTATGAAAATAGATATACAAAATACACATAAAATAACCTAAATTTGTTTCAAACTATCTACAAAAATACACAAAAATATTTTAAATTTGTATGAAAATAAATATACAAAATACAAATAAAATTAGGTAAATTTGTATTGAAATACATATACAAAATACACATAAAATAATGTAAATTTGAATGAAAAGACATAAACAAATACACTTAAAATAACGTAAATTTGTATAAAAAAAATATATAAAAAACACAAATAGAATAATGTAAAATCGTATCAAAATAAATACACATAATATTAATAAAATAATGTACATTTGTATGAAAATAAAGAGGCAAAATACCCATAAAATAACGCATTTTTTTTTATTTGTAAAAATATATTTACCAAAATACACATAAGAAAATTAAATTTGAATTAAAATAAATATATAAAAAACACATACAATAAGGTAAATTTGTATTGAAATAGATATGCAAAATACATATAAAACAATGTAAATTTGTTTCAAAATATGTATACTAATACACATAAAATAACGTAGATTTCTATAAATATATATATACAAAATACACATAAAATGAAGTAAATACGTATAAAAAAATGTATACAAAATACACATAAAATAAATAAACAAAATACCAATAAAAGAATGTGTATTTGTATAAATATAAATATACAAAATACACATAAAATAACGTAAATTTATATAAAACTATATACAAAAATACACAGAAGTAATTAAATTTGTATGAAAATATATATAAAATACACACAAAATAAGCTAAATTTGAATTGAAATATATATACAAAATACATGAAATAAAGTAAATTTGTATCAAAATATTTATAAATACACATAATAACGTAAATTTGTATGAAAATATATAAACAAAACACATTAAATAATGTAAATACGTATAAAAATATGTACAAAATACACATATAATCATGTAATTGTATCAAAATAAATAAACAAAATACCAATAAAATAATAAAAATTTGTATGAGTAAACGTGTATGTTGCATATTTTTTCAATACAAATTTACAATATTATATACGCATTTTGTATATTAATTTTAATACAAATTTAATATTCGATGTGTATTTTTGTATCAGTATTTTTATAAACATATGATTTATTTTTTGGGTATTTTGCATCTCTATTTTCATACAAATTTACATTATTTTATTGATATGCTGCTCATTTATTTTGATACGAATTGACATTATTCTATGTGTATTTTGTATATATTTTTCATACAAATTTACGTTATTTTATGTGTATTTGTTTATATATTTTGACCAAAATTTACAATATTTAATGGGTATTTTGTATATACATTTCAAAAGAAATTTACCTAGTTTTATGTGTATTTTGTATATCTATTTTCATACAAACTCAAATTATTTCTATATATTTTTGTATATATTTTAATACAAATTTTAGTTATGTTATGTGTATTTTGTAAATTTATTTTCATTCAAATATATATTATTTTATTGGTGTTTTGTTGATTTATATTGATACGAATTTACATTATTTTATATGTACTTTGTATATATGTTTTTATAGGCTTTTACATTATTTAATATTTATTTTGAATATATATTTTTATACAAATTCATGGTATTTTATGTGTATTTGTATATATATTTTCATATAAATTTACATTATTTTATGTGTATTTTGTACATATATTTTATTACAAATCTACCTTATTTTATGTTTATTTTGTATATGTATTTTGTATATTTATATTTATCCAAATACACATTCTTTTATTTGTATATTGTTTATTTATTTTAAATCGAGTTTACATTATTTTATGTGTATTTTGTATACATTTTTTTTATACGTATTTACTTAATTTTATGTGTATTTTGTATATATATTTTTATAGAAATCTACGTTTTTTTTATTTGTATTCGTATATATATTTTGAAACAAATTTACATTGTTTTATATGTATTTTTGCATATTTCTTTCAATACAAATTTACATTATTGTATGTGCATTTTGTATATTTATTTCAATACAAATTTAAATATTTTATGTGTATTTTGGTATATATATTTTTATTTTGTATATTTATTTCAATACATACTCAAACTATATACAAAATACACAAAAATATTCTAAATTTGTATGAAAATATATACAAAATACACACAAAATAAGCTAAATTTGAATTGAAATATATGTACAAAATACATGAAATAAAGTAAATTTGTATGAAAATATTTATACAAATACACATATAATAACGTAAATTTGTATGAAAATATATAAACAAAATACACATTAAATAATGCAAATACGTATAAAAAAAATATGTATCAAAATAAATAAACAAAATACCAATAAAATAATGTAAATTTGTATGAGTAAACGTGTATGTATATTTTTCAATACAAATTTACATTATTATATACGCATTTTGTATATTAATTTTAATACAAATTTAATTATGTATTTTTGTATCTGTATTTTTATAAACATATGCTTTATTTTTTGGGTATTTTGCATCTTTATTTTCATACAAATTTACATTATTTTATTGATATTCTGCTCATTCATTTTGATACGAATTGACATTATTCTATGTGTATTTTGTATATATTTTCATACAAATTTACGTTATTTTATGTGTATTTGTTTATATTTTGACACAAAGTTACAATATTTTATGGGTATTTTGTATACATTTCAAAAGAGATTTACCTAGTTTTATGTGTATTTTGTATATCTATTTTCATACAAACTCAAATTATTTCTATGTATTTTTGTATATATTTTAATACAAATTTTAGTTATGTTATGTGTATTTTGTAAATTTATTTTCATTCAAATATATATAATTTTATTGGTGTTTTGTTGATTTATATTGATACGAATTTGCATTATTTTATATGTACTTTGTATATATATTTTATACGCTTTACATTATTTAATATTTATTTTGAATATATATTTTTATACAGATTCATGGTATTTTATGTGTATTTGTATATATATTTTCATATAAATTTACATTATTTTACGTGTATTTTATACATATATTTTATTACAAATCTACCTTATTTTATGTTTATTTTGTATATGTATTTTGTATATTTATATTTATCGAAATACACATTCTTTTATTGGTATTTTGTTTATTTATTTTAAATCGATTTTACATTATTTTATGTATTTTGTATACATTTTTTATACGTATTTACTTAATTTTATGTGTATTTTGTATATATATTTTTATAGAAATCTACGTTTTTTTATTTGTATTCGTATATATATTTTGAAACAAATTTACATTGTTTTATATGTATTTTTGCATATTTCTTTCAATACAAATTTACCTTATTGTATGTGCATTTTGTATATTTATTTCAATACAAATTTAAATATTTTATATGTATTTTGGTATATATATTTTTATAAGGAATGCGCTATTTTATGGGAATTTTGCATCTTTATTTTCATACAAATTTACATTATCTTATTAATATTCGGTGTATTTATTTTGATACGATTTTACATTATTCTATTTGTTTTTTGTATATACTTTTTTATACCTATTTACATTATTTAATGTGTATCTTGCATATATATTTTAAACAAATTTATTATCTATTATCTATTTTTATACAAATACACATTCTTTTCATGATATTTTGTTAATTTATCTTGAAACGAATTTACATTATTTGATATGTATTTTGTATATATATTTTTATACGTATTTACATAATTTCATATGTATTTTGTATATATATTTCTATAGAAATCTACTTTATTTTATGTGTATTCGTATATATATTTTGAAACAAATTTACATTATTTTATATGTATTTTTGAATATCTCTTTTAATACAAATTTACCTTACAGTATATGCATTTTGTATATTTATTTCAATACAAATTTAAATATTTTATGTGTATTTTGGTATATATATTTTTATAAAAAATGCGATAATTTTTGGGAATTTTGCATCTTTATTTTCATACAAATTTACATTATTTTATTGATATTCTGTGTATTTATTTTGATACGATTTTACATTATTCTATTTGTTTTTGTATATATTTTTTTATACACATTTATATTATTTAATGTGTATCTTGCATATATATTTTATACAAATTTACGTTATTTTAAGTGTATTTGTTTATATATTTTCATTCAAATTGACATTTATTTTAATTCGAAATTACATTATTTTATGTGTATTTTGTATACATTTTTTTATAAGTATTTACTTAATTTTATGTGTATTTTGTATATATATTTTTATAGAAATCTACGTTTTTTTATTTGTATTCGTATATATATTTTGAAACAAATTTACATTGTTTAATATGTATTTTTGCATATCTCTTTCAATACAAATTTACCTTATTGTATGTGCATTTTGTATATTTATTTCAATGCAAATTTAAATATTTTATGTGTATTTTGGTATATATATTTTTATAAGAAATGCGCTATTTTATGGGAATTTTGCATCTTTATTTTCATACAAATTTACATTATTTTATTAATATTCGGTGTATTTATTTTGATACGATGTTACATTATTCTATTTGTTTTTGTATATACTTTTTTATACATATTTACATTATTTAATGTGTATCTTGCATATATATTTTATACAAATTTATTATCTATTATATATTTTCATACAAATACACATTCTTTTCATGATATTTTGTTTATTTATTTTGACACGAATTTACATTATTTGATATGTATTTTGTATATATATTTTTATACGTATTTACATAATTTCATATGTATTTTGTATATATATTTCTATAGAAATCTACTTTATTTTATGTGTATTCGTATATATATTTTGAAACAGATTTATATTGTTTTATATGTATTTTTGAATATCTCTTTCAATACAAATTTACCTTACTGTATATGCATTTTGTATATTTATTTCAATACAAATTTAAATATTTGATGTGTTTTTTATTGATATTCTGTGTATTTATTTTGATACGATTTTACATTATTCTATTTGTTTTTTATATATATATTTTTTATACACATTTACATTATTTAATGTGTATCTTGCATATATATTTTATACAAATTTACGTTATTTTAAGTGTATTTGCTTATATATTTTCATTCAATTTTACATTATTTGATGTGTATTTTGTAAATGTATTTCAATTCAAATTTACCTAGTTTTATGTGTATTTTGTATATTTCTTTTCAAACAAATTTAAATCATTTTTGTGTATTTTTGTATATAGTTTTATACAAATTTAGGTTATTTTATGTACGCATTTACATTATTTAGTGTGTGTTTTGTATATATATGTTTTTGCAAATTTACTTTATTTTATGTGCATTTTTGTACATATATTTTTATAGAAATTTGCGTTATTTGTATATGTTTTCTCATACAAATTTATATTATTTTATTGCTATTTTGTTTATTTATTTTGATACGAATTACATGATTATATGTGTATTTTGTACATATTTTTTATACGTATTTACATTACTTAATGTGTATTTTTTTATATATTTTTAAACAAATCTACGTTATTATATGTATTTGTATAAATATTTTGATACAGATTTACATTATTTTATGTATTTTGTATGTACATTTCAATTCAAATTTAGCTTATTTTAGCTGTATTTTGTATATATATTTTCATACAAATTTAATTACTTCTGTGTTTTTTTGTATATAGTTTTATACAAATTTACGATATTTTATGTGTATTTTGTATATTTATATTATACACATACACATTCTTTTTCTGGTATTTTGTTTATTTATTTTGATACGATTTTTATGTATTTTTTGTATTAATTTTTTTATACGTATTTACTTAATTTTATGTGTATTTTGTATATATATTTCTATAGAAATCTACGTTATTTTATGTGTATTCGTATATAGATTTTTAAACAAATTTACATTGTTTTATATGTGTTTTGCATATCTATTTCAATACAAATTTACCTTATAGTATGTGCATTTTTTATATTTATTTTAATACAAATTTTAATATTTTATGTGTATTTTGGTATATATATTTTTATAAAAAATGCGTTATTTTATGGCTATTTTGCATCTTTATTTTCATACAAATTTACAGTATTTTATTAATATTCTGTGTATTGTTGATACGATTTTACATTATTCTATTTGTGTTTTGTATACATTTTTTTATACATATTTACATTATTTAATGTGTATTTTGTATATATATTTGATACAAATTTCCGTTATTTTAAGTGTATATGTTTATATATTTTAATTCAAATTTCCATTATTTTATGTGTATTTTGTATATGTATTTCAATACAAATTTACCTAATTTTATGTGTATTTTGTATATATATTTTCATACAAATTTAAATTATTTTTGAGTATTTTTGTATATAGTTTTATACAAACTTAGGTTATTTTATGAGTATTTTGTATATCTATTTTCAAACAAATACACATTCTTTTATTGATTTTTTGTTTATTTATTTTGACGAGAATTTAAATTATTTAATGTGTATTTTGTATATATATTTTTATACGTATTTACATCATTTCATGTGTATTTTGTATATATATTTCTATAGAAATCTACGTTATTTTATGTGTATTCGTATATAGATTTTTAAACAAATTTACACTTTTATGTGCATTTTGTATATTTTTTCAATACAAATTTACCTTATTGTACGTGCATTTTGTATATTAATTTTAATACACATTTAATTATTCTATGTGTATTTTTGTATATGTATTTTTAAAAAAATATGCTTTATTTTATGTTTATTTTGCATCTTTATTTTCATACAAAATTACATTATTTTATTGATATTCTGTGTATTTATTTTGATACGATTTTACATTATTCTATGTATATTTTGTATATCTATTTTATACAAATGTACGTTATTTTATGTGTATTTGTTTTCATTTCATACAAATTTACATTATTTTATGTGTATTTTGTACATGTATTTAAATACAAATTTAACTAATTATATGTGTATTTTGTATATCTATTTTCATACAAATTGAAATTTATTTTTTTGTTTTTTTGTATATATTTTTATTCAAATTTTCGTAATTTTATGTGTATTTTGTATATTTATTTTCCTACAAATATACGTTCGGAATTTTGTTTATTTATTTTGATACGAATTTTCATTATTTTAGGTGTATGTGATATATATATTTTTATACTTAATTACATAATTTTATATGTATTTTGAATATATATTTTCATAGAAATTTACTCTATTTTATGTGTATTCGTATATATATTTTGATACAAATTTACATTATTTATGTGTATTTCGCATATCTATTTCAATACAAATTTTCATTATTGTATGTGCCTTTTGTATATTTATTTTGATACAAATTTAATTATTTTATGTGTATTTTTGTATATATATTTTTAAACAAATATGCGTTATTATATGGGTATTTTGCATCTTTATTTTCATACAAATTTACATTATTTTATTGATAGTCTGTTTATTTATTTTGATACGATTTTACGTTATTCTGTGTATTTTGTATATATATTTTAGACATATTTACATTATTTAATGTATATTTTGTACATATATTTTATGGAAATTTACGTTATCTTATGTGTATTTGTTTATATATTTTCATACAAATTTACATTATTTTATGTGTATTTTGTATATGTATTTCAATAAAAATTTGCCTAATTTCATGTGTATTTTGCATATCTATTTTCAAACAAATTTAAATTATTTTGTGTATTTTGTATATATTTTATACAAATTTTTTTTATTTTATTTGTATTTTTTATATATATTTTCCTACAAATATACATTCTTTTAGACGAAATTTTGTTTATTTATTTTGATACGAATTTACATTATTTTATGTGTATTTTGTATATATATTTTTCTATGTATTTACATTATTTTATGTGTATTTTGTATATATATTTTCATAAAAATTTACGTAATTTTTTTGTGTGTATGCGTATATCTTTAGATAAATAATTTCATTATTTTATGTATTTTTTGCATATCTATTTCAATAAAAATCTACCTTATTGTATGTGTATTTTGTTTATTTATTTTAACACAAATTCAATTATTTAATGTGTATTTTTGTATATATATATATATATATATATATATATATATATATATATATATATATATATATATATAGATATATATATATATATATATATATATATATATATATATATATATTTTTTTTTTTTTAAATATGAGTTATTTTATGGGTATTTTGCATCTTTAATTTTATAATTTTTTACATTACGTACATATCTTTTATACGTATTTACATTAATTAATGTGTATTTTGTTTATATATTTTTATACAAATTTACGTTATTATATGTGTATTTGAATATATATTTTGATACAAATTTACATTATTTTATGTATTTTCTATATTTATTTCAATTCAAATTTAGCTTATTTTATGTGTCTTTTGTATATCTATTTTCATACAAATTTAATTATTTTTGTTTATTTTTGTATATAGTTTTATACAATTTTACGTTATTTTATGTGTATTTTGTATATTTATATTTATACAAGTAAACATTCTTTTATTGGCATTTAGTTTATTTATTTTGATACGAGTTTACATTATTTTATGTGTATTTTATATACATTTTCTTATACGTATTTACTTCATTTGATGCGTATTTTGTATATATATTTTTATAGAAATCTACGTTATTTTATGTGTATTCGTATATATATTTTGAAACAAATTTACATTGTTTTATGTGTATTTTGCATATCTATTTCAATACAAATTTACCTTATTGTATGTGCATTTTGTATATTTATTGTAATACAAATTTAAATATTTTATGTGTATTTTGGTATATATATTTTCATAAAAAATGCGTTGTTTTATGGGTATTTTGCACCTTTATTTTCATACAAATTTACATTATTTTATTAATATTCTGTGTATTCATTTTGATACTATTTTACATTATTCTATTTGTGTTTTGTATATATTTTTATACATATTTACATTATTTAATGTGTATTTTCTATATATATTTCATACAAATTTACGTTATTTTAAGTGTATTTGTTTATATATTTTCATTCAAATTTACATTATTTTATGTGTATTTTGTATATGTATTTCAATAGAAATTTAACTAGTTTTATGTGTATTTTGTATATATATTTTTATACAAATTTAAATTATTTTTGTGTATTTTTTTAATAAAGTTTTATACAAATTTACAATATTTTATGTGTATTTTGTATATTTATTTTCATACAAATACACATTCTTTTATTGATATTTTGTTTATTTATTTTGATGCGAATTTACATTATTTAATGTGTATTGTGTATATATATTTTTATACGTATTTACGTCATTTCATGTGTATTTTGTATATATATTTCTATAGAAATATACGTTATTTTATGTGTATTCGTATATATATTTTGAAACAAATATACATTGTTTTATGTGCATTTTGTATATTTTTTCAATACAAATTTACCTTATTGTACGTGCATTTTGTATATTAATTTTAATACAAATTTAATTATTCTATGTGTATTCTTGTATATGTATTTTTAAAAAAATATGCTTTATTTTATGGGTATTTTGCATCTTTATTTTCATACAAAATTACATTATTTTATTGTTTTTCTGTGTATTTATTTTGATACGATTTTACATTATTCTATGTATATTTTGTATATCTATTTTATACAAATGTACGTTATTTTATGTGAATTTGTTTTCATTTCATACAAATTTACATTATTTTATGTGTATTTTGTACATGTATTTAAATATAAATTTAACTAATTATTTGTGTATTTTGTATATCTATTTTCATACAAATTTAAATTTATTTTTTTGTTTTTTTGTATATATTTTTATTCAAATTTTCGTAATTTTATGTGTATTTTGTATATTTATTTTCCTACAAATATACGTTCTTTTATCGGAATTTTGTTTATTTATTTTGATACGAATTTTCATTTTTTTAGGTGTATTTGATATATATATTTTTATAGTTATTTACATAATTTTATATGTATTTTGAATATATTTTCATAGAAATTTACTCTATATGTATATACAAAAAAACACAAAAATAATTTAAATTTGTATGAAAATAAATATACAAAATACACATAAAATTAGGTAAATTTGTATTGAAATACATATACAAAATACACTTAAAATAATGTAAATTTGAATGAAATTATATAAACAAATACACTTAAAATAACGTTAATTTGTATAAAATATATATAAAAAATACACATTAAATAATGAAAATATGTATAAAAAATTATATACAAAACACAAATAGTATAATATAAAATCGTATCAAAATATATACACAGAATATTAATAAAATAATGTACATTTGTATGAAAACTAAGATGCAAAATACCTATAAAATAACGCTTTTTTATTTTAATATATATACCAAAATACACATAAAGTATTTGAATTTGTATTAAAATAAATATACAAAATGCACATACAATAAGGTAAATATGTATTGAAATAGATATGCAAAAAACATATAAAACAATGTACATTTGTTTCAAAATATATACGAATACACATAAAAAAACATAGATTTCTATAAATATATTTATACAAAATACAAATAAAATTAAGTAAATACGAATCAAAAATGTATACAAAATACACATAAAATAATGTAAAATCGTATAAATATAAATAAACAAAATACCAATAAGAGAATGTGTATTTGTATAAATATAAATATACAAAATGCACATAAAATAACGTAAATTTGTATAAAACTATATACAAAAATACACAAAAGTGATTAAATTTGTATGAAAATAGATATACAAGATACACACAAAATAAGCTAAATTTGAATTGAAATATATATACAAAATACATAAAATAAAGTAAACTCGTTTCAAAATACTTTTAACAAATACACATATAATAACATAAATTTGTAAAAAAAATATATAAACAAAATACACATTAAGTAATGTAAATACGTATAAAAAAATATTTACAAAATACAGCAATAATCGAGTCATTCGTATCAAAATAAATAAACAAAAATCTAATTAAATAATGTAAATTTGTATGAGAAAACATATACAAAATACACATAAAATAACGTTTTAAGTTTCTATAAAAATATATGTACAAAAATGCACATAAAATTAGTTTGCATAAAAAAATATATACAAAACACACATTAGATAATGTAAATGAGTATAAAAATATGTATACAAAATACCTCTGCAATAATCTAAATTCGTATCGAGTTAAATTAAGAAAATAACAATAAAATAATGTAATTTTGGATGAAAATATATATAGAAAACACACATAAAATAACCTAAATACAAATACAAATATACACATTAAATAATTTAAAATTGAATGAAATAAATATACAAAATAAACATAAAATAAGGTAAATTTGTAATAAAATACATGTAAGAATACACATAAAATAATATAAATTTGTATGAAAATATATATACAAATACACATAAAATAACATGAATTTGTATAAAATTTGTTTCAAAATATATACGAATACACACGATAAAATAACGTAAATTTTTATGAAAATGTATATATAAAATACACATAAAATAGTTTAAATACGTAGAAAAATATATATACAATATACACATAAAATAATTTAAATTCGTAAAAATTAAATACACAAAATTCCAATAAAAGAATGTTTATTTGTAGGAAAATATAAATACAAAAAACAAATAAAATAACTAAAATTTGTATAAAAATATATACAAAAATTCACAATAATAATTTAAATTTGTTTGAAAATAGATATGCAAAATACACATAAAGTTAGGCAAATTTGTATTGAAATACATATACAAAACTCACATAAAATAATGTAAATTTGTATGAAAATATATAAACAAATACATATAAAATCACGTAAATTTGGATAATATATATATATATACAAAATATGCATGAAATATTCTAAATATGTATAAAAATATATTATATTATATATATTTTTATTGATATTTGCGTTATTTATGTGTATTCTCATAGAAATTTACATTATTTTATTGGTATTTTGTCTATTTATTTTGATACGAATTACATGATTATTTGTGTATTTTTTACATTTTTTTATACGTATTTACATTATTTAACGTGTATTTTGTTTATATATTTTTATACAAATTTACGTTATTATATGTGTATTTGTATAGGTATTTTTATACAAATTTACATTATTTTATGTATTTTGTATATATATTTCAATTAAAATTTAGCTTATTTTATGTTTATTTTGTATATCTATTTATATTAATACAAAATCAAATATTTTGTTTTTTCGTATATATATTTTTATAAAAAATGAGTTATTTTATGGGTATTTTGCATCTTAATTTTCATACAAATTTACATTATTTTATTAATATTTTCTGTATTTATTTTGATACGATTTTACATTATTTTATTTGTGTTTTGTATATATTTTTTTATACATATTTTCATTATTTAATGTTTTTTTTGTATATATATTTGATACAAATTTACGTTATTTTAAGTCTATATGTTTATATATTTTCATTCAAATTTACATTATTTTATGTGTATTTTGTATATGTATTTCAATACAAATTTACCTATTTTTATATGTTTTTTGTATATTTATTTTCATACAAGTTTAAATCATTTTTGTGTATTTTTGGTTATAGTTTTATACAAATTTAGGTTATTTTATGTGTATTTTGTATATCTATTTTCATACAAATACACATTCTTTTCATGATATTTTGTTTATTTATTTTGACACGAATTAACATTATTTAATGTGTATTTTGTATATATATTTTTAAACGTATTTACATTATTTGAAGTGTATTTTGTATATATATTTCTATAGAAATCTGCGTTATTTTATGTGTATTCGTATATATATTTTGAAACAAATTTACATTGTTTTATGTGTATTTTGCATATTTTTTCAATACAAATTTACCTTATTGTATGTGCATTTTGTATATTAATTTTAATACAAATTTGATTAATCTATGTGTATTTTTGTATATGTATTTTTATAAAAATATGCTTTATTTTATAGGTATTTTGCATCTTTATTTTCATACAAATTTACATTATTTTATTGATATTCTGTGTATTTATTTTGATATGATTTTACCTTATTCTATGTGTATTTTGTATATATATTTTATATAAAATGTATTTTTTTTCATTTCATACAAATCTACATTATTTTATGTGTTTTTTGTACATGTATTTAAATACAAATTTAAGTAGTTATATGTGTATTTTGTATATCTTTTTTTTATGAATATTTTCATAGAAATTTACTCTATTTTATGAGTATTCGTATATATATTTTGATACAAATTTACATTATTGATGTGTATTTTGCATATCTATTTCAATACAAATTTACTTTATTGTACGTGCATTTTGTATATTTATTTTAATACAAATTTAACTATCTTATATGTATTTTTGTATATATATTTTTATTCAAATATGCGTTATTATATGGATATTTTGCATCTTTATTTTCATACAAATTTACATTATTTTATTGATATTCTCTTTATTTATTTTGATACGATTTAACATTATTTTACGTGTATTTTGTATATTTTTTTTATACATATTTACATTATTTAATGTTCATTTTGTATATATATTTTATCCAAATTTACATTATTTTATGTGTATTTGTTTATATATTTTCATACAAATTTACATTATTTTATGTGTTTTTTGTATATATATTTTTCTACGTATTTAAATTATTTTATGTGTATTTTGTATATAAATTTTCATAAAAAAATTACGTTATTTTATCGTGTGTATAAGTATATATTTTGATACAAATTTTATACAAATTCAGGTTATTTAATGTGTATTTGTATATATATTTTTATACAAATTTATATTATTTTATGTATTTTTTCATATATTTCATTACAAATTTACCTTATTTTATGTTTATTTTGTATATTTATTTCATTCAATTTAAAATTATTTTATGAGTATATTTGTATTTGTATTTAGGTTATTTTATGTGTATATTGTGTATATATTTTCATCCAAAATTACATTATTTTATTGATATTTTCTTAATTTAATTCGATACGAATTTAGATTATTTCATAGGTATTTTGTATACATATTTTTATACTCATTTACATTATCTAAAGTGAGTTTTTTATATATATTTTTATGCAAATTTATTTTATGATCATTTTTGTACATATATTTTTATAGAAATTTGCGTTATTTTATGTATATAGTTTTATTTAAATTTACGTTATTTTATGTGCATTTTGTATATTTATATTTATACAAATACACATTCTTTTATAGGTATATTGTTTATTTACATTTATACGATTTTACATTATTTTATGTGTATTTTGTATACATTTTTTTATACGTATTTACTTAATATTATGTGTATTTTGTATATGTATTTTCAAAGAAATCTACGTTATTTTATGTGTATTCGTATATATATTTTGAAACAAATTTATATTTTTTTATATGTATTTTGCATATCTATTTCAATACAAATTTACCTTATTGTATGTGCATTTTGTATATTTATTATAATACAAATTCAAATATTTTATGTGTATTTTGGTATCAATAATTTTATAAAAAATGCGTTATTTTATAGGTATTTTGCATCTTAATATTCATACAAATTTACATTATTTTATTAATATTCTTTGTATATATTTTTATACGATTTTTCATTATTCTATTTCTGTTTTGTATATATTTTTTTATACATATTTACATTATTTAATGAGTATTTTGAATATATATTTTATACAAATTTACATTATTATATGTGTATTTGTTTATATATTTTCTTTCAAATTTACATTATTTTATATGCATTTTGTATATGTATTTCAATACAAATTAACCTAATTTTATGTGTATTTTGTATATTTCTTTTCATACAAATTTAAATTATTTTTGTGTATTTTTGTATATAGTTTTATACAAATTTAGGTTATTTTATGTACGCATTTACATTATTTAATGTGCGTTTTGTATATATATTTTTGTCCAAAGTTACTTTAGTTTACGTTCATTTTTGGACATATATTTTTATGGAAATTAGCGTTATTTTATATGTATTTGTATATGTTTTCTCATACAAATTTACATTATTTTATTGATATTTTGTTTATTTAGTTTGATACGAATTACATGATTATATGTGTATTTTGTACATATTTTTTATACGTATTTACATTACTTAATGTGTATTTTGTTTATATATTTTTAAACAAATTTACGTTATTATATGTATTTTTATAAATATTTTGATACAAATTTACATTATTTTATGTATTTTGTATATACATTTCAATTCAAATTTAGCTTATTTTTTCTGTATTTTGTATATCTATTTTCATAAGAATTTAATAACTTCTGTGTATTTTTGTATATAGTTTTATACAAATTTACGTTATTTTATGTGTATTTTGTATATTTATATTCATACAAATACACATTCTTTTATTGGTATTTTGTTTATTTATTTTGATACGAATTTACATTATTTTAAGTGTATTTTGTATACATTTTCTTATACGTACTTACTTCATTTTATGTGTATTTTAGCTGTATTTTGTATATATATTTTCATACAAATTTAATTACTTCCGTGTTTTTTTGTATATAGTTTTATACAAATCTACGATATTTTATGTGTATTTTGTATATTTATATTATACAAATACACATTCTTTTTCTGGTATTTTGTTTATTTATTTTGATACGATTTTTATGTATTTTTTGTATTAATTTTTTTATACGTATTTACTTCATTTTATGTGTATTTTGTATATATATTTCTATAGAAATCTACGTTATTTTATGTGTATTCGTATATAGATTTTTAAACAAATTTACATTGTTTTATATGTGTTTTGCATATCTATTTCAATACAAATTTACCTTATAGTATATTTATTTTAATACAAATTTTAATATTTTATGTGTATTTTGGTATATATATTTTTATAAAAAATGCGTTATTTTATGGCTATTTTGCATCTTTATTTTCATACAAATTTACAGTATTTTACTAATATTCTGTGTATTTATTTTGATACGATTTTACATTATTCTATTTGTTTTTGTATATATATTTTTATACATATTTACATTATTTAATGTGTATTTTGTATATTTTAAAACAAATTTACGTTATTTTATGCGCATATGTTAAAATATTTTGATACAAATTTACATTATTTTATGTATTTTGTATATATATTTCAATACAAATTTAGTTTATTTTATGTATATTTTGTATATCTATTTTCATTCGTATCAAAATAAATAAACAAAATAGCAATAAAATAATGTAAATTTGTACGAGAAAACATATACAAATACACATTAAATAACGCAAATTTCTAAAAAAATATATGTACAAAAATGCACATAAAATAAAGTAAATTTGCATAAAAATATATATACAAAACACACATTAAATAATGTAAATGCGTACATAAAATAACCTAAATTTGTATAAAACTATATACAAAAATACACAAAAATATTTAAAATTTGTATGAAAAGAAATATACAAAATACACATAAAAATAGGTAAATTTTTTTTGAAATACATATACAAAATACACATAAAATAATGTAAATTTGAATAAAAATATATAAACAAATATACTTAAAATAACGTAAATTTGTATAAAATATATATGCAAGATACACATTAAATAATGTAAATGTGTATAAAAAAATATATACAAAAAAAATAGAATAATGTAAACTCATATCAATATAAATACACAGAATATCCATAAAACAATGTAAATTTGTATGAAAAGAAAGATGAAAAATTCCCATAAAATAGCGCATTTTTTATAAAAATATATATAACAAAATACACATAAAATATTTAAATTTTTATTGAAATAAATACATAGACTTCACAACTAGTTGACGGGAAATCTCTTCAGTCTTGGCGCGCTGGCTTCGCGTAAGGGGCCGATTGTTATGGCGACTTTCACTGCGTTCTTACTCCGAATTTAAGTGGAAACAGGACGAAATCTTCAAGTTTTAGTGCATACAAGCAGGCAGGAGTGTCTCTAGAGTGATTTGGTCGAGGATTCAAGGTAACTTATATAAAATAGCACCATGCGTGCACTTTGAAAACGTTGTGTAAAAAATGGCAAATTTGCGTAACTTTAGGTTGAAATCTTTACGTAAAATGAATGATAACTGTAGGATAGTGAAGTCCACAGTTTTACGTATTAGGAAACAAGAAATGTACGTTTAGTTAGTGCCTACATGGCAACTCAGCTCAGTTCCCGCGTCGCCTAACTCGCCTTAGGCACGCAGTCAGCTGGGCACTTCCCCTCTGTAAAGGATTATCGCTGTCCTGCCTCTGTTTACTCTCCAAGTAAAGGACCTACAGTCATTCATCGTCTCTGTACCCTTCCCCACAACTGGACGAGCGTGCAGAACTTCATGGTGAGCAACAGGTTGGCCCAGCGCCTGCATTTGCTGAAGCTCGTCGGGTTCTTCCCCGGGGACGTGCAGGCCGACCTGGACCGGGCCAAGGCAGAGGAGAAGGAGGACGACGAGGTGATCTTGGCCCAGCTTGCCAGGGAGCTGGCCGACGACCAGCCGGACCCGCCGACGGACGAGTTGCTCCTCGCCGCGGTCGGCAACTACGCCGGCTACCTGGCCAGGAAGGTCCAGGCCAACTCCTCTGTGGCCGAGTGCTGCAAGCAGGAGCTTGCCCAGCAGGAGGAGATGAAGATTACCGTGGAGCTCGAGAGGGGCGACCCGCCCTCTGTGATGTTCGACGCCCTGGTCGAGCTGGTCGACAGGGGAGAGCTGGAGACGGGCCGGGCGGTCCTGAAGCGGCCATCTCTCCCAATGGCCCACATGGCGTCCTTCGGGATGTCGCTGTGGGACTCCCTGATGTGCAGGGAGGACAAGAAGGAGCGCAGGTTGAGGTTCCTCTCCCTTGCCATGCGCCACAGGGACGGGTTCAGGCACCTCCTGGAGTTCCTGGCGGCCTCAGACCCGACCTTGCAGGGGTACAGGTGCCAGGAGGTGCACAACCTGGCCAACACCATCTTGCCGCACATCAGCAGGTCCCTCTTCAACTGTTTCGGTGCTAATTTCTCCAAGGACGTGACCTCAGAAGCGAGGAAGAACAAGGCCTTGAAGCAGCCGACCGGCAGGAAGAGGAGCAGTATCGAGGAGGGCAGGAAGGAGACGGCGAGGAACAGGGACGTGTACAAGTCCAGGAAACTGACCGGGGCCCACAAGTCATAGGCCAAAAGGCTAAATTGATTGTTCAGGGACGAGGGCCAGATAGCCGGCAAGACGTGCTGCGGCAATAGTGACATCGGAATTCAACCAAAATAAGTTGTGATTGTATATAGAAAAATGAATATTTTGCTTTTGTTGAGTAAAATTAAGATGTTTCTGCATGCTTTCCTCAAGTATTAAGTTTCTAATGTGAAAATTAAGTGATTTATTAGATGTTAAAAACTTACGTAAAAAATTGCACTAAATAAAAAAAAATAAGTAGCTATTTCGGGCAAAAACTTATAAGATATGCTAAATATTGCTATTGATTCTGAAAATATAAGTGATTATCTCTGCATTTGGTGATGTTTGTGCATCTAGCGTAAAATCTGAGGATTTTATAGCCTTTTTAAGTTTTGTTATACTTATATAAAACACAATTAATCGGGATTTTATTAGGGAACGACTTTGAATTTTTTGATACCGCTGCTCATGGAGACTCATATATGCCTAAGGGAGGTGCCTGTTTTAGTTTCAGGTCGCTAGCTGCTTTGGTTTTGAAAATATTTAAATTTTAATTTTTTGAAAATCGGCCCCCTGCGAATCGGCCCCGCGCCCCGTTTCCCGTCAAGAGATTGTGAAGTCTATGATAAATATACAAAATGCATATACAGTAAGGTAAACATGTATTGAAAGAGATACTCAAAAATATATATAAAACAAAGTAAATTTGTTTTAAAATATATATACGAATACACATAAAATAACGTAGATTTCTATAGAAATATATATACAAAATATACATGAAATTATGTAAATACGTATAAAAATATATATACAAAATACATATCTTGGTAAATTCGTGTCAAAATAAATAAACAAATTATCATGAAAAGAATGTGTATTTGTATGAAAATAAATAATAGATAATAAATTTGTATGAAATATATATGCAAGATAAACATGAAATAATGTAAATATGTATAAAAAAATATATACAAAAAACAAATAGAATAATGTGAAATCGTATCAAAATAAATACACCGAATATTAGTAAAATAATGTAAATTTGTATGAAAATAAAGATGCAAAATTCCCATCAAATAGCGCATTTCTTATAAAAATATATATACCAAAATACACATAAAACATTTAAATTTGTATTGAAATAAATATACAAAATGCACATACAATAACGTAAACTTGTATTGAAAGAGATATGCAAAAATACATATAAAACAACGTAAATTTGTTTCAAAATACGAATACACATAAAATAACGTAGATTTCTATATAAATATATATACAAAATACACATAAAATTAAGTAAATACGTATAAAAATAGATATACAAAATACACATAGAATAATGTAAAATTGTTTCAAAAAAAAATTAACAATATAAATAAAATAATGTAAATTTGTATGAAAATAAAAATGCAAAATTCCCATAAAATAAGGCATATTTTTATAAAAATATATATACAAAAATACACATAGCTTAATTATATTTGTATTGAAATTAATATACAAAATGCATATACAATAAGGTAAATTTGTATTGAAAAAATATGCAAAATACACATAAAACAGTGTAAATTTATTTGAAAATCTATATACGAATACTCATAAATCAACGTAGATTTCTATAGAAATATATATACAAAATACACATCAAATGATGTAAACGCGTATAAAAATATATATATAAAATATACATTAAATAATGTAAATTCGCGTCAAAATAAATAAACAAAATATCAATAAAAGAATAATGTAAATTTGTATGAGAAAACATATACAAATACATATAAAATAACGCTAATTTCTATAAAAATATGTCCAAAAATGAACGTAAAATAAAGTAACTTTGGATAAAAATATATATACAAAACACACATTAAATAATGTAAATGCGTACGTAAAATAACCTAAATTTGTATAAAACTATATACAAAAATACACAAAAATAATTTAAATTTGTCTGAAAAGAAATATACAAAATACACATAAAATTAGGTTAATTTGTATTGAAATACATATACAAAATATACATAAAATAATGTAAATTTGAAAGAAAAAATATAAACAAATACACATATAATAACGTAAATTTGTATGAAATATATATACAAAATACACATTAAATAATGTAAATATGTATAAAAAAATATATACAAAACACAAATAGAATAATGTAAAATCGTATCAAAATATATACACAGAATATTAATAAAATAATGTAAATTTGTATGAAAATTAAGATGCAAAATCCTATAACATAACGCATTTTTTATAAAATTATTGATACCAAAATACACATAAAATATTTGAACTTGTATTAAAATAAATATACAAAAAGCACATACAATAAGGTAAATTTGTATTGAAATAGATATGCAAAATACATATAAAATAATGAAAATTTGTTTCAAAATATATATACGAATACACATAAAATAACGTAGATTTCTATAAAAATACATATACAAAATACACATAAAATTAAGTAGATACTTATAAAAAAATGTATACAAAATACACATACAATAATGTAAATTCGTATAAATGTAAATAAACAATATACCAATAAAAGAATGTGTATTTGTATAAATATAAATATACAAAATGCACATAAAATAACGTAAATTTATATAAAACTATATACATAAAATAACGCAAATTTCTATAAAAATGTGTACAAAATGAACATTAAATAAATTTGCATAAAAATATATATACAAAACACACATTAGATAATGTAAATGAGTATAAAAATATGTATACAAAATACCTATGAAATAATCTAAATTCGTATCGAATTAAATTAAGAAATACCAATAAAATAATGTAATTTTGGATGAAAATATATATACAAAATACACATAAAATAACCTAAATACAAATACAAATATACACATAAAATAATTTAAAATTGAATGAAATAAATATACAAAATAAACATAAAATAAGGTAAATTTGTAATGAAATATATGAAAAAATACACATAAAATAATATAAATTTGTATGAAAATATATATACAAATACACATTAAATAACATGAATTTGTATAAAATTTGTATCAAAATATATACTTATACACACAATAAAATAACGCAATTTTTTATTAAAATGTATATACAAAATACATATAAAATAATTCAAATACGTAGAAAAATATATATACAAAAAACACATAAAATAATGTAAATATGTATGAAAATATATAAACAAATACACATAAAATAATGTAAATTTGGATAAAATATATATACAAAATGAACATTTAATAATGTAAATATGTATTAAAAAAAATATATACAAAAAACACATAGAATAATGTTAAATCGTATCAAAATAAATAAAGAGAATATCAATAAAATAATGTCAATTTGTATGAAAATAAAGATGCAAAATATCCATATAATAACGCATATTTGCATAAAAATATATATACTAAAATACATATAAAACAATTAGATTTGTATTAAAATAAATATACAAAATGCACGTACAATAAAGTAAATTTGTATTGAAATAGATATGCAAAATACACAATAATAATTTAAATTTGTATCAAAATATATATACGAATACTCATAAAATAGAGTAAATTTCTATGAAAATATACATACAAAATAGATATACAAAATACATTTGTATTTAAATACATGTACAAAAAACACATAAAATAATGTAGATTTGTATGAAATGAAAACAAATACATTTTATATAAAATATATATACAAAATACACATAGAATAATGTAAAATCATATCAAAATAAATACACAGAATATCAATAAAATAATGTAAATTTGTATGAAAATAAAGATGCAAAATACATATAAAATAAAGCATATTTTTATAAAAATACATATACAAAAATACACATAGATTAATCAAATTTGTATTAGAATTAATATACAAAATGCACATACAATAAGGTAAATTTGTATTGAAAAAATATGCAAAATACACATAAAACAATGTAAATTTGTTTCAAAATATATATACGAATACACATAAAATAACGCAGATTTCTATAGAAATATATATACAAAATACAGTTGAAATAATGTAAATACGTATAAAAATATATATACAAAATACACATTAAATAATGTTAATTCGTGTCAAAATAAATAAACAAAATATCATGAAAAGAATGTGTATTTGTATGAAAATAGATATACAAAATACACATAAAATAACCTAAATTTGTATAAAGCTATAAACAAAAATACACAAAAATAATTTAAACTTGTATGAAAATAAATATACAAAAAACATATAAAATTAGGTAAATTTGTATTGAAATACATATGCAAAATACACATAAAATAATGGAAATTTCCAAAAATCCAAAAATACAAATTTAGATTATTTCATAGGTATTTTGTATACATTTATACTCATTTACATTATCTAATGTGTGTTTTTTATATATTTTTTTATGCAAACTAATCTTATGTGCATTTTTGTACATATATTTTTATTGAAACTTAAAACGTTATTTTATGTGTATTTTGTATATGTTTTCTCATATAAATTTACATTATTTAATTAGTTTTTTGTTTATTTATTTTGATACGAATGACTTGATTATTTGTGTATTTTGTAAATATTTTTTTATACGTATTTACATTACTTAATGTGTATTTTGTTTATATATTTTTTTACAAATTTACGTTAATATATGTGTATTTGTTAAAAATATTTTGAAACGAATTTACTTTATTTTATGTTGGATAAAAATATATATACAAAACACACATTAAATAATGTAAATGCGTACGTAAAATAACCTAAATTTGTATAAAACTATATACAAAAATACACAAAAATAATTTAAATTTCTCTGAAAAGAAATATACAAAATACACATAAAATTAGGTTAATTTGTATTGAAATACATATACAAAATATACATAAAATAATGTAAATTTGAAAGAAAATATATAAACAATAACACATATAATAACGTACATTTGTATGAAATATATATACAAAATACACATTAAATAATGTAAATATGTATAAAAAATATATATACAAAACACAAGTAGAATAATGTAAAATCGTATCAAAATATATACACAGAATATTAATAAAATAATGTAAATTTGTATGAAAATTAAGATGCAAAATACCTATAAAATAACGCATTTTTTTTTAATTATTGATACCAAAATACACAAAATATTTGAACTTGTATTAAAATAAATATACAAAAAGCACATACAATAAGGTAAATTTGTATTGAAATAGATATGCAAAATACATATAAAATAATGTAAATTTGTTTCAAAATATATATACGAATACACATAAAATAACGTAGATTTCTATAAAAATACATATACAAAATACACATAAAATTAAGTAAATACGAATAAAAAAATGTACACAAAATACACATAAAATAATGTAAATTCGTATAAATGTAAATAAACAATATACCAATAAAAGAATGGGTATTTGTATAAATATAAATATACAAAATGCACATAAAATAACGTAAATTTATATAAAACTATATACATAAAATAACGCAAATTTCTATAAAAATATATGTACAAAAATGAACATTAAATAAATTTGCATAAAAATATATATACAAAACACACATTAGATAATGTAAATGAGTATAAAAATATGTATACAAAATACCTATGAAATAATCTAAATTCGTATTGAATTAAATTAAGAAATACCAATAAAATAATGTAATTTTGGATGAAAATATATATACAAAATACATATAAAATAACCTAAATACAAATACAAAAATACACATAAAATAATTTAAAATTGAATGAAATAAATATACAAAATAAACATAAAATAAGGTAAATTTGTAATGAAATATATGAAAAAATACACATAAAATAATATAAATTTGTATGAAAATATATACAAATACACATTAAATAACATGAATTTGTATAAAATTTGTATCAAAATATATACTTATACACACAATAAAATAACGTAATGTTTTTATGAAATGTATATACAAAATACACAAAATAATTTAAATTCGTAGAAAAATATATATACAAAAAACACATAAAATAATGTAAATATGTATGAAAATATATAAACAAATACACATAATATAATGTAAATTTGGATAAAATATATATTCAAAATGAACATCAAATAATGTAAATATGTATAAAAAAAATATATACAAAAAACACATAGAATAATGTTAAATCGTATCAAAATAAATAAAGAAAATATCAATAAAATAATGTAAATTTGTATGAAAATAAAGATGCAAATTATCCATATAATAACGCATATTTGAATAAAAATATATATACAAAAATACATATAAAATAATTAGATTTGTATTAAAATAAATATACAAAATGCACGTACAATAAAGTAAATTTGTATTGAAATCTATATACGAATTTCTATGAAAATATACATACAAAATAGATATACAAAATACACATATAACTAATTAATTTTGTATTTAAATACATGTACAAAAAACATATAAAATAATGTAGATTTGTATGAAATGAAAACATATACATTTTATATACAATATATATACAAAATACACATAGAATAATGTAAAATCATATCAAAATAAATACACAGAATATCAATAAAATAATGTAAATTTGTATGAAAATAAAGATGCAAAATTCCCATAAAATAAAGCATATTTTTTATAAAAATACATATACAAAAATACACATAGATTAATCAAATTTGTATTAAAATTAATATACAAAATGCACATACAATAAGGTAAATTTGTATTGAAAAAATATGCAAAATATACATAAAACAATGTAAATTTGTTTCAAAATATATATACGAATACAAATAAAATAACGCAGATTTCTATAGAAATATATATACAAAATACTCTTGAAATAATGTAAATACGTATAAAAATATATATACAAAATACACATTAAATAATGTTAAATCGTGTCGAAATAAATAAACAAAATATCATGAAAAGAATGTAAATTTGTATGAAAATAGATATACAAAATACACATAAAATAACCTAAATTTGTATAAAACTATAAACAAAAATACACAAAAATAATTTAAACTTGTACGAAAATAAATATACAAAAAACATATAAAATTAGGTAAATTTGTATTGAAATACATATACAAAATACATATAAAATAATGGAAATTTCAAAAAATCCAAAAATACGAATTTAGATTATTTCATAGGTATTTTGTATACATATTTTTATACTCATTTACATTATCTAATGTGTGTTTTGTATATATTTTTTTATGCAAACTAGTTTTATGTGCATTTTTGTACATATATTTTTATTGAAACTTAAAACGTTATTTTATGTGTATATTGTATATGTTTTCTCATACAAATTTACATTATTTAATTAGTTTTTTGTTTATTTATTTTGATACGAATGACTTGATTATTTGTGTATTTTGTAAATATTTTTTTATACGTATTTACATTACTTAATGTGTATTTTGTTTATATATTTTTTTACAAATTTACGTTATTATATGTGTATTTGTTAAAAATATTTTGAAACGAATTTACTTTATTTTATGTATTTTGTATATATATTTCAATTAAAATTAAGCTTATTTTGTGTGTATTTTGTATATCTATTTTCATACAAATTTAATTACTTCTGTGTATTTTTGTATATAGTTTTATACAAATTTACGATATTTTATGTGCATTTTGTATATTTATATTTATACAACTACACACTCTCTTATTGGTATTTTGTTTATTTATATTTATACGAATTTACATTATTTTATGTGTATTTTGTATACATTTTTGATTCGTATTTACTTAATTTTATTTGTATTTTGTATATATATATTTATAGAAATCTACGTTATTTTATGTGAATTCGTATATATATTTTGAAACAAATTTACATTGTTTTATATGTATTTTCCATATCCTTTTCAATCCAAATTTACCTTATTGTATGTGCATTTTGTATATTTATTTTAATACAAATTCAAATATTTTATGTGTATTTTGGTATATATAATTTTATAAAAAATGCGTTATTTTATAGGTATTTTGCATCTTAGTTTCCATACAAATGTACATTATTTTATTAATATTCTGTGTATATATTTTGATACAATTTTATATTATACTATTTGTGTTTTGTATATATTTTTTTATACATATTTTCATTATTTAATGTGTATTTTTTATATATATTTTATACAAATTAACGTTATTTTAAATGTATTTGTTTATATATTTTCATTCAAATTTACATTATTTTAAGTGTATTTTGTATATGTATTTCAATACAAATTTACCTAATTTTATGTGTATTTTGTATATTTATTTTCATACAAATTTAAATTATTTTTGTGTTTTTTGTATAAACATATAGAGTAAATTTCTATGAAAATATATATTCAAAATACATATAAAATTATGTAAATAAGTATAAAAATATATATATCAAATACACCTAAAAAAATGAAAATTCGTATCAAAATAAATAAACAAAATTCCGATAAAAGAACGTATATTTGTAGGAAAATAAATATACAAAATACACATAAAATTACGAAAATTTGAATAAAAATATATACAAAAAAAAATTTCAATTTGTATGAAAATAGATATACAAAATACACATATAATTAGTTAAATTTGTATTTAAATACATGTACAAAATACACATAAAATAATGTAAATTTGTATGAAATGAAAACAAATTCACATAAAATAACGTACATTTGTAAAAAATAGATATACAAAATATACATATAATAATGTAAAATCGTATCAAAATAAATACACAGAATATCAATAAAATAATGTAATTTTGTATGAAAATAAAGATGCAAAATACCCATAAAATAAAACATATTTTTTTAAAAATACATATACAAAAATACACATTGAATGATTAAATTTGTATTAAAATTAATATACAAAATGCACGTACAATAAGGTAAATTTGTATTGAAAAAATATACAAAATGCACATAGAAGTGTAAATTTGTTTAAAAATCTATATACGAATACACATAAAATAACGTAGATTTCTATAGAAATATATATACAAAATACACATGAAATGATGTAAATACGTATAAAAAAAATATATATAAATATATATATATATATATATATATATATATATATATATATATATATATATATATATATATATATATATATATATATATATATATATATATATATATATATATATATATATATATATATACAAAATACACATTAAATAATTTACATTCTCGTGAAAATAAATAAACAAAATATCAATAAAAGAATGTGTATTTGTATGAAAATAGATATACAAAATACTCATAAAATAACCTAAGTTTGTATAAAACTATATTCAAAAATACACAAAAATAATATAAATTTGTATGAAAATAAATATACAAAATACATATAAAATTAGGTAAATTTGTATTGAAATACATATACAAAATACACATAAAATAATGGAAATTTGAATGAAAATATATAAACATATACACTTAAAATAACGTAAATTTGTATCAAATATATATACAAAATACACATTAAATAATGTAAATATGTATAAAAAAATATATACAAAACACAAATAGAATAATGTAAAATCGTATCAAAAATAAATACACAGAATATTAATAAAATAATGTAAATTTGTATGAAAATAAAGATGCAAAATAGCCATAAAATAACGCATTTTTTATAAAAATATATATACCAAAATACACATAAAATATTAAAATTTGTATTAAAATAAATATAAAAAATGCACATACTATAAGGTAAATTTGTATTGAAATAGATATGCAAAATACATATAAAACAATGTAAATTTGTTTCAAAATATATATACGAATACACATAAAATAATGTAGATTTCTATAAAAATATATACAAAATACACATAAAATGAAGTAAATACGTATAAAAAAATGAATACAAAATACACATAAAAATCGTATCAAAATAAATAAACAAAATACCAGTAAAAGAATGTGTATTTGTATCAATATAAATATACAAAATACACATAAAATATCGTAAATTTGTATAAAACTATATACAAAAATACACAGAAGTAATTAAATTTGTATGAAAATATATATACAAAATACAGCTAAAATAAGCTAAATTTGAATTGAAATGTACATACAAAATACATAAAATAATATAAATCTGTATCAAAATATTTATACAAATACATATAATAACGTAGATTTGTTTATAAATATATAAACAAAATACACATTAAGTAATGTAAATACGTATAAAAAATATGTACAAAATACACATATAATCATGTAATTCGTATCAAAATAAATAAACAAAATAGCAATAAAATAATGTAAATTTGTATGAGAAAACATATACAAATAAGGCAAATTTCTATAAAAATATATGTACAAAAATGCACATAAAATAAAGTAAATTTGCATAAAAATATATATGCAAAACACACACTAAATAATGTAAATGCGTACATAAAATAACCTAAATTTGTATAAAACAATATACAAAAATACACAAAAATAATTTAAATTTGTTTGAAAAGAAATATACAAAATACACATAAAATTAGGTAAATTTGTATTGAAATACATATACAAAATACACATCAAATAATGTAAATTTGAATGAAAATATATAAACAAATACACTTAAAATAACGTAAATATGTATAAAATATATATGCAAGATACACATTAAATAATGTAAATGTGTATAAAAAAATATATACAAAAAACAAATAGAATAATGTAAAATCGTATCAAAATAAATACACAGAATATCAAAAAAATAATGTAAATTTGTATGAAAATAAAGATGCAAAATTCCCAAAAATTTTCTCATTTTTTATAAAAATATATTTACCAAAATACACATAAAATATTTAAATTTGAATTGAAATAAATATACAAAATGCATATACAGTAAGGTAAATTTGTATTGAAAGAGATATTCAAAAATACATATAAAACAATGTAAATTTGTTTCAAAATATATATTCGAATACACATAAAATAAAGTAGATTTCTATAGAAATATATATACAAAATACATATGAAATTATGTAAATACGTATAAAAATATATATACAAAATACATATCAAATAATGTAAATTCGTGTCAAAATAAATAAACAAAATATCATGAAAAGAATGTGTATTTGTATGAAAATAGATAATAGATAATAAATTTGTATAATATATATATGCAAGATACACATTAAATAATGTAAATATGTATAAAAAAGTATATACAAAAAACAAATAGAATAATGTAACATCGTATCAGAATAAATACACCGAATATTAATAAAATAATGTAAATTTGTATGAAAATAAAGATGCAAAGTTCCCATAAAATAGCGCATTTCTTATAAAAATATATATACCAAAATACACATAAAATATTTAAATTTGCATTGAAATAAATATACAAAATGCACATACAATAAGGTAAATTTGTATTGAAAGAGATATGCAAAAATACATGTAAAACAAAGTAAATTTGTTTCAAAATATATATACGAATACAAATAAAAAAAACGTAGATTTCTATAAAAATATATATACCAAATACACATAAAATTAAGTAAATACGTATAAAAAAATGTATGCAAAATACACATAAAATAATGTAAATTCGAATTAAGATAAATAAACAAAATACCAATAAAAGAATGTATATTTGGATAAATATAAATATACAAAATACACATACAAAATAGACATAAAATAAGGTAGATTTGTAATAAAATATAAGTACAAAATACACATAAAATAATGTAAATTTATATGAAAATATATATACAAATACAGATAAAATACCATGAATTTGTATAAAAATTTATATTCAAAATAAATATTAAATAATGTAAAAGCGTATAAAAATATATATACAAAGTACATATAAAATAATGTAAGTTCGTATCAATATAAATCAACAAAACACCAATAAAATAATATATATTTGAATAAAAATAAATTTACAAAAAACACATTACTAAAATTTGTATTAAAATATATACAAAAATACATAGAAATAATTTGAGTTTGTATGAAAATAGATATACAAAATACACATAAAACTAGGTAGATTTCTTTTGAAATGTATATACAAAATACCCATAAAATATTGTAAATTTGTGTCAAAATATATAAACAAATACACATAAAATAACGTAAATTTGTATGAAAAATATATACAAAATACACATAGAATAATGTCAATTCGTATCAAAATGAATGAGCAGAATATCAATAAAATAATGTAAATTTATATGAAAATAAAGATGCAAAATACCCAAAAAATAAAGCATATGTTTATAAAAATACAGATACAAAAATACACATCGAATAATTAAATTTGTATTAAAATTAATATACAAAATGCGTATATAATAAGGTAAATTTGTATTGAAAAAATATGCAACATACACGTTTACTCATACAAATTTATATTATTTTATTGGTATTTTGTTTATTTATTTGATACGAATTACATGATTATATGTGTATTTTGTACATATTTTTTTTATACGTATTTACATTATTTAATGTGTATTTTGTTTATATTTTCATACAAATTTACGTTATTATATGTGTATTTGTGTAAATATTTTGATACAAATTTACTTTATTTCATGTATTTTGTATATATATTTCAATTCAAATTTAGCTTATTTTGTGTGTATTTTGTATATATTTTCATACAAATTTAATTACTTCTGTGTATTTTTGTATATAGTTTTATACAAATTTACGTTATTTTATGTGTATTTTGTATATTTATATTTATACAAATACACATTCTTTTATTGGTATTTTGTTTATTTATTTTGATACGAATTTACATTATTTTATGTGTATTTTGTATACATTTTTTTATACGTATTTACTTCATTTTATGTGTATTTTGTATATATATTTTTATAGAAATCTACGTTATTTTATGTGTATTCGTATATATATTTTGAAACAAATTTACATTGTTTCAAAATATATATACGAATACACATAAAATAACGCAGATTTCTATAGAAATATATATACAAAATACACTTGAAATAATGTAAATACGTATAAAAATATATATACAAAATACACATTAAATAATGTTAATTCGTGTCAAAATAAATAAACAAAATATCATGAAAAGAATGTGTATTTGTATGAAAATAGACATACAAAATACACATAAAATAACCTAAATTTGTATAAAACTATATACAAAAATACACAAAAATAGTTTAAACTTGTATGTTTATTTTATGTGCATTTTTGTACATATATTTTTTTAGAAATTTGCGTTAATTTATGTGTATTTGTATATGTTTTCTCATACAAATTTACATTATTTTATTGCTATTTTGTTTATTTATTTTGATACGAATGAAAATAGATATACAAAATATACATAAAATAAACTAAATTTGTATTGAAATATATATACAAAATACATAAAATAATGTTAATTTGTATCAAAATATTTTAATAGATTCGCATCAAATAACGTAGATTTGTTTTAAAATATACAAAATACACATTAAATAATGTAAATATGTATAAAAAAATATATACAAAACACAAATAGAATAATGTAAAATCGTATCAAAATAAATACACAGAATATTAATAAAACAATGTAAATTTGTGTGAAAATAAAGATGCAAAATACCCATTAAATAACGCATTTTTTATAAAAATATATATACCAAAATACACATGAAAAAATTAATTTGTATTAAAATAAAAATACAAAATACACATACAATAAGGTAAATCTGTATTGAAATAGATATGCAAAATACATTTAAAACAATGTAAATTTGTTTCAAAATATATATACGAATACACATAAAATAACGTAGATTTGTATAAAAAAATATACAAAATACACATAAAATGAAGTAAATACGTATAAGAAAATGTATACAAAATACACATAAAATAATGTAAATTCGTATCAAAATAAATAAACAAAATACCAATATAAGAATGTGTATTTGTATAAATATAAATATACAAAATACACATAAAATAACGTAAATTTGTATAAAACTATACAAAAATACATAGAAGTAATTAAATTCGTATGAAAATAGATATACAAAATACAGATAAAATAAGCTAAATTTGAATTGAAATGTATATACAAAATACAATATTTTATGTGTATATTTGTATTTTTATTTAGGTTATTTTATGTGTATTTTGTATATATATTTTCATCCAAAATTACATTATTTGATTGGTATTTTCTTAATTTAATTCGCTACGAATTTAGATTATTTCATAGGTATTTTCTATACATATTTTTATACTCATTTACATTATCTAATGTGTGTTTTGTATATATATTTTTATGCAAATTTATTTTATGTTCATTTTTGTACATATATTTTTATAGAAATTTGCGTTATTTTATGTATATAGTATTATATAAATTTACGTTATTTTATGTGCATTTTGTATATTTATATTTATACAAATACACATTCTTTTATTGGTATATTGTTTATTTACATTTATACGAATTTACATTATTTTATGTGTATTTTGTATACATTTTTTTATACGTATTTACTTAATTTTATATGTATTTTGTATATGTATTTTTATAGAAATCTACGTTATTTTATGTGTATTCGTAAATATATTTTGAAACAAATTTACATTATTTTATATGTATTTTGCATATCTATTTCAATACAAATTTACCTTATTGTATGTGCATTTTGTATATTTATTTTAATACAAATTCAAATATTTTATGTGTATTTTGGTATCAATAATTTTATAAAAAAAACGTAAATTTGTATAAAAAAAATATGTACAAAACATAAATAGAATAATGTAAAATCGTATCAAAATAAATACACAGAATATTAATAAAATAATGTAAATTTGTATGAAAATAAAGAAGCAAAATACCCATAAAATAACGCATTTTTTTTATTTATAAAAATATATATACCAAAATACACATCAAAAAATTTAATTTGTATTAAAATAAATATACAAAAAATACATACAATAAGGTAAATTTGTATTGAAATAGATATGCAAAATACATATAAAACAATGTAAATTTGTTTCAAAATATATATACGAATACACATAAAATAACGTAGATTTCTATAAAAATATATATACAAAATACACATAAAATGAAGTAAATACGTATAAAAAAATGTATACAAAATACACATAAAACAATGTAAATTCGTATCAAAATAAATAAACAAAATACCAATAAAAGAATGTGAATTTGTATAAATATAAATATACAAAATACACATAAAATAACGTAAATTTATAAAACTATATACAAAAATACAAAGAAGTAATTAAATTTGTATGAAAATATATACAAAATACACACAAAATAAGCTAAATTTGAATTGAAATATATATACAAAATACACATATTTTGCATATCTATTTTCAAACAAATTTAAATTATTTTTGTGTATTTTTGTATATATTTATTTTTGTTATACATAGAATAATGTAAAATCGTATCAAAATAAGTACACAGAATATCAATATAAAAATTTAAATTTGTATGAAAATAAAGATGCAAAATACCCATAAGATAAAGCATTTTTTTTTTAAATACATATACAAAAATACACATAGAATAATTAAATTTGTATTAAAATTAATATACAAAATGCACACATACAATTAGGTAAATTTGTATTGAAAAAAAAACGCAAAATACAAATAAAACAGTGTAAATTTGTTTCAAAATATATATACGAATACACATAAAATAACGTAGATTTCTATAGAAATATATATACAAAATACACATGAAATTATGTAAATACGTATAAAAATATATATACAAAATACATATTAAGTAATGTAAATTCGTGTCAAAATAAATAAACAAAATATCATGAAAAGAATGTGTATTTGTATGAAAATAAATAATAGATAATAAATTTGTATAAAATATATATGCAAGATACACATTAAATAATGTAAATATGTATAAAAAATATATATATACAAAAACCAAATAGAATAATGTAAAATCGTATCAAAATAAATACACCGAATATTAATAAAATAATGTAAATTTGTATGAAAATAAAGATGCAAAGTTCCCATCAAATAGCGCATTTCTTATAAAAATATATATACCAAAATACACACAAAATATTTAAATTTGTATTGAAATAAATATACAAAATGCACATACAATAAGGATATATACAAAATACACATGAAATGATGTAAATACGTATAAAAATATATATACAAAATACACATTAAATACTGTAAATTCGCGTCAAAATAAATAAACATAATATCAATAAAAGAATGTGTATTTGTATGCAAATAGATATACAAAATACACATAAAATAAAGTAAATTTGTATTGAAATACATATACAAAATACACATAAAATAATGTAAATTTGAATTAAAAGACATAAACAAATACACTTAAAATAACGTAAATTTGTATAAAAAAATATATACAAAACACAAATAGAATAATGTAAAATCGTATCAAATTAAATACACAGAATATTAATAAAATAATGTAAATTTGTATGAAAATAAAGAGGCAAAATACCCATAAAATAACGCTTTTTTTTTATAAAAATATATATACCAAAATACACATAAAAAAATTAATTTGTATTAAAATAAATATATAAAAAATACATGCAATAAGGTAAATTTGTATTGAAATAGATATGCAAAATACATATAAAACAATGTAAATTTGTTTCAAAATATATATACGAATACACATTAAATAACGTAGATTTCTATAAAAATATATATACAAAATACACATAAAATGAAGTAAATACGTATAAAAAAATGTATACAAAATACACATAAAATAATGTAAATTCGTATCAAAATAAATAAAAAAATACCAATAAAAGAATGTGTATTTGTATAAATATAAATATACCAAATACACATAAAATAACGTAAATTTATATAAAACTATATACAAAAATACACAGAAGTATTTTAATTTGTATGAAAATAGATATACAAAATAAGGTAAATTCGTTTCAATTTCAATAAACAATATTCAGATAAAAGAACGTATATTTGTAGAAAAAATAAATATACAAAATACACTTAAAATAACGAAAATTTGTATGAAAATATATAAAAAAATAAACAAAAATAATTTCAATTTGTATGAAAATAAATATACAAAATACACATGTATTTTGTATATCTATTTTCATACAAACTGAATTACTTTTTTGTATTTTTGCATATAGTTTTATATAAATTTACGTTATTTTATTTGTATTTTGTATATTTATATTTATACAATACACATTCTTTTATTAGTATTTTGTTTATTTATTTTGATACGAGTTTACATTATTTTATGTGTATTTTGTATACCTTTTTTATACGTATTTACTTCATTTTATGTGTATTTTGTATATTTATTTTCATAGAAATCTATGCTATTTTATGTGTATTCGTATATATTTTTTGAAAAAAATTTACATAGTTTTATATGTATTTTGCATATCTATTTCAATACAAATTTACCTTATTGTATGTGCATTTTGTATATTTATTTTAATACAAATTCAAATATTTTATATGTGTCTTGGTATATATATTTTTATAAAAAATGCGTAGTTTTATGGGTATTTTGCATCTTAAATTTCATACAAATTTACATTATTTTATAAATATTCTGTGTATTTATTTTGAAACGATTTTATATTATTCTATTTGTGTTTTGTATATATTTTTTTTATACATATTTACATTATTTAAATTATTTTTTATATATATTTTATACAGATTTACGTTATTTTAAGTGTATTTGTTTATATATTTTCATTCAAATTTACATTATTTTAGGTGTATTTTGTTAATATATTTCAATACAAATTTACCTAATTTTTTTGTGTATTTTGTATATTTATTTTCATACAAATTAAAATTATTTTTGTGTATTTTTGAATATAGTTTTATACAAATTTAGGTGATTTTATGTGTATATTGTATATCTATTTTCATACAAATACACATTCTTTTATTGATATTTTGTTTATTTATTTTGACGCGAATTTACATTATTTAATGTGTATTTTATATATGTATTTTTATATGTGTTTACATCATTTGATGTGTATTTTGTGTATATATTTCTATAGAAATCTACGTTGATTTATGAGTATTCGTATATAGATTTTGAAATAAATTTATACTTTTATGTGTATTTTGCATATTTTTTCAATACAAATTTCCCTTATTGTATATGCATTTTGTATATTAATTCTAATACAAATTTAATTATGCTATGTGTATTTTTGTATATGTATTTTTATAAAAATATGCTTTATTTTATGGGTATTTTCATACGTATTTACTTAATTTTATATATTTTTATAGAAATCTACGTTATTTTATGTGTATTCGTATATGTATTTTGAAACAAATTTACATTGTTTTACATGTATTTTTGCATATCTCTTTCAATACAAGTTTACCTTATTGTATGTGCATTTTGTATATTTATTTCAATACAAATTTAAATATTTTATGTGTATTTTGGTATATATATTGTTATAAGAAATGCGCTATTTGATGGGAATTTTGCATCTTTATTTTCATACAAATTTACATTATTTTATTAATATTCGGTGTATTTATTTTGTTACGATTTCACATTATTCTATTTGTTTTTTGTATATATTTTTTTTATACATATTTACATTATTTAATATGTATCTTGCATATATATTTCGTACAAATTTATTATCTATTATTTATTTTCATGCAAATACACATTCTTTTCACGATATTTTGTTTATTTATTTTGACACGAATTTACCTACATATGTATTTTGTATATATATTTTTATACGTATTTACATAATTTCATGTGTATTTTGTATATATATTTCTATAGAAATCTACGTTATTTTATGTGTATTCGTATATATATTTTGAAACAAATTAACTTTGTTTTATATGTATTTTTGAATATCTCTTTCAATATATATTTACCTTACTGTATATGCATTTTGTATATTTATTTCAATACAAATTTAAATATTTTATGTGGATTTTGGTATATATATTTTTATAAAAAATGCGCTATTTTATGGGAATTTTGCATCTTTCTTTTCATACAAATTTACATTATTTTATTGATATTCTGTGCATTTATATTGATAGGATTTTACATTATTCTATTTCTTTTTTGTATATATTTTTTTATACACATTTACATTATTTAATGTGTATCTTGCATATATATTTTATATAAATTTACGTTATTTTAAGTGTATTTGTTTATATATTTTCATTCAAATTTACATTATTTTATGTGTATTTTGTATATGTATTTCAATACAAATTTACCTAATTTTATGTGTATTTTGTATATTTCTTTTCATACAAATTTTAAAAAAATTGTGTATTTTTGTATATAGTTTAATAAAAAATTTAGGTTATTTTATGTACGCATTTACATTATTTAATGTCTGTTTTGTATATATATTTTTATGCATATATATTTTTAGGAATTTGCGTTATTTTATGTGTATTTGTATATGTTTTCTCATACAAATTTACATTATTTTATTGCTATTTTGTTTATTTATTTTGATACGAATGAAAATAGATATACAAAATATACATAAAATAAACTAAATTTGTATTGAAATATATATACAAAATACATAAAATAATGTAAATTTGTATCAAAATATTTTAACAGATGCGCATAAAATAACGTAAATTTGTTTTAAAATATACAAAATACACATTAAATAATGTAAATATGTATAAAAAAAATATATACAAAACACAAATAGAATAATGTAAAATCGTATCAAAATAAATACACAGAATATTAATAAAACAATGTAAATTTGTATGAAAATAAAGATGCAAAATATCCATTAAATAACGCATTTTTTTATAAAAATATATATACCAAAATTCACATGAAAAAATTAATTTTATTAAAATAAATATACAAAATACACATACAATAAGGTAAATCTGTATTGAAATAGATATGCAAAATACATATAAAACAATGTAAATTTGTTTCAAAATATATATACGAATGTACATAAAATAACGTAGATTTGTATAAAAATATATATACAAAATACATGTGCATTTTGTATATTAATTTTAATACAAATTTGATTAATCTATGTGTATTTTTGAGTATGTATTTTTAAAAAAATATGATTTATTTTATATGTATTTTGCATCTTTATTTTCATACAAATTTACATTATTTTATTGATATTCTGTGTATTTATTTTGATATGATTTTACATTATTCTATGTGTATTTTGTATATATATTTTATATAAAATGTATTTGTTTTCATTTCATACAAATCTACATTATTTTATGTGTTTTTTGTACATGTATTTAAATACAAATTTAACTAGTTATATGTGTATTTTGTATATCTATTTTGTATGTAAATATTTATAGAAATTTACTCTATTTTATGAGTATTCGTATATATATTTTCATACAAATTTACATTATTAATGTGTATTTTGCATATCTATTTCAATACAAATTTACTTTATTGTACGTGCATTTTGTATATTTATTTTAATACAAATTTAATTATTTTATATGTATTTTTGTAAATATATTTTTATGCAAATATGCGTTATTATATGGATATTTTGCATCTTTATTTTCATACAAATTTACATTATTTTATTGATATTCTCTTTATTTATTTTGATACGATTTAACATTATTCTATGTGTTTTTAGTATATTGTTTTTTATATATATATTTACATTATTTAATGTTCATTTTGTATATATATTTTATCCAAATTTACATTATTTTATGTGTATTTGTTTATATATTTTCATACATATTTACATTATTTTATGTGTTTTTTGTATATATATTTTTCTTATTACGTTATTTTATTGTGTGTATATGTATATATTTTGATACAAATTTTATACAAATTCATGTTATTTAATGTGTATTTGTATATATATTTTCATACAAATTTATATTATTTTATGTGTATTTTTTCATATATTTCATTACAAATTTACCTTTTTTTATGTTTATTTTGTATATTTATTTCATTCAATTTTATATTATTTTATGTGTATATTTGTATTTGTATTTAGGCTATTTTATGTGTATTTTGTATATATATTTTCATTCAAAATTACATTATTTTATTGATATTTCTTAATTTAACTCGATACGAATTTAGATTATTTCATAGGTATTTTGTATACATATTTTTATACTCATTTACATTATCTAATGTGTGTTTTGTATATATATTTTTATGCAAATTTGCGTTATTTTATGTATATAGTTTTATATAAATTTACGTTATTTTATGTGCATTTTGTATATTTATATTTATACAAATACACATTCTTTTATTTGTATATTGTTTATTTACATTTATACGAATTTACATTATTTTATGTGCATTTTGTATACATTTTTTTATACGAATTTACTTAATTTTATGTGTATTTTGTATATGTATTTTTATAGAAATCTAACGTTATTTTATGTGTATTCGTATATATATTTTGAAACAAATTTACATTATTTTATATGTATTTTGCATATCTATTTCAATACAAATTTACCTTATTGTATGTGCATTTTGTATATTTATTTTAATATAAGTTCAAATATTTTATGTGTATTTTGGTACCAATAATTTTATAAAAAATGCGTTATTTTATAGGTATTTTGCATCTTAATTTTAATTTTATATATACTTTGTATATATATTTTTATACGCTCTTACATTATTTAATATTTATTTTGAATATATATTTTTATAGAAATTCAAGGTATTTTATGTGTATTTGTATATATATTTTCATATAAATTTACATTATTTTATGTGTATTTTGTACATATATTTTATTACAAATCTACCTTATTTTATGTTTATTTTGTATGTGTATTTTGTATATTTATATTTATCCAAATACACATTCTTTTATTGGTATTTTGTTTATTTATTTTAATTCGAATTTACATTATTTTATGTGTATTTTGTATACATTTCTTTATACGTATTTACTTAATTTTATGTGTATTTTGTATATATATTTTTATAGAAATCTACGTTTTTTTATTTGTACTCGTATATATATTTTGTAGCAAATTTACATTGTTTTATATGTATTTTTGCATATCTCTTTCAATACAAATTTACCTTATTGTATGTGCATTTTGCATATTTATTTTAATGCAAATTTAAATATTTTATGTGTATTTTGGTATATATATTTTTATAAGAAATGCGCTATTTTATGGGAATTTTGCATCTTTATTTTCATACAAATCTACATTATTTTATTAATATTCGGTGTATTTATTTTGATACGATTTTACATTATTCTTTTTGTTTTTTGTATATACTTTTTTATACATATTTACATTATTTAATGTGTATCTTGCATATATATTTTATACAAATTTATTATCTATTATCTATTTTCATACAAATACACATTCTTTTCATGATATTTTGTTTATTTATTTTGACACGAATTTACATTATTTGATATGTATTTTGTATATATATTTTATACGTATTTACATAATTTCATATGTATTTTGTATATATATTTAATAGATATTCAAAATACACATAAAATAACCTAAATTTGTATCAAACTATATACAAAAATACACAAAAATATTTTAAATTTGTATGAAAATAAATATACAACATACACATAAAATTAGGTAAATTTGTATGGAAATACATAGACAAAATACACATCAAATAATGTAAATTTGAATGAAAATACATAAACAAATACACTTAAAATAACGTAAATTTGTATAAAAAAATATATACAAAACACAAATAGAATAATGTAAAATCGTATCAAAATAAATACACAGAATATTAATAAAATAATGTAAATTTGTATGAAAATAGAGGCAAAATACCCATAAAATAACGCATTTTTTATTATAAAATATATATACCAAAATACACATAAAAAATTAGATTTGTATTAAAATAAATATATAAAAAACACATACAATAAGGTAAATTTGTATTGAAATAGATATGCAAAATACATATAAAGCAATGTAAATTTGTTTCAAAATATGTATACGAATACACATAAAATAACGTAGATTTCTATAAATATATATATACAAAATACACATAAAATGAAGTAAATACGTATAAAAAAATGTATACAAAATACACATAAAATAATGTAAATTCGTATCAAAATAAATAAACAAAATACCAATAAAAGAATGTGTATTTGTATAAATATAAATATACAAAATACACATAAAATAACGTAAATTTATATAAAACTATATACAAAAATACACAGAAGTAATTAAATTTGTATGAAAATATATACAAAATACACACAAAATAAACTAGATTTGATTTGAAATATATAAACAAAATACATGAAATAAAGTAAATTTGTATCAAAATATTTATACAAATTCACATATAATAACGTAAATTTGTATGAAAATATATAAACAAAATACACATTAAATAATGTAAATATGTATAAAAAAATATGTACAAAATACACGTATAATCATGTAATTCGTATCAAAATAAATAAACAAAATACCAATAAAATAATAAAAATTTGTATGAGTAAACGTGCATGTTGCATATTTTTTCAATACAAATTTACATTATTATATACGCATTTTGTATATTAATTTTAATACAAATTTAATTATTCGATGTGTATTTTTGTATCTGTATTTTTATAAACATATGCTTTATTTTTTGGGTATTTTGCATATTTATTTTCATAGAAATTTACATTATTTTATTGATATTCTGCTCATTCATTTTGATACGAATTGACATTATTCTATGTGTATTTTGTATATATTTTTTATACAAATTTACGTTATTTTATGTGTATTTGTTTATATATTTTGACACAAATTTACAATATTTTATGGGTATTTTGTATATACATTTCAAAAGAAATTTACCTAGTTTTATGTGTATTTTGTATATCTATTTTCATACAAACTTAAATTATTTCTATGTTTTTTGTATATATTTTAATACAAATTTTAGTTATGTTATGAATATTTTGTAAAATTATTTTCATTCAAATATATATTATTTTATTGGTGTTTTGTTGATTTATATTGATACGAATTTACATTATTTTATATGTACTTTGTATATATATTTTTATACGCTTTTACATTATTTAATATTTATTTTGAATATATATTTTTATACAAATTCATGGTATTTTATGTGTATTTGTATATATATTTTCATATAAATTTACATTATTTTATGTGTATTTTGTACATATATTTCATTACAAATCTACCTTATTTTATGTTTATTTTGTATATGTATTTTGTATATTTATATTTATCCAAATACACATTCTTTTATTGGTATTTTGTTTATTTATTTTAAATCGAATTTACATTATTTTATGTGTATTTTGTATACATATTTTATACGTATTTACTTAATTTTATGTGTATTTTGTATATATATTTTTATAGAAATCTGCGTTTTTTTATTTGTATTCGTATATATATTTTGAAACAAATTTACATTGTTTTATATGTATTTTTGAATATCTCTTTCAATACAAATTTACCTTATTGTATGTGCATTTTGTATATTTATTTCAATGCAAATTTAAATATTTTATGTGTGTTTTGGTATATATATTTTTTTAAGAAATGCCCTATTTTATGGGAATTTTGCATCTTTATTTTCATACAAATTTACATTATTTTATTAATATTCGGTGTATTTATTTTGATACAATGTTACATTATTCTATTTGTTTTTTGTATCTACTTTTTTATACATATTTACATTATTTAATGTGTATCTTGCATATATATTTTATACAAATTTATTATCTATTATCTATTTTCATACAAATACACATTCTTTTCATGATATTTTGTTTATTTATTTTGACACGAATTTACATTATTTGATATGTATTTTGTATATATATTTTTATACGTATTTACATAATTTCATATGTATTTTGTATATATTTCTATAGAAATCTACTTTATTTTATGTGTATTCGTATTTATATTTTGAAACAAATTTACATTGTTTTATATGTATTTTTGAATATCTCTTTCAATACAAATTTACCTTACTGTATATGCATTTTGTATATTTATTTCAATACAAATTTAAATATTTTATGTGTATTTTGGTAAATATATTTTTTAAAAAAATGCGATGATTTTTGGGAATTTTGCATCTTTATTTTCATACAAATTTACATTATTTTATTGATATTCTGTGTATTTATTTTGATACGATTTTACATTATTCTATTTGTTTTTTGTATATATTTTTTTATACACATTTACATTATTTAATGTGTATCTTGCATATATATTTTATACAAATTTACGTTATTTTAAGTGTATTTGTTTATATATTTTCATTCAAATTTACATGATTTGATATATATTTTGTATATGTATTTCAATACAAATTTACCTAATTTTATGTGTATTTTGTATATTTCTTTTCAAACAAATTTAAATTATTTTTGTGTATTTTTGTATATAGTTTTATACAAATTTAGGTTATTTTATGTACGCATTTATATTATTTAGTGTGTGTTTTGTATATATATATTTTTATGCAAATTTACTTTATTTTATGTGCATTTTTGTACATATATTTTTATAGAAATTTGCGTTATTTGTATATGTTTTCTCATACAAATTTACATTATTTTATTGCTATTTTGTTTATTTATTTTGATACGAATTACATGATTATATGTGTATTTTGTACATATTTTTTATATGTATTTACATTACTTAATGTGTAGTTTGTTTATATATTTTTAAACAAATCTACGTTATTATATGTATTTGTATAAATATTTTGATACAGATTTACATCATTTTATGTATTTTGTATGTACATTTCAATTCAAATTTAGCTTATTTTAGCTGTATTTTGTATATATATTTTCATACAAATTTAATTACTTCTGTGCATTTTTGTATATAGTTTTATACAAATTTACGATATTTTTTTGTGTATTTTGTATATTTATATTTATACAAATACACATTCTTTTACTGGTATTTTGTTTATTTATTTTGATACGATTTTTATGTGTATTTTGTATTCATTTTTTTAAACGTATTTACTTCATTTTATGTGTATTTTCTATATATTTTTATAGAAATTTACGTTATTTTATGTGTATTCGTATATATATTTTGAAACAAATTTACATTGTTTTATGTGTATTTTTGAATATCTCTTTCAATACAAATTTACCTTTCCATATATACCAAAATACACATAAAAATTTAAATTTGTATTAAAATAAATATATAAAAAACACATACAATAAGGTAAATTTGTATTGAAATAGATATGCAAAATACATATAAAACAATGTAAATTTGTTTCAAAATATATACGAATACACATAAAATAACGTAGATTTCTATAAAAATATATATACAAAATACACATAAAATGAAGTAAATACGTATAAAAAAATGTATACAGAATACACATAAAATAATGTAAATTCGTATAAATGTAAATAAACAATATACCAATAAAAGAATGTCTATTTGTATAAATATAAATATACAAAATGCACATAAAATAACGTAAATTTATATAAAACTATATACATAAAATAACGGAAATTTCTATAAAAATATATGTACAAAAATGAACATAAAATAAATTTGCATAAAAATATATATACAAAACACACATTAGATTATGTAAATGAGTTTAAAAATATGTATAGAAAATACCTATGAAATAATCTAAATTCGTATCGAATTAAATTAAGAAAATACCAATAAAATAATGTAATTTTGGATGAAAATATATACAAAATACACATAAAATAACCTAAATACAAATACAAATATACACTTAAAATATTGTATTTTGTATATACTTTTCAATTCAAATTTAGCTTATTTTATCTGTATTTTGAATATCTATTTTCATACGAATTTAATTACTTCTGTGTTTTTTTGAATAGTTTTATACAAATTTACGTTATTTTATGTGTATTTTGTATATTTATATTTATACAAATACACATTCTTTTATTGGTATTTTGTTTATTTATTTTGATACGAATTTACATTATTTTATGTGTATTTTGTATACATTTTCTTATACGTATTTACATCATTTTATGTGTATTTTGTATATATATTTTTATACAAATCTACGTTATTTTATGTGTATTCGTATATATATTTTGAAACAAATTTACATTGTTTTATATGTATTTTGCATATCTATTTCAATACAGATTTACCTTATTGTATGTGTATTTTGTATATTTATTTTAATACAAATAAATTTTTTCATGTGTATTTTGGTATATATATTTAAAAAAAAATGCGTTATTTAATGGGTATTTTGCATCTTTATTTTCATACAAATTTACATTGCTTTATTAATATTCTGTGTATTTATTTTGATACGATTTTACATTATTCTATTTGTGTTTTGAATATATTTTTTTTATACATATTTACATTATTTAATGTGTATTTTGTATATTTTAAAATAAATTTACGTTATTTTATGCGCATGTTAAAATATTTTGATACAAATTTACATTATTTTATGTATTTTGTATATATATTTCAATACAAATTTAGTTTATTTTTGTATATTTTGTATATCTATTTTCATTCGTATCAAAATAAATAAACAAAATAGCAATAAAATAATGTAAATTTGTATGAGAAAACATACAAATACACATAAATTAACGCAAATTTCTAAAAAATATATGTACAAAAATGCACATAAAATAAAGTAAATTTGCATAAAAATATATATACAAAACACACATTATATAATGTAAATGCGTACATAAAATAACCTAAATTTGTAAAAAACTATATACAAAAATACACAAAAATATTTAAAATTTGTATGAAAAAAAATATACAAAATACACATAAAATTAGGTAAATTTGAATTGAAATACATATACAAAATACACATAGAATAATGTAAATTTTAATGAAAATATATAAACAAATACACTTAAAATAACGTAAATTTGTATAAAATATATATGCAAGATACACATTAAATAATGTAAATGTGTATAAAAAAATATATACAAGAAATAGAATAATGTAAGATCCTATCAATATAAATACACAGAATATCAATAAAATAATGTAAATTTGTATGAAAAGAAAGATGCAAAATTCCCATAAAATAGCGCATTTTTTATAAAAATATATATACCAAAAATACTCATAAAATATTTAAATTTGTATTGAAATAAATATACAAAATGCATATACAGTAAGGTAAATATGTATTGAAAGAGATATTCAAAAATACATATAAAACAAAGTAAATTTGTTTCAAAATATATATACGAATACACATAAAATAACGTAGATTTCTATAGAAATATATATACAAAATACACATGAAATTATGTAAATACGTATAAAAATATATATACAAAATACATATCTAGGTAAATTCGTGTCAAAATAAATAAACAAAATATCATGAAAAGAATGTGTATTTGTGTGAAAATAAATAATAGATAATAAATTTGTATGAAATATATATGCAAGATACACATTAAATAATGTAAATATATATAAAAAAAAATATATACAAAAAACAAATAGAATAATGTGAAATCGTATGAAAATAAATACACCGAATATTAATAAAATAATGTAAATTTGTATGAAAATAAAGATGCAAAATTCCCATCAAATAGAGCATTTCTTATAAAAATATATAGGCCCTATACCAAAATACACATAAAATATTTAAATTTGTATTGAAATAAATATACAAAATGCACATACAATAAGGTAAACTTGTATTGAAAGATATATGCAAAAATACATATAAAACAATGTAAATTTGTTTCAAAATATATATACGAATACACATAAAATAACGTAGATTTCAATAAAAATATATATACAAAATACATATAAAATTAGGTAAATACGTATAAAAAAATGTAAACAAAATACACATAAAATAATATAAATTCGAAACAAAATAAATAAACAAAATATCAATAAAAGAATGTGTATTTGTATAAATATAAATGTGCAAAATACACATACAAAATAAACATAAAATAAGGTAAATTTGTAATGAAATATATGTACAAAATACACATAAAATAATGTAAATTTATATGAAAATATATACAAATACACATAAAATACCATGAATTTGTATAAAATTATATATTCAAAATAAATATTAAATAATGTAAATGCGTATAAAAATATATATAAAAAGTACATATAAAATAATGTAAATTCGTATCAATATAAATCAACAAAATACCAATAAAATAATATATATTTGAATGAAAATAGATTTATAAAATACACATAACATAACTAAAATTTGTATTGAAATATATACATAAATACATAAAAATAATTTGAGTTTGTATGAAAATAGATATTCAAAATAAACATAAAATTAGGTAAATTTCTTTTGAAATATATATACAAAATACCCATAAAATATTGTAAATTTGTGTCAAAATATATAAACAAATACACATAAAATAACGTAAATTTGTATAAAAAATATATACAAAATACACATAGAATAATGTCAATTCGTATCAAAATGAATGAGCAGAATATCAATAAAATAATGTAAATTTCTATGAAAATAAATATGCAAAATACCCAAAAAATAAAGCATATGTTTATAAAAATACATATACAAAAATACACATAGAATAATTAAATTTGTATTAAAATTAATATACAAAATGCATATACAATAAGGTAAATTTGTATTGAAAAAATATGCAAAATACACATAAAAGTGTAAATTTGTTTAAAAATCTATATACGAATACACATAATATAACGAAGATTTCTATAGAAATATATATACAAAATTCACATGAAATGATGTAAATACGTATAAAAATATATATACAAAATACAAATTAAATAATTTAAATTCTCGTCAAAATAAATAAACAAAATATCAATAAAAGAATGTGTATTTGTATGAAAATAGATATACAAAATACTCATAAAATAACCTAAGTTTGTATAAAACTATATACAAAAATACACAAAAATAATTTAAATTTGTATGAAAATAAATATACAAAATACACATAAAATTAGGTAAATTTGTATTGAAATACATATATAAAATACACATAAAATAATGGAAGTTTGAATAAAAATATATAAACATATACACTTAAAATAACGTAAATTTGTATCAAATATATATACAAAATACTAATTAAATAATGTAAATATGTATAAAAAAAATATATACAAAACACAAATAGAATAATGTAAAATCGTATCAAAATAAATACACAGAAAATTAATAAAATAATGTAAATTTGTATGAAAATAAAGATGCAAAATAGCCATAAAATAACGCATTTTTTAAAAAATATATATATACCATAATACACATAAAATATTAAAATTTGTATTAAAATAAATATAAAAAATGCACATACTGTAAGGTGAATATGTATTGAAATAGATATGCAAAATACATATAAAACAATGTAAATTTGTTTCAAAATATATATACGAATACACATAAAATAACGTTGATTTCTATAAAAAATATATACAAAATACACATAAAATGAAGTAAATACGTATAAAAAAATGAATACAAAATATACATAAAAATCGTATCAAAATAAATAAACAAAATACCAGTAAAAGAATGTGTATTTGTATAAATATAAATATACAAAATACACATAAAATATCGTAAATTTGTATAAAACTATATACAAAAATATACAGAAGTTATTAAATTTGTATGAAAATATATATACAAAATACAGCTAAAATAAGCTAAATTTGAATTGAAATATACATACAAAATACATAAAATAATGTAAATCTGTATTAAAATATTTATACAAATACATATAATAACGTAGATTTGTTTAAAAGTATTTAAACAAAATACACATTAAGTAATGTAAATACGTATAAAAAATATGTACAAAATACACATATAATCATGTAACTCGTATCAAAATAAATAAACAAAATAGCAATAAAATAATGTAAATTTGTATGAGAAAACATATACAAATAACGCAAATTTCTATAAAAATATATGTACAAAAATGCACATAAAATAAAGTAAATTTGCATAAAAATATATACACAAAACACACACTAAATAATGTAAATGCGTACATAAAATAACCTAAATTTGTATAAAACTATATACAAAAATACACAAAAATAATTTAAATTTCTTTGAAAAGAAATATACAAAATACACATAAAATTAGTTAAATTTGTATTGAAATACATATACAAAATCCACATCAAATAATGTAAATTTGAATGAAAATATATAAACAAATACACTTAAAATAACGTAAATTTGTATAAAATATATATGCAAGATACACATTAAATAATGTAAATGTGTATAAAAATATATATACAAAAAACAAATAGAATAATGTAAAATCGTATCAAAATAAATACACAGAATATCAATAAAATAATGTAAATTTGTATGAAAATAAAGATGCAAATTTCCCAAAAATTATCGCATTTTTTTTTAAATATATTTACCAAAATACACATAAAATATTTAAATTTGTATTGAAAGAGATATTCAAAAATACATATAAAACAATGTAAATTTGTTTCAAAATATATATACGAATACACATAAAATAAAGTAGATTTCTATAGAAATATATATACAAAATACATATGAAATTATGTAAATACGTATAAAAATATATATACAAAATACATATCAAATAATGTAAATTCGTGTCAAAATAAATAAACAAAATATCATGAAAAGAATGTGTATTTGTATGAAAATAGATAATAGATAATAAATTTGTATAAAATATATATGCAAGATACACATTAAATAATGTAAATATGTATAAAAAAGTATATACAAAAAACAAATAGAATAATGTAAAATCGTATCAAAATAAATACACCGAATATTAATAAAATAATGTAAATTTGTATGAAAATAAAGATGCAAAATTCCCATAAAATAGGGCATTTCTTATAAAAATATATTTACCAAAATACACATAAAATATTTAAATTTGTATTGAAATAAATATACAAAATGCACATACAATAAGGTAAATTTGTATTGAAAGAGATATGCAAAAATACATATAAAACAATGTAAATTTGTTTCAAAATACATATACGAATACAAATAAAAAAACGTAGATTTTATAAAACATATATACAAAATACATAAAATTAATTAAATACGTATAAAAAAATGTATACAAAATACACATAAAATAATGTATATTCGATTTAAAATAAATAAACAAAATACCAATAAAATAATGTGTTTTTGTATAAATTTAAATATACAAAATACACATACATAATAAACATAAAATAAGGTAGATTTGTAATAAAATATATGTACAAAACACATAAAATAATGTAAATTTATATGAAAATATATATACAAATACACATAAAATACCATGAATTTGTATAAAATATATATTCAAATAAATATTAAATAATGTAAAAGCGTATAAAAATATATATGCAAAGTACATATAAAATAATGTAAATTCGTATCAATATATATCAACAAAACACCAATAAAATAATATATTTTTGAATGAAAATAAATTTACAAGATACACATAACATAACTAAAATTTGTATTAAAATATATACAAAAATACATAGATATAATTTGAGTTTTTATGAAAATAGATATACAAAATACACATAAAACTAGGTAAATTTCTTTTGAAATGTATATACAAAATAGCCATAAAATATTGTAAATTTGTGTCAAAATATATAAACAAATACACATAAAATAACGTAAATTTGTATGAAAAATATATACAAAATACACATAGAATAATGTCAATTCGTATCAAAATGAATGAGCAGAACATCAATAAAGTAATGTAAATTTGTATGAAAATAAAGATGCAAAATACCCAAAAAATAAAGCATATGTTTATAAAAATACAGATACAAAAATACACATCGAATAATTAAATTTGTATTAAAATTAATATACAAAATGCGTGTATAATAAGGTAAATTTGTATTGAAAAAATATGCAACATACACGTTTACTCATACAAATTTATATTATTTTATTGGTATTTTGTTTATTTATTTTGACACGAATTACATGATTATATGTGTATTTTGTACACATTTTTTTTATACGTATTTACATTATTTAATGTGTATTTTGTTTATATTTTCATACAAATTTACGTTATTATATGTGTATTTGTATAAATATTTTGATACAAATTTACTTTATTTCATGTATTTTGTATATATATTTCAATTCAAATTTAGCTTATTTTGTGTGTATTTTTATATATTTTCTTACAAATTTCATTACTTCTGTGTATTTTTGTATATAGTTTTATATAAATTTACGTTATTTTATGTGTATTTTGTATATTTATATTTATACAAATACACATTCTTTTATTGGTATTTTGTTTATTTATTTTGATACGAATTTACATTATTTTATGTGTATTTTGTATACATTTTTTTATACGTTTTTACTTAATTTTATGTGTATTTTGTATATATATATATATATTTATAGAAATCTACGTTATTTTATGTTTTCGTATACATATTTTGAAACAAATTTACATTGCTTGATATGTATTTTGCATATCTATTTCAATACAAATTTACCTTATTGTATGTGTTTTTTATATATTTATTTTAATACAAATCTGATTTTTTTATGTGTATTACAAATTTAAATATTTTATGTGTATTTTGGTATATATATTTTTATAAGAAATGCGCTATTTGATGGAAATTTTGCATCTTTATTTTCATTCAAATTTACATTATTTTATTAATATTCGGTGTATTTATTTTGATACGATTTTACATTATTCTATTTGTTTTTTGTACATATTTTTTTTTATACATATTTACATTATTTAATGTGTATCTTGCATATATATTTCATACAAATTTATTATCTATTATTTGATTTCATACAAATACACATTCTTTTCATGATATTTTGTTTATTTATTTTGACACGAATTTACATTACTTAATATGTATTTTGTATATATATTTTTATACGTATTTACATAATTTCATGTGTATTTTGTATATATATTTCTATAGAAATCTACGTTATTTTATGTGTATTCGTATATATATATATATATATATATATATTTTGAAACAAATTTACATTGTTTTATATGTATTTTTGAATATCTCTTTCAATACAAATTTTCCTTACTGTATATGCATTTTGTATATTTATTTCAATACAAATTTAAATATTTTATGTGTATTTTTGTATATGTATTTTCATAAAAAAATGCTTTATTTTATGAGTATTTTGCATCTTTATTTTCATACAAATTTACATTATTTTGTTGATATTCTCTGTATTTATTTTCATACGATTTTACATTATTCTATTTCTTTTTTGTATATATTTTTTTATACACATTTACATTATTTAATGTGTATCTTGCATATATATTTTATACAAATTTACGTTATTTAAGTGTATTTGTTTATATATTTTCATTCAAATTTACATTATTTTATGTGTATTTTGTATATGTATTTCAATACAAATTTACCTAATTTTATGTGTATTTTGTATATTTCTTTTCATACAAATTTTAATTATTTTTGTGTATTTTTGTATATAGTTTTATACAAATTTAGGTTATTTTATGTACGCATTTACATTATTTAATGTGTGTTTTGTTTACATATTTTAATGCAAATTTACTTTCTTTTATGTGCATTTTTGTAAGTTTGTATTGAAATAGATATGCAAAATACATATAAAACAATGTAAATTTGTTTCAAAATATATATACGAATACACATAAAATAACGTAGATTTCTATAAAAATATATACAAAATACACATAAAATGAAATAAACACGTATAAAAAAATGAATACAAAATACATATAAAATAATTTAAATCGTATCAAAATAAATAAACAAAATACCAATAAAAGAATGTGTATTTGTATAAATATAAATATACAAAATACACATAAAATATCGTAAATTTGTATAAAACTATATACAAAAATACACAGAAGTAATTAAATAAAATAAATGTTAAATAATGTAAATGCGTATAAAAATATATATACAAAGTACATATAAAATAATACAAATTTAATTATTCTATGTGTATTTTTGTATATGTATTTTCATAAAAAAATGCTTTATTTTATGAGTATTTTGCATCTTTATTTTCATACAAATTTACTTTATTTTATTGATATTCTGTGTATTTATTTTGATACGATTTTACATTATTCTATTTATATTTTGTATATATATTTCATAAAAATGTACGTTATTTTAAGTGAATTTGTTTTCATTTCATACAAATTTACATTATTTCATGTGTATTTTCTACATGTATTTAAATCCAAATTTAACTAATTATATGTGTATTATGTATATCTATTTTCATACAAATCGAAATTAATTTTGTGTATTTTAGTATATATTTTTATTCAAATTTAAGTAATTTTATGTGTATTTTATATATTTATTTTCCTACAAATATACGTTCTTTTATCGGAATTTTGTTTATTTATTTTGATACGAATTTTCATTATTTTAGGTGTATGTGATATATATATTTTTATACTTATTTACATAATTTTATATGTATTTTGAATATATATTTTCATAAAATTTACTCTATTTTATGTGTATTCGTATATATATTTTGATACAAATTTACATTATTTATGTGTTTTTCGCATATCTTTTTCAATACAAATTTTCTTTATTGTATGTGCCTTTTGTATATTTATTTTGATACAAATTTAATTATTTTATGTGTATTTTTGTATATATATTTTTAAACAAATATGCGTTATTATATGGGTATTTTGCATCTTTATTTTCATACAAATTTACATTATTTTATTGATAGTCTGTTTATTTATTTTGATACGATTTTACGTTATTCTGTGTATTTTGTATATATATTTTAGACATATTTACATTATTTAATGTATATTTTGTCCATATATTTTATGGACATTTACGTTATCTTATGTGTATTTGTTTATATATTTTCATACAAATTTACATTATTATATGTGTATTTTATATGTATTTCAATCAAATTTAGCTTATTTCATGTGTATTTTGCATATCTATTTTCATACAAATTTAAATTATTTTCTGTGTATTTTTGTATATATTTTATACAAATTTTGTTATTTTATTTGTATTTTGTATATATATTTTCCTACAAATATACATTCTTTTAGAGGAATTTACATTATTTTATGTGTATTTTGTATATATATTTTCTATGTATTTACATTATTTTGTGTATTTTGTATATATATTTTCATAAAATTTACGTTATTTTATTGTGTGTATTCGTATATATTTTGATAAAAAAATCATTATTATATGTATTTTGCATATCTATTTCAATACAAATTGACCTTATTGTGTGTGTATTTTGTATATTTATTTTAATAGAAATTCAATTATTTTATGTGTATTTTTGTATATATATATTTTTTAAATATGAGTTATTTTATGGGTAATTTGCATCTTTACTTTTATAAATTTTTACATTACGTACATATTTTTTATACGTATTTACATTATTTAAAGTGTATTTTGTTTATATATTTTTATACAAATTTATGTTATTATATGTGTATTTGAATAAATATTTTGATAAAAATTTACATTATTTTATGTATTTTGTATATTTACTTTCATTCAAATTTAGTTTATTTTATGTGTCTTTTGTATATCTATTTTCATACAAATTTAATTATTTATTTTTATTTTTATACATAGTCTTATACAATTTTACGTTATTTTAAGTGTATTTTCTATATATATATTTATACAAATACACATTCTTTTATTGGTATTTTATTTATTTATTTTGATACGAATTTACATTATTTTATGTGTATTTTGTATACATTTTCTTATACGCATTTACTTCGTTTTTTGTGTATTTTGTATATATATTTTTATAGAAATCTACGTTATTTTATGTATTCGTATATATTTTGAAACAAATTTACATTGTTTTATGTGTATTTTGCATTTCTATTTCAATACAAATTTACCTTATTGTATGTGCATTTTGTATATTTATTGTAATACAAATTTAAATATTTTATGTGTATTTTGGTGTATATATTTTCATAAAAAATGCGTTGTTTTATGGGTATTTTGCATCTTTATTTTCATAGAAATTTACATTATTTTATTAATATTCTGTGTATTTATTTTGATTCTATTTTACATTATTTTATTTGTGTTTTGTATATTTTTTATACATATTTACATTATTTAATGTGTATTTTCTATATATATTTCATACAAATTTACGTTATTTTAAGTGTATTTGTTTATATATTTTCATTCAAATTTACATTATTTTATGTGTATTTTGTATGTGTATTTCAATAGAAATTTAACTTGTTTTATGTGTATTTTGTATATATATTTTTATACAAATTTAAATTATTTTTGTGTATCTTTTTAATAGTTTTATACAAATTTACAATATTTTATGTGTATTTTGTATATCTATTTTCATACAAATACACATTCTTTTATTGATATTTTGTTTATTTATTTTGATGCGAATATACATTATTTAATGTGTATTGTGTATATATATTTTTATACGTATTTACGTCATTTCATGTGTATTTTGTATATATATTTCTATAGAAATATACGTTATTTTATGTGTATTCGTATATATATTTTGAAACAAATACATTGTTTTATGTGCATTTTGTATATTTTTTCAATACAAATTTACCTTATTGTACGTGCATTTTGTATATTAATTTTAATACAAATTTAATTATTCTATGTGTATTCTTGTATATGTATTTTTAAAAAAATATGCATCTTTATTTTCATCCAACATTACATTATTTTATTGATATTCTGTGTATTAATTTTGATACGATTTTACATTATTCTATGTATATTTTGTATATCTATTTTATACAAATGTACGTTATTTTATGTGAATTTGTTTTCATTTCATACAAATTTACATTATTTTATGTGTATTTTGTACATGTACTAAATACAAATTTAACTAATTACATGTGTATTTTGTATATCTATTTTCATACAAATTGAAATTTATTTTTTTGTTTTTTTGTATATATTTTTATTCAAATTTTCGTAATTTTATGTGTATTTTGTATATTTATTTTCCTACAAATATACGTTCTTTTATCGGAATTTTGTTTATTTATTTTGATACGAGTTTTCATTTTTTTAGGTGTATTTGATATATATATTTTTATACTTATTTACATAATTTTATATGTATTTTGAATATATATTTTCATAGAAATTTACTCTATATGTATATACAAAAAAACACAAAAATAATTTAAATTTGTATGAAAATAAATATACAAAATACACATAAAATTAAGTAGTTTGTATTGAAATACATATACAAAATACACTTAAAATAATGTAAATTTGAATAATTATAAACAAATACACTTAAAATAACGTTAATTTATAAAATATATAAAAATACACATTAAATAATGAAAATATGTATAAATAATATATACAAAACACAAATAGTATAATATAAAATCGTATCAAAATATATACACAGAATATTAATAAAATAATGTACATTGGTATGAAAACTAAGATGCAAAATACCTATAAAATAACGCATTTTTATAAAATTATATATACCAAAATACACATAAATATTTGAATTTGTATTAAATAAATATACAAAATGCAAATACAATAAGGTAAATTTGTTGAAATAGATATGCAAAAACATATAAAACAATGTAAATTTGTTTCAAAATATATATACGAATACACATAAAATAACGTAGATTTCTATAAATATATATATACAAAATACAAATAAAATTAAGTAAATGAATCAAAAATATACAAAATACACATATAATAATGTAAATTCATTATAAATATAAATAAACAAAATACCAATAAGAGAATGTATTTGTATAAATATAAATATACAAAATGCACATAAAATAACGTAAATTTGTATAAAACTATATACAAAATACACAAGTAATTAAATTTGTATGAAAATAGATATCCAAAATATACACAAAATAAGCTAAATTTGAATTGAAATATATATAAAATAAATAAAATAAAAATAAATTCGTTTCAAATATTTTTAACAAATACACATAATAACGTAAATTTGTAAAAAATATATAAACAAAATACACATTAAGTAATGTAAATACGTAAAAAAATATTTACATAATGCTACTCATCAACCTTCGCTGTTCTCCTGCCATACGTAAGATTTCGACATTTGTCTTCTTTCCGTCCTGAGAAACCTTCAACATTCTTCTCACAACCATCTCCATAGCCTAAATCTCTTTAATATACTCTACTGATCGTCCATGTCTCACCTCCAATATAGCCAATGTTGACCAGACATAACATTTTATAGCACGTTTCCTGGTTGGTATACTCAATTTCCTGTTTATTAAAATATTCTTCATGTTCCAGAAACTTGTTTTTGCTATAGCAATTATTCTCTTGATTTCCTTCTCCCGATCTGCCATCTGCACTCAAAGTACTTCCCAGACAATTAATGAATCAACTTGTTTAATAATGTCCATTAATCTGATGTTTATTCTCAGCCGTTCTGCTTTCTTTGAAAAGAACCATGGATTCCGTTTCTTGATGTTAATAAGCAGTCCTTTTCTCTCTGCCCTTGATGCCAATATATTTAACAGATGTTGTAATCTTTCTTCTGAATCGGCCAAAAACTTTTGTGTCGTCAGCGTATGTTGTGATGTTTCTTCCTCTATACTTGTTCCTTACATTTGTCTATTTCTCTCATTATAATTTCGCTGTAGATGGAAAGGGATCGGGCGACATCCGCATCCCCTATTTTACCTCTCTTGATCTGTCTGTATCAGTTTCGTCCGGTTCTACCTTTATTACTGCTTTTGGTTCAGTATAGCTTCTTGATGATGTTATCTATCCTTTTTTGTCAATGCCACTTAATAGCAAATGTTGATCATTTTTCATAATCCTCAAAACATGCAAATACGTCCTTCTTTTTCTCAATTGCTCTTTCCACTAAGTTTTCGTAGTACAAATATCCCGCATTTCTTGTGCCTTACCGGCCACACAAATCCGTATTGTTCTTCTGCTACCTCTCCTCTTATTTTTACCTCTTATCCTTGCCAGTACTACTCGTAGACGAGAATTTTTATATCTGGTTCATGATGCTAATTGTTCTGAACTACTACACTCTGATGTTCCAGGTACTTTTTGGGATTGTAATAAAGGTGGAATTTCGTCATTTGATCCTGATCTCTTCCCTGTCATAAATTTTTATTTGCCTAAGCTGAATCAATACGTCACGAATTCTAAGGGCCTCCAGCATCTCCCGCCTCATCGTCCCACGGCTTTGCCACGCCATTTGTCTTATAGCATTTTTTCTACTTCCGGTGATTATCGGAATGCTGGGTTCCTATGCGTCATCCTCCTCTAATCAGGTCTCTCATCTTCAAACAGATCCTCACATATTGTTTCCATCTCTCTTTAATAGACTCTATATCCATTAATACAGTTCATCTTCTGCTTTTGTGCTGTACCTCTCTTACTTTTCGTTTGCCTGTCATTTCCTTGATCTTCTCATACATTCTTTGTTGGTCACGCCTTCCGAGGTCTTCAACTCCTCACACTGGTGTAGTCCATTCTTGCCGGCTTTGTTGCAGAGTTTCTTGACTTCCCCATTCAATTTGTTGTATTCAATATATCATTATTCTTATTCATCCTCCTTTTCTTCCATTTGTCAGAATTGTCTGGGTCATCCACGGCTTTTCTTCGACATCTCTGACATTTGGGACATGTTTATCTTTCCTTCCATAATAGCCTCCTGGATGTTTGCCACAATCTCTCCAGTCCATTGTCCATGTCATCCTGTAATGCTTCATACTTATTTCTAACTTCCAATTCTATACATTTCTTTAACTGTGGATCTTTCAGTATCTTCAAATCTCGTCTCTGTTTCATTAGCTTTTCCTGGAATTTTAAGTTTTAACTTTGATGGTGGCTATTACTGGGTTGTGATCGCTATCTTAATCAGCACCAGAATATGTTCTTATTTGCTTGACTGCTCTTTTCAAACCTTGAGTTTATTGATGTAGTCGAATTTGGTTGCGCGTTCTATCTCCTGTTGATCTCAAGTCCACAAATGTCTTGGGTGATGTCTGTACAAGTATTTGCAATTATCTGATTGTGTTACTCACACCCTCTGAATCTGTCTCCTCGCTCATTTCTGTCTCCCAATCCGTATGGTCCAGCGGCTCCCTCGTCCCCTCTTCCACCTTGTTTAAGTCACCCATTACAATGTTGACTTCATGCTGTTGCATTCGTCATCACTCTGTCCGTCTTCGGCTAGAACCCCTCCAGCTCTTCCTCATCACTATCCGCTTTTGGGCTCATTTGTATCAGTTTCACATTGAAGGCTTGCTCTCCAGTTCATACAGTGCTGTCTGAGACTGCCCAGTATCCTCTTAATGACCTTGATGTTCTCGTATTCGCAACTATTCCACACCCCTTTCAGCTCTCTGTCCTCCTGAGTACAAGTACTCCGTCATCCCTTTTAAATTCTCCGGCCCCAGGCCAACGAACCTCACCGACACCCATCATCCGTCTGCAATCTCTTCATTTCCTTCATCAAATTATCGAGTTTTCCAGCTTGGTGCAATGTTCGCACATTCCACGTTCAATTTTGGATTCTTTGGGTTTACCAGACAGACTCCCGATGACGGACGGATTCCGCCTGCTGCCCACGAGTTCCCGACCGGGCAGGACGACTTCCTCCTCATTTACCTGAGAAGAGTCCTCATTTACCGTTGGTGATCATTCATTTTGGCGACTTATCATGGTTATTCTTGGATGATACGTAAGGTCTCAGTCTCTTCTACGGTAGCTGGTAGTTACCTTCTTGGTGCCAGGTACGCCTATGATGTGCCTACACCTTGCTGTCACCTCCAACTCGCCAGTCAACTGCTCAGACTTCGCTCATTATTATTATCACTGTTATTATTATTATTATTATTATTATTATTATTATTAAATTATTATTGTTATTATTTTAATTTTTATTATTATTCTTAATATTAGTTTTATTATTATTATTATTATTATTATTATTATTATTATTATTATTATTATTATTATTATTATTATTATTATTATTATTATTATTATTATTATTATTATTATTATTATTATTACCATTTTATTATTATTATTATTATTATTATTATTATTATTATTATTATTATTATTATTATTATTATTATTATTATTATTATTATTATTATTATTATTATTATTATTTTTATTATTATTATTTTTACTAATATTATTGCTATTATTATTAAATTATTATTGTTATTATTTTTATTTTTATTATTATTATTAATATCAGTTTTATTATTATTATTATTATTATTATTATTATTATTATTATTATTATTATTATTATTATTATTATTATTATTATTATTATTATTATTATTATTATTATTATAATTATTATTATCATTATTATTATTATTATTATTATTATTATTATTATTATTATTTTTTATTATTATTATTTTTTTTATTATAATTATTATTATCATTATTATTATTATTATTATTGTGTGTGTGTATTATTATTATTGTGTGTGTGTGTGTGTGTGTGTGTGTGTGTGTGTTTGTATTAATATTATTATTTTTATATGTTTTTTTATTATTAATAATATAATTATTATTCTAATTAAATTTATTATTATTATTATAATTATTATTTATTATTATTATTATTATAATTATAGTATAATTATAATTATAATTATAGTATTATTAATATTATTAATGTTATTATTATTATTATTATTATTATTATTATTGTGTATTATTAGTAATAGTAGTATTGTGTGTATTAGTAGTAATGTGTGTGGGCTGGGTAAGAGTGGGGACACCCTGCCGAACGGGCGCAAGCCACTCCCATTGAGTATATATGGAGGTGAGAAGGGCTGAGCCTCCAAGGAGCCTTCCATGTCTCACTAACCGTTTCCCTAATGTCTCACTACAACACCGGAAGTAGTTCAGCAGCCTTCTCTAAAGACAGATCCTTTCTTTATACACACACTACATTCGCATAACATATACACCTTTTTCCAAATTCCAAAATTCAAAATGGCTCAATTAAGCAATGCCTCGGAGTCCCCGCCTGGGGGGACCCTAAATTCCCCAGGAGGACTCCCCTTCTGGCTGCCGACCCGAGAGGTGTCGATAACTCCTCGAACCTCTTTCTTCTCAATTTCTGTAACATTCGCGGTCTTCGCTCTAATTTTTCATTCACAGCAGACATCATCTCCTCCTCTAAACCTCACCTTCTTCCTTACTCCGAAACACAGGTTTCTGAGTACTGACAGCAATCTCTACTCTGTTCCCTCTCTACTATCTCTATCCTAAAATTCAATCCAAAGCTGGATGTTGCGCCTACGTGCCCAACGACATCACTAACTCTCGTGCCCACGACAGCAGCTCTTCTGAATTTTTCCACCATCTAGTTTAAAAGACTTCACTGTCATTCATATTACTAAATACATCTGTCTGTTTATCTCTCCCACCTAACTCTACCAACCATAAATTCTTTATTTATTTGAATTAAATTGGAGCACATCTTGACCCTCTCCCTTCGCTGAAATCTCCATCCTAGGAGATTTTCAATATTCCTGGCAGCTTTCATCCTCTTTCACTGACCATCCTGGTAGACAAGCCTACAACTTTGCTATCCTCAACGACCTCGACGATTGGTCCGGCACCCTACGCATATTCCTGACCGTCTTGGAGATCGGCAACATTCTAGACCTCTTCCCCTTACCTCAAACCCCTTCTGCTTATTCTGTCAAACTGTTGTTCTCTCCGTTGGGCTCCTCCGATCTTAATCTTATTCTGCATCCTTTCCTATCGCTATTGTACATCCTCTGGGGCCCACCGAAGAGCGATACTTCTGGCATTTGCTTCCAGCTCAGTGGGACGACCTGAAAAGGATGTACTTTTCTGTTCCCGTAAGAATGATTATTGCTTCCAGGATAGAGGGCCCACTCTGTGTGTGCTCAGCGCATCACAGAAGATGATTGTCTCTGGAATGGGGCATACATTCCTCGTTCTTTCTCTACTCTCTTCACGCTAAAGCCTTGGTTTAATCACGCTTGTTCTCGTGCTGTCAATGATAGAGAGGTAGCTCACAAAAGATACCAGAGCCTTCAAACTAATGCTAATTATGAACTTTTACATTTTCTGCCCGAAATCATGCCAAATCTATTCTCCGACTAACCAAAAATTCTTTCATTAATAGAAAATGTCAAAACCTTGCTTTCTCTAACTCTTCCGTGACTTCTGGCATCTAGCCAAAAGCTTATCTCCTCCAACTTCACTTCTTCATCTTTCCCTCCACTCCTCTCAGTCCCTGGCAGCAACACTGCTGCGTCTCATCTATCTCTAGGCTGAACTCTTCTCTCCAAAC